>NC_135483.1:39807150-40128817 GCF_052094955.1 Ictidomys tridecemlineatus | reverse complement strand
CATTCATCAGTTGATGAGCATTTTGAGTTGTTTCATGGAAACATATTTTTGTTTCTCTTGGATATATAAATGGGAGTAGAATCCCTGGGTCAAATTTTGAAGAACTGCCTGACTAGTTTCCAATCTGACTGTACCATTTTACAATCCCTCCAACAATGTATGAGGGTTCCCACTTCTCCACATCCTTGCCAACACTCTTTGCTCCTGATTTCAGCCATCCCATTGGGTAAGAAGTGGTATCTCATTATGATTTGTTTGTTTGTTTTTTGTTTTTGTTTTGTTTTGTTTTGTTTTTGTTTGTGTGGTTGGCTGGTTGGTTGGTTGGGGGGATACCAGGGATTGAACTCAGGTGCACTCAACCACTGAGCTACATCCCCAGCCCTATTTTGTATTTTATTTAGAGACAGGGTCTCACTGAGTTGCTTAGTGCCTTGCTTTGGCTGAGGCTGGCTTTGAACTCAGGATCCTCTTGTCTCAGCCTCCCAAGCTGCTGGGATTACAGGCATGCACCATCACACCCTGCTCCCACTTTGGGTTTTTTTTTTTTTTTAAGTTGTTACTCTAGGGCTTGTCATATGCATCTTACTAATCACTTTAGATTTATACTAAATCCAGTGTGATATAGAAACATTGGTCTTAAAATGCTCCATTCCCTCTTCTGCTTTGGTACTATTATTATACTGCATTTACATGGTATAAATCCAGGAAGTTGAAAGGGGGGGGGAGAACATGTTTTTAGTATTTGTTGTAAGTCTTATTTACCATTTTTGTTCTCTATGGTTCCTATGATACAATCTAGTGTCATTTTCTTACTGCAATACAGCTTTGTTCCTATTCACCTCCTTTATACTGTTAAATACAAATAGTTCCCAATAGTATAGTCCTTATGGTATAGTTATATACAGATTGTTTCATACAATTGTTCTAATCAGAATTTTTTTTTTTTTTGGTATTGGGGATTGAACCCCAAAGACACTTAGCCACTGAGCCATATCCCCAGCCCTTTTCTTTATCTTGAGACATTCTTTCTAAATTGCCCAACTAGCCTTGAATTTGTGATTCTCCTACCTACCTCAGCCTCCTGAGTATTTGGGAATACAAGTGTGGGCCACCTCCCACCCAGTTCGGTAGTTGCCCTTTGACCGATAATTTTGTCTATTTGACTGGATTAAGGACTACCCAGAAACCTGGTAAAACATTATTTTCGGGGAGAGTTGTAAAAGGGTTTCCAGAGGTTACCAGCATGAATCTGAATGAACCAATATTGGGTGGGCACCAACAATTAGGGTCCAGGAGAGAAAACAGAAAACGCAGATGTGTCTGCCTGTAATCCCAGCAGCTTGGAAGGCGAGTTCAGAGCTAACCTCAGCAAAAAGTGAGATGCTAAGTAACTCAGTGAGGCCCTGTCTCTAAATAAAATACAAAATAGGGTTGGGGACATGACTGAGTGGTTGAGTGCCACGGAATTCAATCCCCCTACTCCAAAAAATAAATAAATAAAAACAATTGTATCTATCTCTGGAGCTGGGATACACTTTTTAAAAATATATATGTATATTTTTAGTTGTAGATGGACACGTTACATTTTTATTTATTTTTATATGGTGTTGAGGATCGAACCCAGGGCTTCACACATGCCAGGAGAGCACTCTACCACTGAGCCATAATCCCAGCCTTGGGATACACTTTTCATCCCCTTTCCTTGGACATCAGAACCCCATGTTTCCCAGACCATGAAGTTATAGAACCAGCACCTTCCCCTGGTTCTGAGATCTTCACTTTGGACTGAAGCTGCCGACATTACAGGATCTCCAGCTTGTTGACCCTGTCATTTGACCTCTAGAAAACCTTAATACTGGGCCCAAATGTGTACTAAATAAGTCTTCAGACAGCTAGCTATTCCCTTGTAGGAGCTAAATCTGGTTTCTTTTTTCTTTTATTGGTACCAGGGATTGAACCCAAGGGCACTTAAACACTGAGCCACATCCCCAGCTTCCCCCACACACACTTATTTTTTTTTTTATTGGTTGTTCAAAACATTACAAAGCTCATGATATATCATCTTTCATACATTTGACTCAAGTGGGTTATGAACTCCCATTTTTACCCCAAATACAAATTGCAGAATCACATCGGTTACACACATTTTTACCTAATGGCATATTAGTGACTGTTGTATTCTGCTACCTTTCCTATCCCCTACTATCCCCCCTCCCCTCCCCTCCTATCTTCCCTCTCTACCTCATCTGCTGTTGTTCAATTCTCTCCCTTGTTCCCCCCCCTTCCCCTCACAACCTCTTATATGTAATTTTGTGTATCATTGAGGGTCTCCTACCATTTCCATATGATTTCCCTTCACACTTATTTTTGGAGACAGGGTCTTGCTAAGTTGCTTATGGCCTCCATAAATTGCGAGGCTGGCTTTGAACTTACGCTCCTCCTGCCTCTGCCTCTGGAGCCACATAAATCACCACTCCTTGCTCAATCTGGTTTCTTATCTCTGATTTTTTTTTTTTAGCATGGCTGCTCTATTCTCTCTTCCTATATTTACAAATATCTATGTCTAGCTAGGTGTGATGATGATGCATGTTTGTAGTTTGAGGGACTGAGGAGGTTGAGGCAGGAGGATCTCAAGTTCTAAGCTAGCCTCAACAACTCATGAAGGTCCTAAGCAATAAAATAAAAATGGCTGAGGATGAAAGTGGTAAAACACCCCCAACTTCTGGCCCCTAGTACTCATCTTCCAATGCCCATGCAAGTTAGCCTCAGCTCCGGAATTCATCTGATGAAAACTTGTGGCCAAAATTGTAGACTGCTGGCCAACCAGTGAACTTCCTGCCTTTGAGTCAGATGACTTCCTGGTTCTCCCAAGGAGCTCTTGGGAGGCAGCAAGCTCTAAGCTGCCAGTGTGGCAATCTCACAAATGACCCATGTCTACTCACAGCACAGATGTAGATACCCAAATAAGTAAATCTTTGTTCCTAGTTAGCCAAGAGCAAGGTTATGCGTTTATTTGCAAAAGAGCTCTTGGTAGTCAGTAATGTTGAGTCTGAGTCATTGCAGCATCCAGGTCTCCTGTTTTCCCTCTAGTGACTCAAGCCCTGTGTTTCTTTCCCATAATATGGGTTCTGTGTGTGATGCGCAGCTGGGATGGAAGAACTCTCTTTTGTGTGTGTGTGTTTGTGTGTTTGTACGCGTGCGCGCGCGCACACACACACGTGCAAGTACATACTGGGGTTTGAACCTAGGGCCTGATGCAAGCTAGGCAAGTGCTCTAACACTGAGCTACACCCTCAGAAGACCTCAATCTCTTTACAGTAAGAATTTGGAGTTTGCTGTGATCTTGTGCAGATGGAACATCACATCTGATTCCTACTCTTCAGCCTATCCGCTACACTGTTAGGATTCTTTTTGCTGTGTGCACTTATGGCAGCAGTGTAAGTGCAGAAACGCAGGGCATGCTCTTTCCTTCCTCTCTGCCAGCCAGGATTGAACCCAGTCTCCAGACCAAGTTAATATAATTCCCAAAGAAGTCTATGAAGGGATTGTATCAGTTTCTGTTTTTTTGCTAAAATGACAATTACTTTTTCCCATAGAAATCCTTCATAGATTTTGTTGTTTACTGGGTATGAGGAACTTCAGCTTTGTTAAGTGTGGCTGAGAATTTCTTTCCCAAATCTTAAGACAGTGTTCCTAACTATGATGAAGATTCTATTTTGCTTTGTATTTCGTTATCCAATTTGTTGCAGACTGATAGGTGGTCCTATTGTTTAGGACTAGTTCACAGCTCATACTGCATGTTGAACTCACTACCCAAGTTACCCGACACCTAAACTTTTCTATATTAGACATGACCATTGATCATTCACTTGGATGTGAGGGCAATGCAAAATTGCTATAAGAATTTTTAAATTCATACTCTCAATACCAGTACTTTAACTTGACCCAGACCAGTAACTAACAAGTTACAGGTTGACACTAGTTTGTAAACAATACTTAAAATATCTCTATCCTCTGATTTTGTGTATGTGTTCTAAAACTTTTATTTTTCTGTTTTGATTTTTCTGTTTTGTTGTTGTTTTGCAGTATTGGAGATTGAGCTCAGAGCATCTCACATGTTAGGCAAGCACTCTAAGTTATTTTTTCAAGATTATTTATTAAAGAAGTCACTTTATTTGCTGGTACATTCTCATGTGTGCTAATACTGAAATTGTAAGTGGGGCAGGGGCGGCTGTAGCTCAGTGGTAGAGGGCTTGCCTAGCACATGTAAGGCGCTGGGTTCAATCCTTAGCACCACATAAAAATAAACAAATAAAGACATTCTGTCCATCTACAGCTACAATAAAATAAAATAAAAACCTTTAAATAAAGAAATTTGTATGGCTAATACTTTGAAATCCAGCATGTCCCATAGCTTGATAAGAACAGTGTATCTGCCTTAGACAATTGTGATTTTTCTTTTTTTTAACAGCATGGAGAAATAGAGACCGAAGTAGAGGATGTGTGTCGCGGTACTCTTAATAATTACTCTGAGGCATATATTCAACCACACCAATCATCAAATATAAACAGTTAATGCAAAAAGTGATGGATGTGTGGGAGCACTCCAACTAGCATTCAATGCACACTAATTAACACTATAAGCAAATCACACAATGCTAGGGCAACCATGAGCCCTAAAATACCTCCAATGCCACTTGACTTCTCTTAGCCCAAAGAGCAGATGTTGCCCTTGTCTGATGGTTCTCTCCAGCCAATGAATGGATGTCAGGGAATGGTGGAGTTGGTCCAGGGATGGACAGCAAGGCAGCCAGTCTCACTGATGGCCTTAGAGCAAAACTCTTCAATGTGGCAGGAGCAGTAATTTAAATACAGTTCCACATTGGTGTTGTATATTGGTGATTGGTTACACCCAGTGAAAGTCAATGTCCATTGGTTATGTCCATCGAGGTGATGTAATTGCAGCCTGCATGTTCTTTGTGCATGTCCATGGAGCTGTGCTCCCTATTAGTTGTAACCAGTCATTGCTAAGCATGCCTATGGCTAGTGCCCCTTATAGCTCTTTATCAATTGCAAGCAGACATAACTAAGCAGTACAATGGCTGCTGTTCCTTATGGCTACCAACTTAGTGAGTCCCAGCATGTCCCAGCATGTCTATGGCAGATGCTGCTTACATTTTGGTATACAAATGATATATTAATGTGCCAATATTTCTCTAGCCACTGAGAACATAAGTCCCAAAATCAAATTCTAAAAGCACACCTTGAATTTTTCTCCTATCTGTATGCAGAGTGGGTTTTTTTAAAGATTTTATTTTTCTTTATTTATTATGTGGTGCTGAGGATTGAACCCAGTGCCTCACACATGCTGGGCAGGCGCTCTACCACTGAGCCCCAGCCCCAGCCCTGCAGAGTGGCTTTTATGTTTAAAAAATCTCTAACGTAAAAGTATAGTACTTGGGGCTAGGGATGTGGCTCAAGCGGTAGCGCGCTCGCCTGGCATGCGTGCGGCCTGGGTTCGATCCTCAGCACCACATACCAACAAAGATGTTGTGTCCGCCGAGAACTAAAAAATAAATATTAAAAATTCTCTCTCTCTCTCTCTCTCTCTCTCTCTCCTCTCTCACTCTCTCTTTAAAAAAAAAAAGTATAGTACTTGGAAATAAAAGCAAAAAGAGAGACAAATCCAAGTTTGTGAGTTTTGTTTTCCAGATGCCTGGCTGACAGAATGAAAGTGATAAACATACTCTCAGCCAGTTGGAAAGAATTTACTCTTTCCCCTGAGACCCCTGGCAATGCAAAATGGAGGCACCTGTCTGCCCCAGCTTACTGTAGAGGGTCTCCATACTGGAGATTGAACTCAGGGGTGCTCTACCAGTGTTGTACATCTCCAGCCCTTTTTATTTTAGTTTGTGACAGGGTCTTGCTAAGTTTTCCAGGCTGGCCTGGAACTTTCAATCCTCTGCCCCATCCTCCCAAGTTTCTGGAATTACAGGCTTACACCACCAAGCCGGGCATGCCACTGTAGAGGGTTTATAAAGGAAGGTGGTAGAAGGTCACCATGTGAAAACAAATGACCTCAGAGACTCAGCACTGGCTCCATCATGACAACCAGCATATGACTGTTGTACTTCTTAGGCAAATTCTTCATTCAGTAAAAAGAACTACTCTTTGTCATCCATTCAGCTAGACACTGTATGAGTAGCAGAGACAGATATTTGCTGAGTGTAGTGGCACACACCTGTAATCCCGATCCTGGTGGCTCAGGAGGCTGAGGCAGGAAGAGTTCAAAGCCAGCCTCAGCAATTTAGCGAGGCCTAAAGCAACACAGTAAGACCCTGTCTCTAAATAAAATATAAATAAGGGCTGGGGATATTGTAAAGACAAATGACACACACATGAAACAGAAAACCTCAGATCAGCAGGCTTTTCTTTATTCAGTATTTAGGGGCAGAGTCAATTGGTATAACCCTGGTGTGGCTCATTTTCTGGGCAGAAAATGGTGATGAGCTGAAACAAGGATCTGGGTTATATAAGCTTCATTTAGAGTGGGACAGGTGGGCAATTCCTGGGGTTCATTATATTGGAACTGGCTGACCCATTAGGTCCTTCCCCTACCTTCCCCAAGTCTCCATGCCAATAGTTTAGACCCCACAAAAGAAGTTAGACAGTTCCATAGGTAATTACAAGGGGGAGAAGAGGGCCACAACAGGGATGCCCAGTGCTATGAGAACAGACAGCAGGGTGACTGGTCAAGGAGGCAAAGAAGGTTGCAGAGAAAGTTAATATAAATAATAAGAAAATAATTTTGATAACTGTAGGACTCACTACCTCTTGAAAGATCTGTTTTGGGAAATACTAACATGTGACTTAGTTAGATATTGAAGAATAGCTTATACAGAAAATAGATACTTCAACAATAAGCCTCATGTCATATTCATTTTTTGCTTGTTTGGTTTTTTGGTACTGGGGGTTGAACTCAGGGGCATGTGACCACTGAGCCACATCCCCAACCTTATTTTGTATTTTATTTAGAGACAGGGTCTCACTGAGTTGCTTAGTGCCTCTCTTTTGCTGAGGCTGGCTTTGAACTCACAATCCTCCTGCCTCAGCCTCCCCAGCTGCTGGTATGACAGGCATGCGCCACTGCACTCAGCTTAGATCCTATTCTTATACCGGGAAGAGGTGATTTTGTCTAATCTTTGCTACTGGTAGATACGAACACTACCCCAAGAGGCCACAAGATGGCAATGTAATCAGCATAGTTCCCTCCCCCAAAATATTAAATAAAATTTCAAATTCTCTGTTGATAACAATTCTATTTCTTTTTCTTTTCTTTTTTAGAACTCCCAAAAAGGGCTAGGGATATGGCTCAGTTGGTAGAGTGATTGACTTGCATACACAAGGCCCTGGGCTCAATCCCCAGTACCACCAAAAAAAATTCTCAAAGAAATGAAATGAATCCAAATTTATTTTTTTATGTGATTCTCAGGGAACTTTTATGTTTTAGAATGCAGAAAAGTAAAATTATGCATTGCATACTTGCATTTTGTTTTTCCATGGTAATTCTTCTGGTTTCCTATACTGTGTGTTGGCAGTGTGAGAGGTCCACATTTCAGAAGGAAGAATTTATGCCCTAACAGAAGGAAAAGAAATCTGGGAAGATGTAAAAGAGAACATTTTAAACTATCATGAAGAAAGAGGAGGACAAAATGATTAGTTACTACAGTTTATTATCAACATAAAAACATATACATATAAAATATAAAACATAAAAATGTTTGCTAGAATTTCATTTATTCGTGTGTGTGTGTGTGTGTGTGTGTGTGTGTGTGTGTGTGTGTGTTACTAGTAATTGAACCCAGGGATGCCCTTCCACTGAGCTACATACATCCTGAGCTCATTTTTCATTTTAAGACAGGTCTCACTAAATCTTGAGGCGGGCCTCAAATTCGCAATCCTCCTGCCTGACTCTCTGGAGTCACTGGGATTACATATGTGCACCACCATGCCCAGCACATTTATTCCTATATTCCTATATCTGGTACCATCTCATTTGTGAAATTTTCCTTGATCTGAGCCCAGTAGTTCTACATGCTTTTTGTTGTATCTGGTGGTACTGAGAATTGAACCCAGGGCTTCATGCATGCTAGGCAACTGCTGTACCTCTAAGCTACATCCCCCAACCCTTGAGCCCAGGATTTCTAGGCCAGCCTGGCAACATAGAGAGACCTCAACTCAAAAATAAAACAAAGCCAAGCACTTTAGTACCTTTCAGGTCTTACGTCATCTTTCAGTACATCTTACAAACTAATAGTTAACAATAACCTTCCCTTCCCATCTTCTTTTACCTTCTCATCATCTTCTCCATGTAGAGACATTGGCTCTCAGCATTGGGGCACAGTGAGCAGATGCTGCTGCATAGGCAGCATGCCAGGTGTTAAGGTTTGCCTCAAACTGAGGAGATTACTGATGTGTTGGACTTTCAGTTTTAAACTTAGGTAAGTCCTGGCTAAGTCAAGATGAGTCAATATTATGTTTTGAATTTTTTGGTCCCTTCAAAATTCATATGTTGCAATCTTAATCCCCAATGTATCCTAATGGGAGGCATTTAGATCATGAAGGCCTTGTCCTCCTGAATGAATTAATATCACTATGAAAAGGGTTGGGGCTGGGTATGCTGATGCAAGTCTCGAATCCCAGTGGCTCACGAGGTTGAGGCAGGAGGATCCCAAGTTCAAAGCCAGCCTCAGTGGTTTTAGCGAGGTGCTAAGCAACTCAGTGAGACCCTATCTCTAAATAAAATACAAAATAGGGCTAGGGATGTGGTTCAATGATCAAGTGCTCCTGAGTTCAATCGAGTTGCTTAGGGCCTCCTTGAGTTGCTGAGGCTGACTTTGAATTTGGGATCCTTTTGTTGCAGTCTCCAAAGTTGCTGGAATTTATAGGTGTGTCACAATGCCTGGCACACACCTATAAGTGAAAATTTGAAATGAAAAATTTGGGGGGGGGTACCAGGGACTGAACTCAGGGGTACTCAACCATTTCAGCCACATACTCAGCCCTATTTTATATTTTATTTAGAGACAGAGTTTTATATTTTATTTAGAATTGCTTAGCCCTTAAGCCATTACTGAGACTGGCTTTAAACTTGTGATCCTCATGTCTCAGCATCTGAAGCCACTAGGATTACAGGTGTGCACCACCATGCCTGGCTCTGAAATGAAATTTTTAAAAAAAATATTATTTTAGTTGTAGATGGATACAATACCTTTATTTATTTTTATGTGGTACTGAGGATCGAACCTAGTGCCTCACATGTGCCAGGCAGGCATTCTACCACTGAGCTATAGCCCCAGCTCCTGAAATGAAATTTTTTAAATGAAAAATTTAAAAAGTTTATTTGCCCATTGTTTCAGAAAGTCTTTGATATAGGCAAGTTAAGTCTCTTCTTTGGACATTCAGGGGACATCTTTAGAGAACACTCATCTCATTCTAGGATTGTCTCACAATCACAGAACGCTGCTAACAGAAGCCAAACACATCAAACTTAGGGGAAAAAATGTGGCCAGTGGTGGGATTCCATACTTCACAGAATATGTGTCTTGCATCAGATCAGAAACAGATTATGGGGCTGGGGATGTGGCTCAAGCGGTAGCACGCTTGCCTGGCATGCATGCGGCCCGGGTTCGATCCTTAGCACCACATACAAAGATATTGTGTCCGCTGGAAACTAAAAAATAAATATTAAAAAATTCTCTCTCTCTCTCTTTCTCTTTCTCTCTCTCTCTCTCTCTCTCTCTCTCTCTCTCTCTCTCTCTCTCTCTCTCCCCTCTCTCACTCTCTCTTTAAAAAAAAAAAACAGATTATGATTTCTAGGGTTTTTTCAATGGACACCTTCCACATGTATTGCTCAAAGGGACAAGGGTCCCTTGCTAGAAGCTTGGGTCCAGTAGACTCCTCCAACATTGACAAAGACTTCAAGTGATCATCTCTACAAGCAGAGCTCAAAGTTTGATAAACATCAAAATATTTGTGAGTCAGGCTTGGTAGTACATACCTGTAATCCCAGCAGTTTGAGAGGGTAAAGCCGGAGATTGTGAGTTCAAAGCCAGCCTCAGCAACTTAGGGAGGCCCTAGGCAACTCAGCAGTGAGACCCTGTCTGTAAATAAAATATAAAGAAGGGCTGGGGATGTGGCTCAGTAGTTAAGCACCTCTAGGTTAAGCACCCCTGGTACCAAAAATAAACATAACAACTCTCATTGTCATTTTCATATCTGTAACAATTATTTAATTGTCAAAATCTAAAGTTAATCTGTACTGAGTTCTTAAACTTTAATGATACAAAAGATTATTATTATCTGAACATACTTATTTTATATAGACCACAATGAATAGCTATAAATTTCATGGACTTCCATGATTTTTTCATTTTTTGTAGGGCTAAGGGTTAAACCCAAGGCTTTACACATGCTAGGCAAGTACTATATGATACAGTTACAACCACAGAACTATACTCTGTTTCTTTTCTTTTTTTTAAATTTTTTAGATGTTGATGTACCTTTATTTTGTTCATTTCTTTGTATGTGGTGCTGAGAATTGAACCCAGTGCCTCACACATGCTAGGCAAGCGCTCTACCACTGAGCCACAACTCCAGCCCCTACTCTGGTTTTAATTTATATTATTATCCTATCATCATTATTATTTTCAATGCCAGGGACCAAACCCAGAGCCTTGCACATAATAGGCAAGGATTTTACCATCAACATACATCCTCAGCTCTCCTTTGATATATTTTTTAATTAACTTTGTGACTTCTTGTTCTTTTTCCAGTGGATAGAGTTTTCAAAGTTTGGGCATTTGGGAACCATCTTGTCATAATAGTACATTAGCAGTTATGAATAGTCATTTGTTCTAGCTGGGCATGGTGGCACATTCCTGTAACCCCAGTTATTCAAGAGGTTGAGACAGGAGGATCAGAAGTTTGAGGTCAGGGACTGTAGCTGTGACTCAATGGCAGAGCGCTTGCCTGGCATGTGCGAGGCACTGGGTTTGATCCTTAGCATCATATACAAATAACATAAAGGCATTCTGTCCATCTACAACTAAAAGAATTTTTTTTTTAAAAAAAAGAAGTTTGAGGTCAGTATGGCCAATTTAGTGAGACACTGTCTCAGAAAAAAAAAATCAGAGCAAAAAATCATAACTCAGTGGTTGAGTACCCCTCCCCCTGCAAAATCACTTATTACTTGTTAGCTGTTTTACCTAATGGTGATATAGAAACTCTTCCACCTGAGCTTTGTCTGAGCACAGTTTGAATCATTCCTGTTTTAGCGCTCATTTTGTTATTAAATATTTTTCTGAAGACTTGAGGAAAAAGACCTTCAAAATTGTGGCACATAGTCCTTCCTTCCTTCCTTCCTTCCTTCCTTCCTTCCTTCCTTCCTTCCTTCCTTCCTTCCTCCCTCCCTCCCTCCCTCCCTTCCTTTCTTCCTCCCTCCCTCCCTCCCTCCCTTCCTTCCTTCCTTCCATTTGTTGATTCCTTTCTTTTTTCAATGGAGGAAACCTGTAGAGATGAGGTGAGACACTATTCCCTGGAAGGGAAGATCATTCATAGGCATTGGCAAAATGTCATGATCAAGGACATGAAGAAGAGGGCTGGGGGCCCTTAGAAAAAGGGCTTATTTTGAGAAAACAGAATCCATAAGAAGGGACACTCAGCTACCCTTCAGCTAAGTGAATAGCCTTCCTGAATCTAGATGCTTCCTTTCTACTCCAGGGAAGACACATCCCTTCAGTTAATAGCAGCCTCCTGGCTTGGTAGACCATCTTCTCACCCTTTTTTGCCTTTCAACTGTTCCCTCTCTCCTGGATCTTTACCATCCACAAATATTTCCTAGTAAACAAGAAAAATAAGAAGACAAAGAAGAAAAAAAAGAAAACAAAAAAAATCCCTTAACCTCATAAATTGTTCTTTTTTTCGGGGGGGGGGGGTACCGGGGATTGAACTCAGGGGCACTCAACCACTAAGCCACATTCCTAGCCCTATTTTGTATTTGATCAAGGTACCTGTCTTAAACTACTTACTCTTTTTTTGGTACTAGGGATTTAACCCAGGAGCGGTTAACCACTGAGCCACATCCCTCCAGCCTACCCCACCCTTTTTTAAATTTAGAAACAAGATTTTGCTAAATTGCTGAGGCTGATTTGATCCACCTTCTTCAGACTCCTAAACCTCTGGGATTACAGGTGGGCACCACTACCTTTGCTTTTGGTACTGGAGATTGAACTCATGGACACTCAACCACATCTCCAGCCCTATTTTGTATTTTATTTAGAGACAGGCCTCATTATTGTGGAGGCTGGCTTTGAACCCTTGATCCTCCTGTCTCAACCTCCCAAACTGACGGGATTACAGATGTGTGCCACCGCCCAGCTCAAAACTTTTTTTTTTTTTAACATTTTAATTTTATTTATTTTATTTTATTTAGAGACAAAGTCTCACTGAGTTGCTTAGCACCTTGCTTTTGCTAAGGCTGGCTTTGAACTTGAAAGGACACTTTCAGAGTGCACATGAAGTTCCAGGACCACACCACACACACAGAAGATTTATTGTCAGTAACAGGAAGCATACCCACAAGGCTGTCCCTCCAAGGAGAGCAGCATCCTGTGGGCACTTACAGAGCAGCTTTATAGCCTGCAAGAGGAATCTCATAAGCTGTTCAGGAGTTTAAACTGAGGTGAGGTTGATCGTTTTATAGGCACACGTTCTTAATGAGAAGTTAAGCAGCACTGCCTCAGAATCAAAACTTTGGAACCTCTAGATAAAATGGCTCCTGATCTAAAATGGCAAATCCAATGACAATATTGATCTGATGTCAATAGAACTCGAGATTCTCCTCCCTCAGCCTCCTGAGCCACTGGGATATAGGCATGTGCCACTGCCTGGCTCATACCTTTTTTTTTTCTTTTAGTTGTAGATGGACACAGTACCTTTATTTTATTTATTTTTATGTGGTACTGAGGATTGAACCCAGTGCCTCACATGTGCTAGGCAAATACTCTATAACTGAGCCACAACTCCAGCCCCATAACTACCTATTCTTAACACATTCTAATTCATTGTTTAAAGAGGAACCCAAGACTGGTTGGTTAGTCATGGTGCTAGCCTGCAATCCCTGCTATTCAGTAGACTGAGGCAGGAAGATTGTAAATTCAAGGCCAGCCTTAGCAATTTAGCCAAGACCTGTCCAAATAAATAAATAAACAAATAAATAAATAAAATAGGACTGGAGATGTAGCTCTGAGATAGAGTACCCCTGGGTTCAACCCATTACAAAAAAGAAAAGAAGAAAAAAAAAACAGAGTGTGCAATTTAAAAGATTAATTTTATCTTGTCATTTCTTTCTTTAAAACATTCCAGGGCTGGGGTTGTGGCTCAGTGGTAGAGTGCTCTCCTAGCATGCATGGGGCACTGGGTTCAATCCTCAGCACCACATAAATGTAAAATAAAGATATTGTATCCACCTAAAACTTAAAAAAAAAAATTCCAAAGGCTTCCTGCTCACTATAAATAAGCCCTGCAGAATTAGCTCTCTCCTTCTACCTTGTCTTTTCTCTCCCTGTGAGTTTCAGTGTACCACTGCCTCATCTGTTTCTGGAACTTACCAGAACCTTTTTCACTTTTACTCTTCCCTAACTTGTTCTTAATATAAGTCTATTAAGTCTATTAAGTCAGCCATAATAGACTTAAAAAAAATAAAAAAAAAAAGTCCAATATCTTAACATGGCCTATCTTGGCCTCAGAAAATTTAGTCCTTACTGACCTCTCTATTCTTTCCCCATTCCATGCTCTTTATTTCCATGGTCTGATTGTATCTGAATTATTTTATTTTATTGGTGCTGGGGATTGAACTCAGGGGCACTCAACCACTGAGCCACATCCCCAGCCCTATTTTGTATTTTATTAAGAGACAGGGTCTCACTGAGTTGCTTAGCACCTTGCTTTTTTGCTGAGGCTGGCTTTGAACTTGAGATCTTCCTGCCTGAACCTCCCAAACTGCTGGGATTACAGGCATGTGTATTCAAATTATTTTGATTATTCTAACAGTTCAGGCTTTTGCCTACCCGAGCCTCTATACCCAAGCCTCTATAAATTTTACTGCATACACCCCTATCCCAGAAGAAAGCTCTTTCAGTTTAGGTAATTTCCACTCATTTTTCAAATTTCTTTTTAAACTTCCACACTCATCATTTCCACTCCTCAGATCTAATTGTTTTAGTTAATATAACATCCTGGGCTTCCTCTTTATTAGAACTTCACAACTTCAGATTCATTTCAAATGACTGGCTTTCCCATTACATTGTGAGCTCTATGATGGAGGGATCCCATCGACCATATTATTTATCATCTACATGGTGCCTCACCCAGAGTAGCTGCTCTATCTCACCTTTTGTTGATGAATTGATCCTTCTAATGCCCAATATATAAAAAAATAAGCTATGATTGAAACCGAGGGGAGTTAGCCTACAGTACATCACTGTATGCACATGTTCTTCCAGACACAGTTTTTTTCCTCCTCTAGAGGGCCTCCAAGGAATCCACTGGCTCTAAATAACAGAGTTTGGAAAACATGAATTAGACTCTCAAAATTTGAAGAGCCTAAATTAACAAAATACCAGTAGGGAGATTAAATTGTTATTTTATCTGTGGAAGATTTGGCATCTTTTATTCCTCAACTAGGCATAAAAAGTGACAGGAAGATGACACTCATGTTTCTGACTCCAGTAACAGAATAGATTATAGGAACATATTGTAGTACAGAGAATATCTAAGGGACAGATTTGAAACTCATTTTATAAATGTTGAGTATATGCCACCTATGAGATGGTGAAGTGGAAATATCCAGAAATCCTTTGTTTTTTTCATTGGTTAAAAGGCGTATAACAATTTTGCTTAAAGGACAGAATTAGAATACCGTATATGAAAATGATTTGCAAATACAAGAGTTTTATATATTAGCTATTACTTACCAATTTTTTTTTCTAGGAAACAGCCTCTGTATAAAAAGCTTCCCTGTTGGGCTGGGGTTGTGGCTCAGTGGTGGAGCATTCAACTAGCACGTGTGAGGCACTGGGTTTGATTCTCAGCACTGCATACAAATAAATAAAATAAAGGTATTAGGTCACTGGGGTACTGCCCTCAGATGGGATTATGGAATGAGTTTTATAAATGAATTTTCACAAGAACAAGTTATTACAAAAAGGCCAAACAAGACCCCTGAATCTCTCTGGCTTCCTATTTCCTGTGATATCTTCTCCATAGGTCCTGCCATCTTGGTGTCATCTTCCATGAGACTGTCACTGGGAGTCAAACTAATAGTCATCAGATCTTAGACTTTCAGCTTCCAAAACTGTGAGTTAACTAAAAATCTTTTAAGTACCCAATTTTGGGTATCTTGTTATAGCAACAGAAAACTGATTAACACATGGGTAGTATCATTTACCTGTATTTCCCTTAAGTTTGACCTCTCTTAATTCTGTTATCAACCCTGACTTATGCACTATCATTATTCCTGCTTTCAAATGTGGAAACTAAGGTGTGGAGAGGTTAAATCTCTTATCTCAAGTGTTAGCCAGGCGTTTTGGCACATTCTTGTAATCCCAGCTACTAGGGGACTGAGGCTGGAAGACTGTTAGTTGGAACCAATCAACTAGGCAAATTAGTTAGACGCTGTCTTAAAAAAAAAAAAAAAGAATAAAAGACAGGCTTGATGATGCACTCCTGTAATCCCATCGGCTCAGGAGGCTGAGACAGGACGATTTTGAGTTCAAAGCCATCCTCAGCAAAAGTGAGGCCCTTAGCAACTCAGTGAGACCCTGTTTCTAAATAAAATACAAAATAGAGCTGGGGATGTGGCTCAGTGGTCGAGTGCCCTGAGTCCAATCCCCAGTACCAAAAAAAAAAAAAGTTTTAGAATGGTAGAGTGTGGTCAGTACACTCTAAATCAGTCTACGATCTATGATTAATTGTCTTCGATTTGTACAGCTTGTTAATAAAATATATAGAAACATTACAGAAAGGAGTAAATGTAAAATGGGTTTACCTTAACCTCTAGTGGGGATATCAAGAGGATTAGCCCTGAGGCGCTAAATACTGAAAGCTAGTCATGAGAAGTAGTAGAAAATTTTGATCTCACTGTATACCGTCATCCCTCCTGGAAGATGTCGCGGGCTGGACGGGGGGCGGGTGGGATGGGGTGGGGTGGGGTGGTAAGGGGAGCGGTGCCTAAGGTAGTAGGGGACATCTGCAGAACAGAGGTAGATGGGAGGAAATCTGAGAAATGGAAAGCACCAAATGTAACTTTCCTGAGTCACAACTAGAAACTGTCCTCTTCGTGTTTACGAGAACATTGAGGCCCACTGCACCCCCAGACTAGGTTGCTAGCTGAGGAATTTCCATAGAACTGGGAAAGCGCCTCCGCTACCTAGCGTCAAACTGAGCCGTCTCTCTGGGCAACCCAAAAAAGGCGTGGCTTGAGGATTAGTCCCTCCCCCTTATCACCAACTTAGAAGACGATTGGTCCGGAGGTGGGTGGCGCCTCAGGGAGGCGGATCTAGGAGCTCAGTTCCGGCTCGCGCCGCCATTTTGGCTTGTGTGAGCTTTTTGGACGTTCTGATTGTGTCCTCTCTCTGGGTTGGTTCTGCAGACCACAGGCTCGGGGCCCGCGTTCGAGTGTCAGGTTGGAGCCGGGAAACGCCCCTAGTGGTAGCGGCGGCGGGGGCAGGATGAGCGCGGAGGCGGCGGACCGGGAGGCGGCCACCTCCAGTCGGCCCTGCACCCCGCCGCAGACCTGCTGGTTCGAGTTCCTGCTGGAGGAGTCGTTGTTGGAGAAGCATCTGCGCAAGCCCTGCCCGGGTAAGCGTGGCACCTGCAGCCCTGGGGGGCGGGACACGCCCCGGCCTCCCTCCACTCAGGTTTTCTGGGCCCCCCGAAGCTTGTCAGGGCCTGTAGCTAACCCCCTTATATTAAATATCCCTGGGCCGGGGTGCCGCCGTGGGGCGTCGCAGAGGCCCTTTCGCCCTCTGTAGGTCCTTTTTTACTGTTTGGGGTTTTAGTACGGGTCTGGCGGTGCTTTGGGTCGGGGATGCTGGCCGGAACCCCCCACCCGCGGTGCTGGAGGTTGAACCTAGGGGCGCTCAACTCACTGAGCTACGTCCCCAGCCCTGTTTTGGGATAGGTTGTCACTGTTTCCCAGACCGGCCTCGAACTTCTGATCCTCTTGCCTCAGCTCCCCGAGAAACTGGGTTAAGGGGTGCGACACCGCACTAGGAACCCGAACCCTCTTTACGAAACCTAGGGCGGTATAAATTCAGGGAGGTGGAGAGGAATCCGTTTTGATGCTGAGCCCGACGCTAGTTATTATCTTGGGTTCTTCTTTAACTCTTGTTCTTCAGTGAGAGAATTTTATATTCCAAAGCTGGCTGCGGGTTAAAAATCTTTGAAAGCAGGTACTGCTACATAGTTACAAGGTGGTTATTACATAGTGATGATAATGCTTAATATCCCACTTAAATGGGCTTTATGGGAGAAGGAGAAAAACTTCAGGCATTTCTGGAAAGAGGTATTGGTATGAAAACCTAAGTTTCTTCCCTTAGTTCAAATCCAAATATAGATTGAATCTAACAGGCAGTCCTTAACTAAAGGTCGTCTTCAGAGACTAGTCTGAGAAATTAGTGTACTTTATATAGGCAGACTGTGCTATGTCTTTTTTAGTTCATTCCATTTGACAAAATTGCTTCCCAGAAGCCAGGCACCGTGCTTAATTCTTTATATGTGTCATCTGGGTTAATTCAGTCTTCAGAATAATCCTGCCAGGTAGGTGGTATTATTCTTTTTTTTGCATTGGAGGGAGCAGGTGCTGAGAGGTAACTTGATGGAGATTCCTCTAATTGTCAACTCATTAGTTTACAGCCTGCACCTCTTTCCTCTAATTGGCATTGGTCATTTGCTGAACTGGGAATAACTACTAGGTTCTTACCTGTGAAGTGTTCTTCTGTACTAATGTTCCTTGCCCATTCTTCTAGATCATCTCCTTTAGCCCTCAGATGTATTTCTTATATATTGTATTCCTTAGTCTTTATAGTTGTACAGTTGTTTGGATTCCTTTTATGGCATAACAAAACAGTACAGTGAATTCTTTTTGTGTATCCATAATTAAAACTTAAATTTAAAAATTTATTTTCTTTTAAATCCTAGATCCTGCACCAGTTCAACTTATAGTTCAGTTTTTGGAACAGGCTTCCAAACCTTCAGTTAATGAACAAAACCAGGTTCAACCTCCACCTGATAACAAGAGAAATCGTATTTTAAAACTTCTTGCTCTTAAAGTTGCTGCACATTTGAAGTGGGACTTGGACATATTAGAGAAAAGGTATAAAGATCTACATGAAATTTCATTTGGAGTACTATTTTGATACTTTTGTTTATTTCTGTGTATGTATTTAGGATATTGGCTTTTAAAATGAAAATTTTCTTCCTGTATTTTCTTGGTAAAATATGCAGGTATTTTTCAGAAAGTACGAAATATATTTAAAGTAGGGTGTGTATTGAGTCCCAGCATTTGGAGGCTAAGGTGGGAGGACCAGAAAAAAACCAAAATTATTTTCTTTCATCCCCTTCTTCTCAGTTTAAAAGAAATACTTTATAGGAAATAGGGAAAAGTTCAGGAAAGAAAGAATTCTAGAGAGAAGTACTTTTTAACATTTTTCTTGTTCTTTGTATGTTTTTGTTTTATCAGTGCTGGAAATTGAACTCCAAGCATGTTAGGCAAGTGGTTTAAACTACACCACGCCCTAGCCCTTTATATTTTTCTCTTTTTGGTACTGAGGATACCCAGAGACACTTTACCACTGAGCTACATCTTCAACTCTTTTTTGAGACAGAGTCTCTCTAAGTTGCTTAGGGCCTCACTCTGTTGCTGAGGCTGACTTTGAATTTATAATCCTCCTGCCTCAGTTTTCCAATCTCTGGGATTACAGGAATGCACCACTGCGCTCAGCTCCCATTTTCGTTTTTGTGATTATATTTTGTGTACTGTTTTTTTTTTTTTCACTTAACATATCATTAACTGTTTCTTCATTGACATTCATTTTGTTTGTTTCTAGTTTTTCACTAATATAAATCCCAAGCCCTTAAATATCTGTGCCCACAAACTTTATCTGTATTTTGAGTTATTTTTTAGGATTTTAAATTGCTTGATCATGTGATATAGCCACCCCCCCCCCTTCTAGAGATCAAACCTAAGGCCTCTCTTGTGCTAGGCAAGTATTCTATCACTGCATACAACCCCAGCCCTCCAGACAAGATAGTTGGATTGTTGATGATAATAAGCAAATTTAAAATATTTAGATGTGGAATTTGTACAGTGATTTTGTTAAAAGTTCATTTTTCTGAGATATAATCTAAAATATTTACAATTTGGGAAGTGGAAATTAGAGTAGAAATGAAACATGATGGTCTTTAGTTGATAATTGTGGAAAGTGGATGATGCAGATTCATTTTATTCTACTTTATGTGTATGTTTCTTTTTTTTTTCCTAATAATTTAAAGTTTAAAAAGTTATTTTGAAATGTGATAGATTTGACCTTTTGGAACAATGTAATTAATCATCACTTTATTTTTAGTGATGATTTAGAATTGTGTATTTGTTGCTTCTTAAGCACTAACATGCAAACATGTATCTTTTGCTTCTTTTAAGTTTGTCTGTTCCAGTATTGAATATGTTACTTAATGAACTGCTCTGCATCAGTAAAGTTCCTCCTGGGACAAAGCATGTAGACATGGATCTGGCCACGTTACCCCCAACCACTGCCATGGCTATACTTCTCTACAATAGATGGTAAATTATTTCATAAACCCAAAATGTTCTGGGAAACCTCTGTTTAATTGCACTCTGGCTTTCAGGCGTGTCTTTTTAAGGTTCTCCTGCCCTAGGGGATTCTCAGAGGATTTTTGGAGCTATGAGTATAGAGCAAATTTGTGAATGTGTATATTAAAAGCATGCTGCTTAAAATGTGTGTGTGTGTGTGTGTGTGTGTGTGTGTGTGTGAACATAAATAACATGTCAAAACTTCAGAGAATTTATGCTACAAATCTTCTAAGTAGTATTTGAAACAATTGAAGTGACATTTATTGGTATATTAAATTTTATTTTTTCTTGTCTTCAGGGCAATTAGGACAATTGTTCAAAGTAGTTTTCCTGTCAAACAAGCAAAACCTGGACCCCCTCAGTTAAGTGTGTAAGTTGGCGTATATGACCTTTGTTTGACATTTTTTAAATCAGAATTTTAAAAAATTTAGCAAGTTTTAAATAACCTGTGTTATAGAGGAAGAGGAGCAGAGGGCCTGCATAAAGGTTTATTTGGAAGAGTTAGAAGGTTGGAGAATCAAATAGTGCTCTAGAAATCTAGGATAGAGAGCTCTACAGAGCATTTTAAGAATGCCATTCATCAGAAAGTAGTGTTTATTTTTTTGTCAAATTCAAAGCTTATTACAAAAATTTGAACATGAAGTTTTAATTCTTAAGTTTCAGGTAGCAGTTTATCCTCATTTACTGATCTAAAGCACAGTTTCTAACTTTACAGAAATGAACTTTTGTTAGTAAGTTTTGTCTTGAAAGTTTTTTTAAAAAATTTTTTAAATATATTTTTATTTATTTATTTATTTATTTATTTTTATGTGGTGCTGAGGATCGAACCCAGGGCCTTGCACCCAGGGCCTTGCACCTAGGGCCTTGCACTCACCTATGCCGCTGAGCCATAACCCCAGCCCCGTTGTTTTAAATAAATATTTTTTAGTTGTAGTTGACACATTACCTTTATTTATTTTTATGTGATGCTGAGGATCGAAACCAGGGCCTCGAACATGCTAGGTAAGCGCTCTACCGCTAAACCACGACCCCAGCCCCTTGAGAAAGTTTTGTTATTCAAGACAAATGAGAAAATACTGGTAAATTAATGAGCTTCCATAAGAGAAAGTATTTTTTTTTGTGTGTTTTTTTAAGCATGAAAAGTAGTAGCATTAAAATACTTAAACTTACCTTAAAGAATGATGCTTTTCAATTCAGAATTTTTCAGTCTTGAGAGTAACATTTGAATGATTTTCCATCATTTCTCTTTTAGTATGAATCAGATGCAACAGGAGAAAGAGTTAACAGAAAACATTTTGAAAGTGGTAAGTATTGGCATTAGTTACATTGTAACAGTAGTGGAACACATTTTTAGCATGTATAGATGCATCTTCTAAGGTATGTGAGAGTTGTCAAGGTCTAGGTGCATTGACAGAAATTTTTACTGCCAGAATATAGGTAATATTGCACTATAAATTAAACAAGTTTTCAACTCTAGTGGTAGAGTACTTTTATCACCAGTTCTATTGTTGAATATTTCATGATACTAGAAATCAGTGTTTTAGGTGATATATTTATATTGTGTTTTCTAAAAATTCCACAAGAAATATATATAACTTGTATTTTAAAATTATTCAATAATCAGAAAACTATTATTATTATTATTATTATTATTTATTTTTTTTTTTTTTGAGATGCTGAGAATTGAACCCAGGGCTTCACTCATGGTAGGCAGGCACTTTACCACTGAACTATACCCCCAGTTCAGACTATTTATTTTTAAGATGACCTACAGAAGGATTTCCTGTAATTTAAATATTATCTCTACTTTTTAATACCTACAATATCCCAGAAATGTCATGTAAGGTACAGGGGATGGTGGGGAAATGGACAGTAAATAACCTGTATCTATATAAAAGAAATGTGCTGTAGTATTTTGAATATTGGAAACAAAAACCCTGAGTCATTTTATTGTTATCTAGTGTCTAGTAAAGTGACTGGCACATAGAGGCATACAGATATTTCTTGAATAAATCAAAGTGGAGCAATGCAAATTTGTATTTATTTTTTTATTTTTGGTACTAGGGACTGAACCCAGGGGTGTTTCCCACTTAGCCACATCCCCAACCATTTTTTATATTTTATTTAGAGACAGGGTCTTTCTGAGTTGTTTAGGGTCTCACTGAGTTGCTGAGTCTGGCTTTGAATTTTGCCTCAGCCTCTTGAGCTCTCTGGGATTATAGGCATGCTCTACTGCACTGGCTGCAAATTTTTATTTTTAATTTTTTTTTTTGTATTGTGGATTGAACCTGGCGTGCTTTACTACTGACCTACATTCCCAGCCATTAAAAATTATTATTTTTTAAAGTTTTGAGACAGGGTCTTACTAAGTTGCTTAGAGCCTCTCTAAATTGCTGAGGCTGATCTCAAACTTGGAATCCTGCCTCAGCCTCCTGAGTCTCTGGGGTTATAGACATACACCACCATACTCGGCAGTGCAAATTTTAAAATAATTTTTATTAACTTTTTATGAAAAAAATCAGTTTCTGATTTCGAAGTAGGAACTTAAGTTTTTTCTTGGTGATTTTTAAATTCTTCTTTTTTCCTTTAAGATAACTTCATTTCAACAAATTTAATTGTACTTTTGCTGCGTAGGAAGTTTTTTATTTTTTTATTTTTTATTTTTTTTAAAGAGTGAGAGAGGGGAGAGAGAGAGAGAGAGAATTTTTAATATTTATTTTTTAGTTCTCGGCGGACACTACATCTTTGTTGGTATGTGGTGCTGTGGATTGAACCCGGGCCGCACGCATGCCAGGCGAGCGCGCCACCGCTTGAGCCACATCCCCAGCCCCAGTTTTTTATTTTTGTAACGAGTTCAATACACTAAGCTACTAAGTATCATGTAAATATTTTTTGGCTAATATAATTGCTATTTTTGCATTTTAATTCATTTATTGTATTTTTTGTAGCTGAAAGAACAAGCTGCTGATTCTATTTTAGTACTAGAGGCAGCCCTAAAATTAAACAAGGATCTTTATGTCCATACAATGAGAACTCTAGATTTATTGGCTGTGGAACCAGGCATGGTAAATGGAGAGACTGAGAGTTCTACTGCGGGATTGAAAATCAAAACTGAGGAAATGCAATGCCAGGTATTTATTTCTGTATTTATTACTGCATGGCAAAATGTTTTGTTTCATAGAGATCATTCTGATACTTTTAATTGAATTTATTTCTGCCTTTTCTCTTTGGTTTTGAGTTAAGATGTTATTAAGTTTGCATTTATATTTTACAAATTTTATAAGACTTCACTTGAGATTTTTCTAAAAAGGAAAATATCATGTGATCTATTGTATCTGAAATAGTTTTCCAGTTGAATTTAGAAGACAGTTTAAATATAGAGAATGCAATGAGTATACAGTTGATTTGCGGTTTATTCATGTCATTAGAAGTCTTAATTGGATCAAAACCAAACAAAACCCTCAACTACTATTGTGTTATACTGAAAACTAGACTCCTAGAGAAAATATCTACTTTTTGTTGTTGATGGAATACAGGGGTGCTCTACCTCTGAGCTATATCCCAAGCCCTTTTTATTTAAAAAAAAAAATTGTTTTTGGTACTAGGGATTGAACCCAGAGGTGCTTTACCACAGAACTACATCCCCAGTCCTTTTTATTTTATTTTTTTAATTTTAAGACAGAGTTTTGCTAAATTGTTGAGGCTGTCCTTGAACTTGTGATACTCCTGCCTTAGCCTCTTGAGTCACTTGGATTACAGCGTTCACTACCTTGCCTGGCTTCTGCATTTTACTAACACAGAACCTTGAGTACAATAGAAATTTTAAAGTGTTCATTGAGTATTACCTAAAGAGGTCCATTAGATTAGTACATTTAACCTATATTCTTTGTGTAAATTGGGTGACTTTTTTCATCACCAATTCTGGAAAAGGGCAGAAATAGTTAACATAGTGTTTGAAAGGGGATTTTCAGATTTACTGACTACACAGTTGAAGATAATAAGTTTTTCAAAACCTGGTGAGATAAGAGTTCATAGGGAAAAAAATTGCAGTAGTAAGATATTGATACTTGGTAACCTTTTAAAATCATTGATGAAACTTGCATGTGAGAGTATTTCTAGTGCTGTGTATCTCATAGTATTTCAGTCTTTTTTAAAAGCTTTTGCTGGTGTGGTGGCTCACGCTTGTGATCCCAGTGACTCAGGAAGCTGAGGTTGGAAGATCGAAGGTTCAAAGCCAGCCTCAGCAACTCAGCAACCTAAGCAATTTAGTGAGACCCTGTCTCAAAATAAAAAGTAAAAAAGGCCAGGGATGTAGCCCAAAGGTATAAGTGCCTCTGGATTCAGTCCCATAAAAAAACAAAAACACAAAGCTGTTGACAGCACTTCTGGTCTAATCTTCATAACATGGTGGTTGACATAACCTGAAAAACAAGAGTATAAAACACTTAGATGTGCTAAGTTAGCTTTATCAGATATTCTTTTATACATAGCTGAGTTATAATTCCTGTTTTCTGAGGAATCTGTTGGCTAAGTTTGGTTTGGCAAATTAGTGGTAATACTTATTTTGGGACATGACAATGTTTAAAGTACATCATTATTAAATTACATTTACATTACTAAAATTCACCTAAGACTCAAAAGTATTTACATCATTTACCATAAAACCAAGTGTTGCTGAACTTAGTGGTGCACATCTGTAATCCTCGCTACTCAGGAGATTTAGGCAGGATTGCAAGTTTGAGGCCAGCAAGAAGCAGCTTCAACTTTAATATGTATGAGGTCCTGAGTTTAATCCCCAGTATTACTGGGGTGTGTGTGGGGGAATGTGTTACTGTCCAATGCAAAAAGTTGGTTTCATTATCTCATTTTTTTGTTTTTCAGTCCATTGACCACCTTTTAACTGTAGAATGTTAACTCATTTTAATGGCTTGTCAGTTACTGTAATAAAACTTGAAAAAAACCTTAATTTTTTGTATTTGCCTGGGAAGGAGAATTACATATAACTATATACGTGTATGTGTGTGTGTGTGTGTGTGTGTGTGTGCATGTATGTTTTTTAATTGTTAGTATCCTTCACTCCAGATGTAATGAACTCTCTCTATAATGAAAATCAGCCAGAAATTTAGTGTGGGCTAAATGGTGCAAAGCAGAGGCTGATGAGAATCAATCTTGATTCACTGAACAGGATAAACTATATAAAACATAACGATAAAGTGAGGTTCAGTAATGAGTACCAAATACTATTATAGCTTAGGTATTTGAAAGAAGAATAAGCATCTGTTGGCTAAGTTTGGTTTGGTGTAAATGGAAATAAAGTGTGTAGAATGAAGTTCACTCATTTCTGGGATACCATGTGAATGGGAAATTGAGAAGACTGGTGTGATTAGAGGAAAAGTAAAGACACTTTGAGAGAAAAATTAAGATGTTGGAATTCTTAAAGATTGGGTCAGTGAGATTGTACTTTTTCCTATTTGGAGAGAATAATTGATGAATTTTTTTTTGAAGATATTTTTTAGTTGTTGTTGGACCTTTATTTATTTGTATGTGTTGCCGAGAATCGAACCCAGTGCCTCACGCATGCTAGGCAAGCGTGTTACCACTGAGCCACAACCCCAGTCCCTAATTGATGAATTTTTAAGTCAGCTCAAGTAGACTTATTTGGGAACGGGTAAGCTCAGTGGTAGAGTACATGCAAAGCACTGGCTTCATTCTCTAGCACCAAAACAACTGCTTTCTTAGCCATGTGTAGAATAAATGTGCTGCATAGGAGTCTTCTTCCTAGATCTGAGTTTAAGCCTGGCTCTGCCAGTGTTTGGTTCTGTGTTTTTCATCTCACTTTCTGGAACCTAGTATTCTTGTTTTGGTATTGGAATTTGAATCCAGGGCCCTTTATCACTGTGCTACATCCTGGTCCTTTTTATTTTTTATTTTGAGAAAACATCTTGCCAAATTGCTGGCTTTAAAATTTGTAATCCTCCTGCTTCAGCCTCCAGACTCACTGGGATTACAGTTGAGTGCCACTGCTCCTGGCAGGATCTTAGTATACTTTCTTTTTTTTCCCCTAATATTTAAAAAAAAATTTTTTTTAATTGTAGATGGACACAGTATCTTTCTTTTTTATTTATTTGTTTTTATGTGGTGCTGGGGATCGAACCCAGGGCCTCATGCGTGCGAGGCAAGCACTCTACCACTGAGCCACAACCCCAGCCCAGGACCTTAGTATTCTTTAAATGGCCAACCTGAGTAAATCTGAGTTGACTTTTGATTTGTGTATTCAGTGAATCTGGGCATCAATCTAAAAAAAAGTTCTTGGAAAAATGTAGAAATTCTGCCTTTAGAAAAAGACAGTTGAAGAAGTAGTGTCAATTTTGGCCATCAATTCAAATTCCTCAGTTTATTTAGTCTATTATGATAGATTTTTGCTTTCTTCCCCATTTGGGGGGGATCCCCAACATCTGTTCTCCTCTTCTATGTTAGAATTCCTTACCTTTGGGGCTTGGTGGAAAGCACACCCTTCTCAGAGTAGAAACTCAAAACTAAAATGTGGCTGTGTTAAGCCTCTTCCAGCTTGAGGGTAGACATATCACAGGTGAATACAGGTATTTAAACTGAATTAGCATCCTATAGGTCAAAGTGGGACTGATAGAGAATCTGTTATGGTGGTGGTTAGTAGCAATATCAACAGTTAAATTTAGTTTCCAGGGGCAGTATTTGGGGAATGCAGCTGTTGCTTTGGTGTTAATTACTGGTGGTTGCAGGTGACATAAGTTGTGGTATCTAGTGTTGAGATGGGCTATAGTGGTACCTGCACCAGTTTTGGATCTTGTCCTTACTACCTGCCCTTGCCTCTCTTGTTTTCCTCATCTTATTCGTTGGCCTTCACAATAGTTTTATAGGCTATCTGAAATCTTATCATTAAATGGTTTTCTGCTTAAGTGAGTTGGAGTTGGTTTCTATTTTATTGTTCATCAAAAATTTTTTTTAACCTCATTTTTTCCCCTTTGTTTTCCTGACATAAAGATCATTTTGAATTCTATCAACTCTAAAGTCCATGGAAAATTATTAAACAACTTTGGTATTCATTCCATTTTAGGTATGTTATGATTTGGGGGCAGCATACTTCCAGCAAGGCTCCACAAATTCAGCAGCTTATGAAAATGCCAGAGAAAAATTTTTTAGAACCAAAGAACTAATTGCAGAGGTAAATACAATCATAAATCTATACAGTTTTTTGGCTTTAATTTTTCTGAAGGTTAAAAAAACACTATTTTTGGGGAAAGGGATTGTAGCTCAGTGGTATAAGGCATATGTAGTATGGGGAAGGGCCCTGGGTTCAGCCCCCAGCAATACCACTAACAAAAAACACAAATGTGTTCATTGCACTAGATTTGGAAAGTTCAAAAAGTACTAAAAACTGGTTTTAAAAAAAATCTACATTGGTGGTGTTAGAGAGTGGTGTCAGTGGTGAAGCCTCGCACGTGAGGCACTGGGTTCGATCCAAAGCACCACATAAAATATATAAATAAAAGTACTGTGTCCAACTACTACTAAAAAAATTAAAAAATTTAAAAAATCTGTATTACTACTACTTGGAATTAACTTCTTTTACTTTTTGATCATATTTTCTTTCTGTATATTCTTAAACAGTTCAGCTCATACATACTATTTTGTATCTTGCTTAAGTCTTTGAGTAGGCATTTAAATTTATCATTCTATTATGTGGGTATCCTTTTTTTTTTTTCTTTTTCTTTTGGTACCAGAGATTGAACTCGGGGGCACTTAACCACTGAGCCACATCCCCAGCTTTTTTTTGTATTTTATTTAGATAGGAACTCACTGAATTGCAGTTGCTGAGGCTGGCCGCTGGGATTATAGGTGTGTGCCACCTTACCCAATTTTGTGGATACTCTTTGATTGACTTTTTTTCTTTTATATTTGGGCACTTAGGTTATTTAATCTCTATTTTTTTTTTTGTATTTGGGGTTAAACCCAGCAGTGCTCTACTACTGAGCTACATCCCCAGCCCTTTTTAAATTTTTGTTTGTTTTTGAGACAGGGTTTTACTAAGTTGGCCAGGCTAGTCTTAAACTTATGATTCTCCTGACTCAGCCTCTCAAATTGCTGGGATTATAGGTGTGCACCACCACACCTGGCTAGGTTATCTACTCTTTATTATACTAGTAGTATTATTATACTACTCTTTATTATACTATATTACTAGGTTATTTACTCTTTATTTATTATATTTTATATGTAGCTTTATTATAAAGCTATATTTATGTCTTAAGAATGAACTTCTGTTCAGACTTTAGAACCTTTTAACTACTATAGACTCATGTCATTTACTATTATTATTTAATTTTTTAGTTGTTGATGGACCTTTATTTTATTCATTTATATATATGTGGTGCTGAGAATTGAACCTAGTACCTCACATATATGAGGCTACAACTGCAGCACAGTTATTACTTTTTAAAGGCAATAAATTTATAAAACCAAATTGCTTTCTAGCTTTATTTTTCTGATCAGTAGTGTTTTACTCTGTATTTACTTGAACTGGTGTATTTAATCAGTGGTATTTAAAAAAAATAATTTTTTTTATTTTGTTAATATGATGGGTGAAATACAGTATCTTTAAAATTTACCTTAATTCCTACTAAGGACAAACTTTTAAAAATTCTGATTCTTGCTGGGCATGGTGACATATGCATATAGTCCTAGAGACTGGGAGGCTGGGGCACGAAGATCAAAAATTCAGGACCAGACTTTGCATGTTAGCAAGTTCTCAGCACCTCAAGGAGACTCAAAATCAAAAGGAATGGGATATAGCTTAGGGGTAAAGTGTACCAGCGTTCAATCCTCAGTAGTAGAGCTCTTGCCTAGCATGTATGAGACATTTTGCAGTATTGATTCAGGTGTCTAAATTTTAAGGTTTATACCTAGGTTTTTGATTGCCATTTGCTGGAAACATCCCCGCTTCAATTTCTTCTTTCCTTTAAGAAATTAAGTGACTTAGAAATTTAATTTAGTTTATTCTTTTTTTCTTTTTGTGTGTGTGGTACTGGAAATTGAACTCAGGGCCTCATGCCTGCTAGGCTAACGGTCTCAGACTAGATCTATTACAGATCTATTAGGAATTCCAATTTAACTTTGCCCAAGGAACTCTTCAGATTTCTGATTTCATTGTGTTTTTAAGTATGGTAAAGTAAAACTCTTTCTCAATTGTGTCGTTTAAAAAAAATCTTTTTGGTAGGAGCATTTTTTTTCTTCCTAATTGAAGATTCAGAGTTTTCTAATATTATCTCCTTTAAATTTCTGACTGATATATGTATTTTAAAATGTTTAAGTTTTTTTTTTTAACACTGTTCACTCTTTATTAATGTCTTACTTGTCATATCTAGATAGAAAGATAATAATGTTTATCTTTTGTAATTTGACCCAAAAACTTTAAACCAGGGATTGGCAAAAATATTTTTTTTTGTCAGGAGGTAAAGGGCCAGGTAGTAAATACATTAGACTTTGTGTTCCATATTCAGTTTTTTTTTAACTTTATTATTTTAGTTGCTGATAGAACTTTATTTTTATTTATTTATATGTTGTTGTGTTGAGAATCAAACCTAGTGCCTCACACATGCTAGGCAAGCGCTCTACCTCTGAGCCACCACCCCAGCCCCCAATATTTATTTTTTTCTGATATTCTTTTTGTTATAATTTATAGTTCTAAAAATTGTTTTTGAAACAATAGATAATAGGCTTTATTTGTCCTATAAACAATAGTTTGCTAACCCTTTCTTTAAATACATAACCTTTTCATTTAATGTGGTGCTGGGGATTGAACCCCGGTCCTTGTGCATGCGAGGCAAGCACTCTACCAACTGAGCTATATCTCCAGCCCCAAACCTTTTCATTTTTTTATGATTCCTCTAGATTTGAATTTTCTGTTATCATTTTCTTGTACTGTTAAATACATTATGGGGTACTAGATTATTGTTTATATTACATTAATGGATAATGATATATAACTCTTACTTTACAGATAGGTTCATTATCTCTTCATTGTACCATAGATGAGAAGCGGTTAGCTGGTTATTGTCAAGCATGTGATGTTCTTGTACCTTCTTCTGATAGTACCTCTCAACAGTTGACTCCATATAGTCAAGTCCACATTTGTTTGAGATCTGGCAACTATCAGGTAAGATATATGATGGGAATGCACTGATGTAGCTGAAAAGTTTTGGAAGCCAGACAACACTGAGTTCTAGTCCTGGTTCTGCCGTTTACCAGTTGTACGATTTGGGCATATGACTTAAACTCACCAGCTGGCCTAAAAAAGTAGTGGTAATGGTTGTCACGTTTCAAAAGATTCTTGTAAGAATCAAGTGAGATACACAGATATTCTTTATTATTGATACTATCCTTTTTGACCCAGTAGAATTTGCCCATCATAAATTGGTTATAGGTAGATAGCTTTTACTTTTATGGATCCTGAAGTTTTTAATTCATTTTGAAAGTATATCCTTGTATCATGGCTTTGTTCATCTTTGTAAATATTACAGCAGGAGGAGAATGTGAAATAAGTGGTTTTGTTAGGTTGTGATGCTCATTTGCAAAACACTCTTTGCTACTGAGCTTGGTTATCAACTCAGGATGTTGAGATGTCTTACACCTCAGTGCTTGTCTTTAGCTTTGTAATGAAATCACTGGTAATTAGAGTGTGTACTTTTAAGTATTTATTGGAAAACTTCGATTCTTGAGAGTACACCGTGCCTTCATGTTATTTAACTCACAATTGAAATCATGAAACAACAAAGGTGTAATTTACTTTCAGTTTTGTGTTTCCATAGATGAGGGAGGAGACGATGCTTTGTTCCCTTGTCCCTGACTATTTTTCTAATATTGCTTTCCCTTATGTTAGAAAATTAAATTTTTATTTTTTGTTTTTGGTGCTGGAATTGAACTCAGGGATGATTAACCACTGTGCCACCTCCCCAGCCGTTTTTATTTTTTGAGACTGGGTCTTGGTAAATTGCTTAGGGCCTCATTAAGTTGCTGAGACTGGCTTTGAATTCTCCATCCTCCTACTTGAGCCTCCTGAACCTGAGGGATTATAGGTCTGTGCCACCGAGTCTGGCAGGAAATTAAATTTTCCTGAACATGAATTATAGATATAGGAGAATTTATTTAAGTCTAGAGATCTTTCAGTTAACCACTCCTTAGAACAGGCTTATAGGTGAGGGTCCATAAGGTAAATACACAGAATTCTTTTTTCTCTCTGGGGATCATTGAACCAGGGCCTCACACATGGTAGGCAAGCGATGTACCACTGAACTACAACCCCAGCCTTCCCCACCCCAAAAGTCTTTTTTGTTTTGTTTTGTTTTGTTTTTGGAGACAGGTCTTAGTTGTTTAGGCTGGTTTTGAACCTGTGATCCTCCTGCCTGAGTCTCTCATGTAACTGGAATTTTAGGTGTGTATTGCTGTTTTTGGCACATATAGATGCTTAAGAAGCTTCTGGAAACCACGTATGGTGGTACATGTCTGTAGTCCCAGCTGCTCAGGAGGATAGCAAATTTGAGGCCAGCCTGGGCAAGTTAGCAAGACCCTGTCTCAAAAAATAAAAGGAAGAGCTGGGATATAGCTCAGTTGTAGAGTGTCCTAGCTTTATACCACAAAGGGAAAAAAAAGAAAGAAATCATGTTTAGCCTTTATTTGAATAGATTCCCTTTATATGAACTGTTTCATTTTGTTTTGTGTTGGTGAAGCCTTAAACAGCTGTAACTGTCTTCTCACACTTGGAAAGTGGTAGACTTGATCTTGAGGAGCCTTAGGACATTCATTGTTCATATTTTGCTGTAGAGGAAAACAGTAGTTGGCTATGTAGTTTATTTTTGTTGGTACAGGAGATTAAATCCAGGGCCTATAGTATGATAAGCAGATGTTCTACCAATAAGCTACATTCCTAGCCTTTATTTTATTTTTAGAAGGGCTCTTGCTGAGTTGCCCAGGCTGACCTCAAATTTGCTCTCCTCCTTTCTCATCCTTCCCAGTGTTAGAACTATAGGTGAGTGCTGGGATTATAAGCATGTGCCACCATGCCCAGTGGTTCTACAGTTTTGAAACCACTTTCATCAGCACTTTTGTGGTAGTGGCTGATTACCTTTGTTTTCAGAAATCCTCTTCCCATCTTCCCTCCCCCCTCACCCATTCTTTCTTGTTTTCCATTGCTTGACAAGACTGAGAAAAAAAAAATCTGTAATAATGTGGATGTTTTTGTAATTCACTTAAGTAACACATTTTAAAACAAATTTACTATAGTTGTTTCTTAGTATGTTTTTTCTAGCTGATTTATTTAAAAATATTATTTTTTTGAAATTTGTTTTATGAAGGAAACTTAAGTTTGTTTAAAAAACATTTTTTTTAAAAGAGGTTGCATTGCTTCTTACTGATTTTTTTCCCCCAGCTTTCATTTTTTTATTCATTATTTTCAATTTTAGAAGGAGGATGATTTTTTTGGATACAATTTTTTTATTTGTTCTTTTTAGATATACATGACAGTACAGTGTATTTTGATAAACATATATGTAGTATAATTTAGTCTAACTAGGATTCCCTTCTTGTGGTTGTACATGATGGGGAGTTTCAGTGGCAGATGATTTTTATTTTTAATCTAATTTTAGAATTTTAGAAAAAGAATGTTTTCCCAGTAAGGTATTTTTATGATTTTCTTCAATTTGTATTTTCCAAATATAGAAAGACTTTTTTAAAGTAAAAAAAAATTGCCATGATTTTTGAAATGAATATAATTTTATATATATGTTCTAGGAGGTAATACAGATATTCATTGAAGATAACTTAACCTTCAGTTTACCTGTCCAGTTCCGACAATCAGTGCTAAGAGAACTCTTTCAGAAAGCTCAACAAGGGTAAGTAAATTGAAAAATTACTTTCAGGTTTTGAACAAAAGTGCAAGTCCTTTCTGGTTCATCTCCAACTTATCTACAAATCTTTGACATTACTTTCACTTTTGTTAATATAAGGGAAACTAACATAATCAAAGGATACATTATAAAGTGGGTTTTTCTGGTTTATTTTAAAAGTGATTTCAAGGAGAATGTTACACAAAGCAGAATTCATTCTGTTGCCTAATCTGTAACTAAATTATCCCTTGGTAAATTCAAAACCTGTTCCCCTCCCTGCTCCTGACTTGGTATGTGATATTTACTAGTGTGTTTGAATATCCTAAAATCTTTCCAAGTAAGATTGCCTGGACTGGGGATGTAGCTCAGTGGCAGAAGACTACTTGCTTAGCATGTGTAAGACTGAGTTAGATTCCCAGGACTGGAAAGGGAAAGATAAAAATAAATGACTCATTCTTGTGAATTTATTGTTGTAATATACGCCTTTTAAAAAATTATAAAAATAACAGTGGATCTACTTTTTTACAGAAATGAAGCTCTAGATGAAATCTGTTTTAAAGTCTGTGCCTGCAACACAGTCCGTGATATATTGGAAGGCAGAACAATTAGTGTTCAATTTAACCAGCTATTTCTTAGACCTAACAGAGAAAAAATAGACTTTCTTCTTGAGGTAAGATATTGCTCCCCTTTTGATTCATAATTAATTAGTTAATTAATCAATTTGGTACAGGGAATTGAATCCAGAAGCACTTTACCATTGATCCATATACCCACCCCTTTTTATTTTTAGTCGGGGTCTTGCTATGTTGTTTGAGCCTTGCTTAATTGCTGAGGCTGGCCTTGAACTTGTGATCCTCCTGCCTCAGCCTCCCAAGTTTCTAGGATTAAAGGTGTGTACCACCATATCCGGCCATAATTGATAATTTTGCTTTTAAGTTAACCATTGCCCCTTTACTGCCTTTATCAAACTTCCTTTTCTGTGATGGATAGTTGATATTCTTGACAAACAATACCCTTTAACTTCTCTTCATCATAGCTCTTTGAGTACCCCTTCTCCATATTTCTTCTATAGTTTTTATTGGATTTTCTTTGTTCCTGCATTGACTTTTGGCCTCTTTAGTGGTTTGTTTATACAGCTTTCATCCTTGGCTCATTTATCTTCTCAAGCCATATTTTGTTCTCATACAGAGCTTCAGTTACCTGTTGTCATTGTGCACTAGAAACTCTCAAATCATGCCTCTAGTGTGTCATGTGAGCTGCAGAATCCATACGTTTTTGCTGGATTTCTCTACCTCTTCTTTTTTTTGGTATCGGGATTGAATCTGGGGGCATTAATCACTGAGCTACATGCCAGGCCCTTTTTTATTTTTTATTTTTTAATTTTTTATTACCAGGGTATTGAACCCAGGGGCGCTTAACCACTTTGCCATACCCCCAGCCCTTTTTATTTTTTATCTTGGGACAGGGTCTCACTAAGTTGCTTAGGGTCTTGCTAAATTGCTGAGGCCAACTTTGAACTTGAATCCTCCTATCTCAGCTTCCTGAGCCACTGGGATTACAAGTGTGTGTTCCACCATACCTGGCCTACCTTTTTATTTTTTGTTTTGAGACAGGGTCTTACTAAGTTGATGAGGCTGGCCTCAAACTTGAGATTCTCCTGGTTCAGCCTCTGAAGTTGCTGGGATTGCAGGTGTACAGCACCACGCCTGGCTGAATTTCTTTACCTCTTAATGATTTTGATATAATAGGAACTGAGAGAACTCTGTGAAAAATAATACCAATTAATCAAAAACAGAGCATTGCCAACATTCTAGAAGCCCTTCTTATGCGCTTTACCAAACCCTCAGTTTCATCTTGAGGTAACCATTACCCTTTTTTGTGATAATCACTTTCTTGCTGATTTTTGAAAATACTTGAAAGCATATTGTCTACTTTGAACTTCATGTAAATGAAATCGTACAATATGTATTTTTCATCTTTAACTGAACATTAAATTTGTGGGATTTATTCAAGTTGTGTTTAGATAGTTTTGTGTTTGTGTTTTTTTTTTTTTATTCTCGGAAGGTGTTAAAACTTTATATGGACCATGCCATAATTTATTTATCAAACGATGATGGACATTTGTGTTGTTTGAAACATACTTGCACATATACGCAGGTGCACACTTATATCAGTTTGTTACACATTGAGGGAAAGTATGTCTGCAACATTATAATATCAAAGTGATATGTATCATCAGCATTTTATAATTATTCTCATTGGTCAGTATCTTTGCCAACCCTTTATAGTGTGTGATTTGCCTATCAGATGGTTATTTAACAGTATCTCATTGAAATTTTAATTTCTATTTCAATATTGTCGAGATTGGACAACTTTTCATTTGTTTTATTTATTTATTTCCATGGTTCTATTGTCTGAACCCCAGGCCTCTTGCATGATGGGCAAGCATTCTATCAGAGGTGTATCTCCTGTCCTTATTTTTGTTTATATAAATTTTATCTTTTGAGATAGCTGTTCCAAATGTTGTCTTTCATTTTTCTATTAGGTTGTCTTTTTGGAAGGAGGTTTTGTTTCTTGTTTTTTTTTTTTAATTTTTTTTTTTCTTTGTAGGAATTCTTTATTCTCTTTGACCAGTTTTCAGTGTTGCAGGTATCTTCTCTGAGTTTGATTTCTTTCAATCTTAACAATGTTTCAAAATTTTAATATAGTCAGTCTTACCAATCTTTTCCTTTTTGGTAGTGATGTCTGTGTGTTCAAGAAAGCTTTTCTGGGACTGGGCTGTGGCTCGGTGGTAGAATGCTTGCCTAGCACGCATGAGACACTGGGTTTGATCCTCAGCACCACATAAAAATAAATAAAATAAAGGTATTATGTTCATCTACAACTTAGAAAAAAAAAATGGTGTTGAAGTTGTAGCTCAGTGGTAGGGTGCTTACCTAGCACATGTGAGGCCCTGAGTTCAGTCCTCAGGAAAATAAAATTCTAAAACATTTTTTAAAACGATAGCTTTTCCTATCTTAGGGTGTGAAGATAGTCTTCTGTTTTTGTTTTTGTTTTTTTTTCTTTTAAAGAGAGAGAGAGATGAGAGAGAGAGAGAGAGAGAGAGAATTTTTAATATTTATTTTTTAGCTCTCTGCGGACACAACATCTTTGTTGGTATGTGGTGCTGAGGATCGAACCCGGGCCGCACGCATGCCAGGCGAGCGCACTATCGCTTGAGCCACATCCCCAGCCCCTTGTTTTTTTTTAACATATATATTTTTTAGTTGTAGATGGTGCTGAGGATCAAACCCAGTGCCTCAAGAGTGCAAGGCAAGCACTCTACCACTGAGTCCTAGCCCCAGCCCCCCAGTCTTGTATTTTGTCTTCTAAAAACTTGTCATAGATTTCCTTTCACATTTAGGTGTTTTTAATCCAAAAATCTTTGGTTTTTCTGTATCATGTGAAGTCAGAGGTCAGATGTCATTCTTTTCTTTTTTATATGACTACCCATTTGTTCCAGCACAATTTATTATTATTCTGTTTTTATTATTATTATTATTATTATTATTTTTAACTAGTTTTAGGGCCACTTCTGTTCTGTACCAAGTGTGGGTTTGTCATTGAGCTCTCACTTTTTTTTTTTTTTTTCCTGCTGGGGATATAACCCAGGACCTTGTATAAGCGCTCTGCCATTAAGCTATACCTCAGCCTGACTGATTTACTAGTTAATATTTATTGTTAGTTTTTCTTATAATTATTCCTTATCTGATTATGAAAGTTCCTTTGTATCCTTAATTCACTAAGGATTCTTTTAAATTGTGAATGATTTTAGATTTATTAATTACTTTTCCTATGTATATTGAGATGATCACAGTTTTCTAATTTATAGTTTATTTATTAATTTACATGTGTTATATAGATTAGTTCATCTGTTCATGTTTATATATGTATATTTTAAAATTTTTTTAACATTCACGTGTGAGATTGATACATATATTTTTATTTTCCTATTTGATTTAGTGTTAAACAATGTAAATCAGGGCATATATCTTTTTAAAAAATTTTTTTTGTGTGTGTGAGAGAGAATTTTTTTTTAATATTTATTTTAGTTCTCGGAGGACACAACATCTTTGTTGGTATGTGGTGCTGAGGATCGAACCCAGGCCGCACGCATGCTAGGCAAGCGAGCTACCGCTTGAGCCACATTCCCAGCCCGTTTTTTAAAATTTTTTTAAATGGAGTGTATAAAAATGAAGTTGCTGGTTATTTTATTTTTTTCTTCAGTATTAGATAGAATTTACCAGTAAAGCCTGGGCTAAGGACTTTTTGTGATATTTTTGACATTGATTCAATTTCATCAGTGATTGTAGAGCTTTTGCTTTTCTCTTTTTTCTTGGGTTAGTTTTAGGAAGTTATTTTCTAAGAATTTGTTTATTTCATCTAAATTTTAAGCTTATTAACATTTTTATTGTTTATAGCATTTATAGATGTCTGCTAATTCATGTTCTTAAGTAACTTTTAAAAAGTAAGGTAAAATTCTGCCGGGTGGCACACACTTTTAATCTCAGAAGCTCAGGAGGCTGAGGCAGGAAGATTGTGATTTCAAAGCCAACTTCAGCAAAAGGGAGGTACTAAGCAACTCAGTGAGACCCTGTCTCTCAACAAAATAGGGTTGGGGATGTGACTCAGTGGTTGAGTGTCCCTGAGTTCAATCCCTGGTACCTTCAAAAAAAAAAAAAAACAAAATTAAGGTGAAATTATCATACCATATACTTATTTATCATGCATTAAATATTTTCTGTGTCGTTCCATGATACCTGTACAGTACATCTCTGAATGAGACCAATTACAGGTGTGCACCAGTGCCCCCAGCCCCTTTTTATTTTTTCACTTTGAAACATGGTCTTGCTAAATTGTTTAGGGTCTTGCTAAGTTACCGAGGCTTGCTTTGAACTTGCAATACTCCTACCTTATTGGGATTACAAGCATGCAATGCTGTGCCCAGCATGGCCTTGTATTTCTTTCTTTCTTTTTTTTTTTAAAGAGAGAGAGAGAGAGAATTTTTTAATATTTATTTTTTAGTTTTTGACGGACACGACATCTTTGTTTGTATGTGGTCCTGAGGATCGAACCTGGGCCGCATGCATGCCAGGCGAGCGCGCTACCGCTTGAGTCACATCCCCAGCCCGGCCTTGTATTTCTTGACTCAGGCAATCCTCTGCATATAGTTGGCGCTACAGGCAAATACTACCATGGCTTTTGTTATTTTAATAATAGTTTCATTGAGATATAATTCACATACCATGCAGTCCACCTAAAGTGTACAATTCAGTAGTTTTAGTATATTTTTAGGGTTGTGTGACATCACCTTTTTTCTTTACCTCCACCAAACCTCTTACCATTCACTCCTCATTTTTTTCTAAATACCCCAATCTTAGAATCTACTCTCCCTGTTTTTTTTTTTTTTTTTTTGTGGTGCTGGGGATTGAACCCAGGGCCTTGTGCATGAGAAGCAAGCACTGTACCAACTGAGCTATATCCCCAGTTGTCCCCCCCCACTTTTTTTTTTAACCAGTACATCCCAGACCCTTTTTTTTCTTTTAAAAATATTTTTAGTTGTATATGGACACAATACTTTTATTTATTTATTTACGTGGTGCTGAGAATCGAACCCAGTGCCTCACATGTGCTAGGCAAGTGCTTTACCACCAAGCTACAACCCTAGCCTCCCTGGACCCCCACCCTCCCCTTTTTGAGATAGGTTCTCACGAAGTGTCCAAGGCTGGCCTTGAGTGCTATTCTCCTGCCTTAATCTACAAGTTGCTGGCATTACAGGTGTGGTCCACTGTGTATGTCTGTCAGAATCTATTTACTTTATAGATTTGTCCTTATTGGAATTGTCATATAAATTTATTTATATAATAGTTGGTCTTTTTTAATTGGCTTCTTTCACTTAGTTTAACATTCTCATGGTCCATGTTGCAGCCTTTATCACATTCCTTTTTTAATTAAATAATATTCCATTTTTGTTCATTTATCCATTTGTGAGACTTTAGGTTGTTTATTTATTTCAGTTTAAAAATATTTGACACATTGAGGATAGGAGCCCTTATATTATATTTTATTTTGACTTCTTGTAAGTACTATTTCAGGAGAAATCATAATCTATGAAATAAATGTAGAATAACATATTGTGTGTACATAACTAATATCCACTTAATTAGTTTCCATTATTATTTCATTGTTTATATTTTCAGCTGCGGTTATTTTCTTAACTGTTGGTTCTATGGTTCTATATTCATTAGCTGTTACTGATCATTGTTTTCAACTCTCTTTTCTGACAGGAACTGTTGATTCCTAAAGCTTAATCACTTCATGTAATCTGGTCATACACCTTAAAAATTCTGAGAGAATAACACGTTAAATTATTTGTAGTAAATTATTCTTTACAACCTGTATGTACCCGCAGTTATTAGAACATTCACCTTTCTCTAGTGAATTTTTACTCATTAATCTTAGCTCTTGTCTTAATCAGACCTGTCAGTACTATACTGTTGAAACAGGAAAATTTGATTGTTTTAAATCAACACTTTTCAACCTGATCTACCTTTTTTAAAGCACTTATATTCAATTGAAAATTACTCAAATTCCTAGGTATGTTCAAGATCAATAAATTTAGAAAAAGCTTCAGATTGTCTGAAAGGAAATATGGCTGCTTTTCTAAAGTAAGTACATTTTTCTTTTTTTAACCTTTGAACTTAGTCCCATGAGAAGAGTATCTTTTATTACCTTTTTGTATATGTCCTCTATCTCTTATAATCAGGCAGACATATTGGAAAAACTAGTTAAGTTCAAATTGGTGTAGCCAACTGAAACTTTTGGATTATGTAGTTACTTTTCTAGTATATTGTAGCACTGGTATTAAAATTTTAAATAACAATCAAAGGCAAATTTGAAAATCTATTTAAAGATATTGTAATATAATTTATGAAATGATTAGCTTTTTAAATGGTTTATTAATATAAATTGATTCATATGATTTTTTTCCTCAAACTAAATTATACGCTTTTTTGTTTTATAATATTTCTTACTGATCTAGGAATGTGTGTCTGGGGTTGGAAGATCTGCAGTATGTTTTCATGATTTCTTCACATGAGCTTTTCATTACATTGTTGAAAGATGAAGAACGAAAGCTTCTTGTTGATCAGATGAGGAAGAGATCCCCTAGAGTAAATCTGTGCATTAAACCTGTAACTTCATTTTATGATATCCCAGGTTAGCTCTCCAGTCTGCCAGCTAGACTGTTGGCACATTTTGCCCCTCTATTCAAATTAACATTGAAATATATTTAAGGATCCCCTTTTACTTGTTTTGTTTATAATTTATAGATATTTATGTGTGTGCTCTAGTTAGATTTCTGTATGAGTCATTAAGTGCTAGGACTCTGTTGAGTGTATGGTAAATAAACAATCTTTTATTAGGCCAAGATTTTGGATAATTATATAGAATATTTTAGATGGGGAAATAGATCAAGATAACCCTACAGCTAATAAGTTGTTGGAGGTAAAAACAAGAAGGGATGGGGCTGGGATTGTGGCTCAGTGGTAGAATGCTTGCCTAGAACGTGCGGGGCCCTGGCACCACATAAAAGTAAATGAGTGGAATAAAGGTATTGTGCCCAACTACAACTAAAAAATAAATAAATATTAAAAAAAAAAAAGGGAAGGGGAATAGTGAGGGATAGTGGACCCAGAAAGATGAAAATTTTGATTTTAGCCTTTATCATTGTGCTGCTATGTGTTGACTAAACATTCAGCTTTGGCAACATTTTCATTTTTGTTTATTTATTTAATGAATTCTCCAATTTTTGTCCTTATTCGTAAAAAGTGGAAAATACAGTGCTCTTTATTAATAAGAAACATAAGCTTCAAAATTTAGTACAGATGAGACAAAAGAATTCAGTTGATTTAACATAAGCAAAGTTTTATCTACTTTAAGTGCTTTCATTAACACATTATGTTCAAAAATAGGAATCTCTATATGAATTAATTCTTTCCATATATCCTGAATATTCTTTCCATGAACCAGTTATTGACTTTAACTTTGTTTATATCTTCACTGTTTTTCAAATGGATTCACTTACTAAATTCACATGTATTTCAAATTGTGGTAGGTTTTGTGTGAAGATAAAGTTAATAAATAACTTACATTATGTTGAGTGAATCAGTTCTCAAAATGATAGCGGCTTTCAACTTTGAATACTTACAAATATGTTTCAGTTGTCATTCTCGTACGTTTACATATATCTTTGAGTTAAATCATTAAAATGGAACTCTTATCTTTTTTTAGCCTCAGCAAGTGTCAACATTGGTCAGTTGGAACATCAACTTATATTGTCAGTGGATCCCTGGAGGATTCGACAGATTTTAATAGAATTACATGGTATGACTTCAGAGCGACAGTTTTGGACAGTATCTAATAAGGTAAGAAACTCAAGAACAGGTGTGAATTAATTTTCATTTTCTAATTTATTAAAAGGGCTGTTCCCTGGTCTTTTTGAGGAAAAAGGATCCATTTTACTTATAGTCTTCACCCAACCATAATTGTACTTTTATTGTACATTGTCAGAAAAAATTGAAAATGGGGAAAAAAAACCTTTAAATCAGTAACATCTAAAAATGTTATATTGTTTGTTACTGAAGTGTCTACATGCATTTTAAATATAGCTGTAAATATATGTGTAATGTATACTACCTATTAATAATCTTACTCTTCAGGGTCCCTTTCTCTCTGACTAGTCTGGTTATCAAACCCAGGGATTTGCTTTTGCTAGAAAAGCACTCTATCACTGAATTGTACCTTGGGTCTTTGTTTTTACTTTGTTTATTTATTTTTAAATAATTTTTTTAGTTGTAGATGGACATAATACCTTTATTTATCTATTTTTTAATATTTATTTTTTAGTTATAGGTGGACACAATATCTTTATTTTATGTGGGGCTGAGGATCCTACTGCCTCATGCATGTTAGATGAGCGCTCTACCTCTGAGCCACAATCCCAGCCCTTTATTTATCTATTTTTATGCTATATTGAGGATTGAACCCAGTACCTCACATGTGCTATGCAAGTGCTCTACCACTGAACTACAACCCCAGTTCCTTATTTTTACTTTATTGTGTGTGATTTGTATATTGGGGATCAAACCTAGGAGTTCTCTACCTCTGAGCTATATATCCAGCCCTCCATCTTATGATCATGAGTAACTAAAATTACAGGCATTCACCACCTTGTCCAGCTTGGTTTTGCTTCTTAATACTGTCTTCAAATCTAAAGCCTACACCATGGAATCTCAGTGTATTAAAAGTTCTTTTTTTTTTTTTTAATTTTTTGTAGTTGAGTATGGACATCATACCTGTATTTTATTTGTATGTGGTGCTGAGAATCAAACCCAGTGTCTCACACATACTAGGCAAGAGTTCTGTCACTGAGCTACAGCCCAGCCTTAAAAGTTCTTCATAGAACATTTTTTTGCTTTCAATGTTCTTTTAAGGTCCCACCTAATGTATTTACCTATTTCTGAGGTTATCTATTTAAATTTCTTCCATGGAAAGTGTAAGTGAAAATAGCTTTTAAAGTCCCATTTCAGCCATGCGTGGTGTCACACACCTGTAATCCCAGCAGTTTGGGAAGCTGAGGCAGGAAGATTGTGATTTCAAATCTAGCCTCAGCAATTTAGGGAGGCCCTGACGAATTCAGTGAGACTCTGTCTAAAAATATATAAAGGGTCTGGGGATGTGGCCAGTGGTTAAGCGCTCCTGGATTCAATCCCCGGTACCTATAAAACAAAAAAACATAATTTCAGTGAAAAATAGATTAGAGATAAAAGGAAATAAACCATAGATATAGGAGAAGTATGTGGCAGTGCTTTTAATTAACTGCATAGTGCCCTTCCTGCTGAAGTAGTAGTGGAAAAGCAGCCAGAAAAGTCCTTATATAGGACTTAAGCATACTTAATTACAGTGAAATGAAAATTTTTTTTCTTTGAAAAGGATCTGTAAATGATTTTTTTCCCCAAAATGATTTTTTTCCCTCCTGTACTGGGTCTTGAACCTAAGGGTGCTCTACCACTGAAATATATCCTCAACCCTTTTAATTTTATTTTGAGATAGGGTCTTGCTAAATTACAAGTTGCTGAGGCTGGCCTCGAACTTGGAAACCACCTCAGTTGCTGATTACAGGTGTGTGCCTGGTTTATTAATGATTTTTTAAAAAATGTGTTTGAATGTTATTGAAAGATTCTCATCTACATTTGGCTTTCTCTGTGTGTAATGTATTTTTATTTCTTCTAGTGGGAAATACCTTCTGTGTATAGTAGTGTAATCCTGGGAATTAAGGACAGTTTAACAAGAGATTTAGTGTATATTCTCATGGCCAAAGGCTTACACTGCAGTACTGTTAAGGTGAGTAAAAGTGTACATCAGTGCTTGTTATGAATATACTTTAATAATTTTAGCAAGTGACAGGAATTAAAACCTGTTATCTTTTCCTTGTCTTAAAATCAAAGTGTATAGGCCTAAAAAGATTGGCCTAAAAAGCCATTTGAAAAAGCATTTTAGTCAGTTCTTTTTCTTTTGCCTTTATAATTACATCGCATATGGATACCATTCTATACCTTTTTAAAAGTCTAGAAATCAGGCATGGTGGTGTGTGCCTATAGTCCAGCTACTTAGGAGGCTGAAGCAGGAGGGTCACTTGAGTCTAGGAGCTCAGGGTTAGCTTGGATCTAGGAGCTCAGGGTTAGCTTGGACAACATAGTGAGACTCCCATCTCTTGAATGAATGAATTTAGAGAGCATGAAAAGTTATCATTTGTATTCTTTAGGATTTAGTTAATAAAGATTGTATAAAAGGATTAAAAAATTAAAAAATGTTAAAATTACTTTTGTAGTATATTTAATTTTTATTTTATTTTTTTTAGAGAGAGAGATTTAATATTTATTTTTTAGTTTTCGGCAGACACAACATCTTTGGATGTGGTGCTGAGGATCGAACCTGGGGCGCACGCATGCCAGGCGAGCACGCTCCCGCTTGAGCCACATCCCCAGCCTATGTAGTATATTTTATATAAGGAATTTGCAGTCTGGGAAGTTAAGGCATAAGCACAAATCATATAAAAGTGTAATTTTGAAACTAAAAGTTTTTCTGTTCTATAGGAAGCTTAAAGATAGCATTTGGAAGGCAGAACTCCTGAGCTAAAACTGAGGTTTAAATCAGGTAGCTATTTAAAGAAAGTGAAAGATATTGAAGGCAAGAGGATGATACCATGAGGAAAAGTTGGAAGACAAGAAAGGATGGTATATGAGGGGATTGGAAACAGTTGCCTTTGATTATAGCATTGTTAGGTGAGACAGGCAATAAAGCGTTTCTGGGCCAGCATTCCTACCTAAATCGTGCAGCTAGAAGTAGTCTAAGATATAGACATTGTAGTTTAAGAAGCAGTTCCTAGCTTCTCAACTTGATACTCCTTCCTAAATTAGCCTGAAGACACATACACGTACAGTCCACATGTAATGTCAGTTCTCCATTTCCACCTCTGTTTTCACAGGTGTCCTTTTCCTGTTTAGTATACTAAATTGGGTGGGAGAGCAGCATACAAGTTTTGAAACCAAGTGGTTTAAGTCCTCTGATTTTGTTGTATTTGAAAGTTATATTAACTATTATAGGTAACTTGCTTTTTCATGTAAATTTTAGAATCAGCTTTTTAGTGGCTAAATAGTTTGCTATAATTTTGATTCAGATTGTAATAATTATAAGTAAATTTGGAGAAAATGGCTATTTTAATATTGATTCTGTTCATGTACATAGCATACTTGTTTTATTTGTTTTTATACTCATCAGTTTGTAATTTTCATTGTACAAATCTTGCACGTTGTTGGATTTATCTGTAAATGTATGTTTTAAAAAATATAAAGTGCTGGGGTTGGGGCTCAGTGGTATTGCACTTGCCTGGCATGTGTGAGGCACTGGGTTTGATTCTCAGCACCACATATAAATAAATTAAGGTTTATCAACAACTAAAAAAAAAAATTAAAAATATATAAAGTATAATTAATTATTCAAAAGCCAGTATTTTCACTACACCAGGAATAAACCCTTTGCATTTCCTTAAACTTATGCTTAAAGTTCACATTCATATAGTAAATATTTTTTTACAATAGTAGGAAGTGAGCGAAAATAATCAATCTTTTTTTTTTTGTATGGTATTAGGGATTGAATCTAGGGGCTCTTAACCATTGAGCCACATGCAGCCTTTCCCCCCTATCCCCATCCCTTATGAGTTTATTTTTTCAATGTATAATTTGAGGCTGCAATTGGAAACATAATCCTGGAGCCTGGGGAATGGTCTGGACTAGAGATACCATTGTGGGATTCTGGAAGATAACCCAGGAATTCACAGAGTCTGGAGCTCAAGGGAATGCAACATTGGGTCCAAAAACGAATGGTGTAATAGTTACAGGGACCAGATATGGAAAGGGAAAAAAGAATGTTTTTTAAAAACGTAGTGCACAGCACTGGAAGGTAACTGAAAAATGTTTAATTGATTAGAAAATCTTTGGCTTGTCAAAGTTATTTCTTTGTAGTGATGGGAGTACAGCCAGATTGTTAAAACGAATAAGACACTTGGAGAAAAGTAATGCTTGAAGATTAGTCTTTAGGAAATTTGGGATAAATAAATGATAGAGAAAAAGATAATCTGTCCTCACTTTCTGAGATAAGCATTGCTAATCATTTAAATTAATTCTTTGTTCTGTACTGAAGATACATTTTTTTTTTTAACTCTAAGAAAAGATGACTCAGGGTATTCTGTCATTTCTTTTATAGGACTTTTCCCATGCTAAACAGCTATTTGCTGCTTGTTTGGAGTTGGTAACAGAGTTCTCACCAAAACTTCGTCAGGTCATGCTGAATGAGATGTTACTTTTGGATATTCATACACATGAAGCTGGAACAGGGCAGTCAGGGGAGAGACCTCCCTCTGACCTTATCAGTCGGGTGCGAGGATATCTGGAAATGAGGCTTCCTGGTAAGACTGATTCACAAAGTCAAATTCAGAAATTCAGTACTTAAGTGTGGGAAAAACACTAAAAAAAAAATTGACTTTTTAACTGTCTATAAAAATTATTTTTCTAACAGGATTTGGGTTTGGCATTCACTTGAGAACAGTGGGGAAAATGGAGGAAATATTTCCTAGGATTTCTGTAACACAGTACCACAAACTGGGTGATTTTACAACAAAAATTTATTGTTAGGAGCTAGATGTCTGAAATCAAGGTGTATCAGGCCTTTCTTTTAAAGGCACTTTTATCTCTTCCTTATTTCTCGAGGCTCCCAGCAATCTTTGATCTTCCTTGGTTTGTAGCTGCATCCAGTCTCTGCCTTTGTCTTTACATAGCATCCTCTCTTGTTGTTGTTTGTTTATTCTCTTCTTACAAGGATACCAGGCATTGGATTTGGGGCCTGCCTTAAACCAATATGGCCTTATCTCAATTAGTTTTATCTGCAGAGGCCTTGTTTCCAAATAAGGTCACATTCTGAAGTTCCAGGTGGCCATGAATTTTTGTGGCACTATTTAATGTGCTATAAAAGCTACATTGCAGGGTTTTTGTTGTCATTTTGTTTTGGTTTTGAAGAAGGGTCTTGCCATTTTGCCCAGGTTGCCCTGGAACTCCTGGTTTCAAGTGATCTTCCTTCCTTGGCTTAATGAGTAGATAGGACTGCTGGTATGTATTACCAAACCCAGCTTCTACTGTAGTTTCAAGATAGTCTGGTAAAGAATCATAATGTCCTTACGAATACAGGTTGAAGGTTTGTTTCCTCATCACTGCCCTAAAATGTCCTTAAATTGATTGCCAGTGGGTCAGGAGTTCACTTGTGGCCACTTTAGAACAGAGCTTGAGCACTCAGTTTCATTGATAAATATCTTTTAGTGAAAATGGGCATATTAGGCCAGATGTGGTGGTACACACTTGGGAGGCAGAAGCAGGAATATCACAAGTGTTGAGGCCAGCCTGGGCAACTTAGTGAGACCCTGTCTCAAAAAGGGGTGATGTGTAGCTCAGGTGTACCTCAGGTATAGCATGGTTGCCTAGCATGCATAAGACCTGGATTTAGTTTCTCTTCACCTCTCTTTGATTTTTAATTTTATAGGTTTTAAATTTATTTAAAGGAATTAAATCATAATCTACACATTTAATACTATAACTAATAAAATTGAGTTGTAAAGAAACGTACCTATACAGTAACAACTGTTGGCCAACTAGAGGTCTTATGAGTTAATTACATTTTAATTTCCCACAGGGGCCATGTAGTTATGAATCACATTTTTTTTTTTTAGCATTGTAGGTAGAATACCTTTTTTTGTTTTGTTTTTTTGGTGCCAGGGATTGAACCCCAGAGGTGCTTAACCACTGAGATAAATCCCAGCCTATTTTTATATATATATTTTTTTAATTTTTAATATTTATTTTTTAGTTCTCGGCGGACACAACATCTTTGTATGTGGTGCTGAGGATCGAACCCGGGCCGCATGCATGCCAGGCGAGCGTGCTACCGCTTGAGCCACATCCCCAGCCCTATTTTTATATTTTTATTTAGAGACATAGTCTCACTAAGTTGTTGAGTGCTTCACTAAATTGCTGAGACTGGTTTTGAACTTGAAATCCTCCTACCTCAGCCTCCTGAGCTGCTGGGATTAGAGGTGTGTGCCACCACGCAGGCGTAGGTATGATACCTTTGAGACATTTAATGTATCAGTCCTCTTTGATATCATAATTTTATTTTATTTTTTTGGTATTGAGGATTGAACCCAGAGGGGCTTTACCACTGAGCCACATCCCCAGCCCTTTTTATTTTGAAACAGGTCTCACTAAGTTCCTTAGGGCCTTGCTAAGTTGCTGAGGCTGACTTTGAATTTGTTATCCTTCTGCCTCAGCCTCTGGAATTGCTGGGATTGTAGGCATTTGTCACATGCCCAGCAATACCATATTTTTATAAGAATTGATCTAGTATTATGCTGGCATTAAATCTTGATGGACACATGCTTGTTATGAACATGCTTTTTAAAGATAGTTGGTTTTCATACATGATTTTTCTTAATGAAAAGAAGTTTAAAACCTTAACATTTTTTAGTGTTAGCTACATGTCAAGACATTGCTCTTAAGAACTTCAGTTGCATAACTCATTTAGTCCTCATAGCAGCTTTGTGAAGAAGCTACTGTGCATTATCCCCATTGTGTAAATAAAGTAATTGAGGTGCTGAGAGTTTAAAGCATTGCCCCAAATCACAAAGTAAAGAGAGTTAACTGGGTGTGATTTTATTAACCCCTGAGTCCAGTTTCTAAGTCTGTGCTCTTACTCTTTGAAATGGGTGGAAGTGACTTTAATTAGTAGTCTATTGCACTACACTTTTTTGTGGGGGGCTGGCTGGTGATTGAATCCTGGACCTCCCACATGCTAGGCTAACGCTCTGCCATTGAGCCACCCCCCCATTTCCTTATGACTTTTTTTGGGGAGTGGGGGTAATCAGGGATTAAACCCAGGAGTGCTTAACCACTGAAACACAGGCCCAGCCCTTTTTATTTTTTTACTTTGAGACGGGGTCTCATTAAGTTGCTTAGGGCCTCACTAAGTTGCTGAGGCTCTCTTCTGAACTCCTGATCCTCCAGCATCAGCCTCCCAAGCCAATGGGATTACGGGTGTGAGCCACTGCAACTGGTTTCTTCTGAATGACTTTTTTTTTTTTGGTAGTTGTAGATGGATAGCATGCCTTTATTTTATTTTTTTATGTGGTGCTGAGGATCAAACCCAGTGCCTCCCACGTCCAAGGCAAGCACTCTGCCAGTGAGCTACAGCCGCAGCCCCCTGTATGACATTTTTGATTTAACAGTTTGTCAGTCATATCACTTTTTTCCATTTTGTTTCATAAGAGGCTTATCACTCTGCATATAGTTTATGTAATTTCTTAATTTGCTGAATGTTCAGCTTGTCCTATTGCTTGTACTAGTTACCTGAGTTGAGCATAGACTCTGGCCTCTGCTGTTCTAGCTGTGTACCTCAGTGCCAGTGTAAGAGTTGATGTTGATAGGCATGCTTTCTCCAGAGGTCAAGAGAGGGAGAGGAGAAAGTTGTCATCTGCCACCTTCTCTTCACTCCTTTTTAAAGGAAAAGAGGCCAGTTTTGCACAAAGTAGATGCATGCCCTCTATAGAATACAGAGAAGCATTCTTTTACATGGGTTGACCTGCTTTTATTTTAAGGAACAGGAAGTGATCTTAACTGACAACAGATCCAGGCCTTTCAGTTATAGTAGAAATAAGAGGAAGATATTAATTTTTCTAATACTACTAATGTCTTTTGGCAGAGAGCTCTACTTTTCTGTAGCCAAGTAGGTTAGATTTCTATTCCTTTTTGTTTGTCAGCTGCAGCTAAATTGAATGTTAGGGCAACTCTGGCTGTTAAGAGTTTATGACAAAGCACTTGACTTTGCACTTTTAATGAATAATTCTATTGCCAGTACTTTAGGGGAAATTTAATCTCTAAATCACTGACTCTCAAGCTGAATCAGAATCCAGCTCCCTAGGTTTAAGCATCATTCCTCTGGCAAGCCAGTATTACTGATGAAGAGGTCTGAATAAAGGAAGCCTTGGAGCCAAGTCCTCCCTTCAGCAAAATGCATAGAGCAGTAATAGGCATGTATTTGGGGATCTGATTTCACTTTTTTCTTCATTCTATCTTCAGAAGATGATGCAGATAATGTATTTATATTTTATTTTGCTGTCCTTTGCATATTTTTCATCACCTCACATCCTTTTTTGGAATAAAATGTGATAAAAATAGCCATAGACACTGTCCAAGAAATATAAAAAGACTGAGGAATACAGTTATCTAGAAAAGGGGAGCTCATTTTTCCCATATTGTCTTAACATTGTTAGTTAGGATTTAATTTGGTTTCTTTTTCCTTAAGTATCTTAAAATTTGAAATTATGTACTTTAAGCTACAAACTTTTGCAACGTATTAGGGTATATTTAATTATTTCAAAGGAAATATTGTTGAAAATGGCTGATTTTTCTTGCTACTTTTTTACTTGATATTTTTTTGTAGAACAGTAAATGGTTTTTGAATGAGTAAATGACTTTTATGAGTATTACAGTTGAATCAAAAAACTTAAAAAGATAAATAGATTAACAGATTCATCGCTATTTTATATAGTTTACCTATTTTCTGTAAACATGCTAAAAATTTATACTGTACCATTTTGTACTTGTTTTACTTGTATAATTATTTTCTGCTCACTTGAATTATAAGTTTCTATAGGACAGGTATCAACTTTTACACATTTACAGTGGATTTTTGAGCTCTAAGGGATAATTTACCTGATTAATAATAATGGAGACCATGGACATGTATTGTTGGGAGATGTTAAACTTTATTATAGAAAAGTATAAAATATTAGCATTACTTTATTTTTGTTCTGTAGCTTTTTTTATTAATCATTTGAAATCTGAGCAGATATTATGATGGTTATTCCAATCGTTTGTTTTTTTTTAGATATTCCTCTTCGTCAGGTAGTAGCTGAGGAATGTGTTGCTTTTATGTTAAACTGGAGAGAAAATGAATATCTTACACTGCAAGTTCCTGCATTTCTACTTCAGAGTAATCCATATGTAAAGGTAATTAAGGTTTTTAATCTCAACAAAGTGATTATTAGAATGTTGTTGTACCTGTTTTTTAATACTACTTTGGGAATTTGACTAATTTCTGTGATACAGTGTAAGATGGGACAAATGCTTGTAGTTAAAATCATAGTATTTGACAATACATACACTTGACTTTGCCCTATAACTCTTGAAGATACAAATGCAAATAATAATGTTAACAGACAACACTTTGGTATAATCATAGTGTAGTGCGAGGTTTGTTAAGTTTTGCTTTAAGTTCTATGATTAAAATACAGAACCAGTGATGCTTCTGTACATTTTCTATTTGAACATCTTACCTTTTTTTTTTTAATCAGTTTACTGTTCTAAGTTTGATATTCCTGAATCTATATCATCTTTGCTAATTAATAACATGTTTTGTATATACCAATATGAAAGAATTTACTCATCTAGTCATGGTGGCACATACCTGTAATTCCAGCAGCTTGGGAAGGCTGAGGCAGGAGGGTGGCAAGTTCAAGGACAGCCTCAGCAATTTAGTGAGGCCCTAAGTAACTTGGCAAGATCCTGTCTCAAAAAATGAAAAGGATTGGGCATGTGGCTCAGTGGTTAAGTACCCCTGGCTTCAATCCCTGGTCATCCCATGTGGTCTCCCTGCCTGCCTGCCTCCCTTTCCCCCCAAAAAAGTTTGAGGCCAGACTCTGCAACTTAATGAGAGCCTTGGCAACTTAGTGAAACCCTGTATCAAAATTAAAAATTAAAGGGACTAGGGTTGTAGCTCAATGGTAAAATACTCTGTGTTCACTCCCTAATACTAAAACAAAACAAAAACATTGTTATACTTTATCCTTTTCTTAGGAATTTCAGACATTGGATCAGATCTCTCTATTGAGTGAACTTTCTGGGTTATGAATGAGTCCCTGATATTTAGGGTACTGATATGACTATGCTTAACAGTCTATGCTTAATCTTTAATAAACTCTCAAATGAGAGTTGTTCCAGGCTTATTGTCATTTCCACTTAACGTAGTTTGCTTCACAGTGTTAAGGCACTGAGAACTCTGTGGAGTTGTATACTAGAATAGACAGGCAAATGATTTTGTAATGAATATTTGAAGGCCTGTGATATATAAGAATACAAGAAATTGTGTTGTAGGTTAGGTTATCTTGCTGCTTCCTGCACTTCTCTGGTGTGGCCCAAAAGAATGTGTGGTGACTTTGCCAAAAGTAGTTAGAGATGCATCTCATCAAGTCATCTGATGATTGGGTTTTTTATACCTCTTTCCATAGCTGGCTCCTGCCTCTCTGGATAATGTTAAGGCAAGAGAACTCTGAAGTTCAGAGTAAGAAGAGTTTGTTCTTTAAAAGTAATAGGAGAAATTAATAAGTACTATATCTTGGGAAAGCCTGACAGAATAACATATTTTCTTGATATTGGAATATAGGGTAATTTAACCAATTTTTTTCCTGCTTTACATGTTTTCTTATTTATTTTATATATATATATATATATATATATAATTATGTAATCACAGAAAAGAAAGGAAAAATTGTAAGCATGTGACTAAATAATACCCTTTTGCAATAATGCAGAACTGTCTAGTCTGCCCCGTGGATCAGAATGGGAGGCAGTGTGGCTGGTGGTAATAGTAGATATAGTGTGGGATAAATGTCCAGGTTTTTAATATGACCTACAAGACCTTTTAAGGTATAAGTGCTTCTCCTGTAGGTGTGTTTCCCTGCACCTTGCTATGCCCGCACCAGTATCCTTGCGTGATGTTTTCTAATGCTTTTGTGTGTTCTCTGCTGGGCTGTCCTTCCCATTTTTGCCTGTTTATGTAGTTTCTCATAAGCTTTCCTTTCTCCCTAAATAAGTAAATCACTTTCTCCTCTGAATACTAGTATGCGTTGTACTAGTCCTGCTCTTACTATTGTTGACATATTTCTTGTGTTTTTATGCTTTCTTTGTTTTTGTTTTTGTTTTAGTTGTAGATGGACACAATATATTTATTTATTTATTTATTTATTTTTAAAGAGAGAGAGAGAGAGAAGAATTTTAATATTTATTTTTTAGTTTTTGGTGGACACAGCATCTTTGTTTGTATATGGTGCTGAGGATCGAACCCGGGTCGCGCACACGCCAGGCGAGCACGCTACCGCTTGAGCCACATCCCCAGCCCTTTATTTTTATGTGGTGCTGAGAATCAAACCTGGTGCCTCACACATGTAAGGCAGGCACTTTACCACTGAGCTGCAGCCCCAGCCCCCTTTTTTTGTTTTCATACTATATAAAAAATTATTTGTTCACCTGTTTTTTCCTATAAGATAGTGAGTTTCATGGGCAGTAATTTTTATATTTCCATGCCCTACATGGTGCCCCAAAATACTAGTGCTCAAAAAAAAAAAATACTAGTGCTCGAGGAGGTTTGTAGAATTTAGTTGATTTGGGAGACTTAAATCCTCTGAACCCCTGCTCCCCATCAGATCTATAAACATTGTAACAAGGTTTAGATGGAGGCCATCTCACACAACAGCATGAACACCCTATCATCACACTTGTGAACTGAAAATGATCTGAAAGTTCTTACTTTCATTTTTAATTTATATACTTAGTAAATTTAGTGATCTTCAGGTAAGCATATAATCCTTGACAATAGATAATGAATTTGAGATAAGGAACTATAGTAACCCTGGCATGGTATTGCATAAATAGCTTCATGTATTGTGATTCCAGTAATTGGAGAAGAATCTGTGCAGTGGGCATGCAGAATGAACTGTCCTGTGTATGCCTAATATCTATCACATGGTTCAAGCAGGGTTTGTACATCATTTTCACTAGATTTGGAAAGCACCAGTATTTTTCTTTTTTTATTGTTGATGGATCTTTGTTTATATGCGATGCTGAGAATTGAACCTAGTGTCTCACACATGCTAGGCAAGTGCTCTACCACTGAGACACAACCCCAGCACCAGTATTCTTGTTAATTTTCTTCAGTGTAGTGAGAGTTGTGGTTATATAGGACAATGTCCTTGTCTTTAGAAAATGTATATTGATGTATTAGGGTTGAAGTAATAACCTGTAACTTACTAGTTTAATAAAACAGTGTATGTAGATAAAAAGCAAACTGGCATAGTTTTCACAGTGTATCATTTATTGAATTAAAGCACTATTTTTTTCATAATCTGTCCCCTCCTAAGAGAAGCCACCTTAAGCAGTGGGGACCTCATTAGAATACTTTCTAGGTACAGTTTGGTGGGAACTGGGGTTTTCAGATGAACTTGAAATTATTCTTGTCACTGAACCCCTTAAACGGAGCTGTGATATATAAAATTTAATGAGTAAGGACAGAGGGCCCTCTTTTGTTTGAAATTATGGAAAGAAAATGCTGAATTTGATTTAATCTGGTTTTCTCCTCTGTATTTTGGGCCTTTCTCTTCTCTGCCTGTTGCTTTCAACTCTTTCACTATTTTGGAGTTTTTCTTTTGTCTTAGGTCATTAAGGCTGATGTTAATGAGATCAACCACTTTCTGTAATCTGTCCTTTCTTAATTCTGGCTCAGAATAGCAGTAGGTCTATCCCCAAGTGCAACCATTTTTGTTAGAGAAAAGTTGCTCTAAGGGCTGGGGTTATAGCTTAGTGATAGAGGCCCTGGGTTCAGTTCCCAGCATCAAAAAGAAAAGAAGAACAAGTTGCTTATTCCTTTTTCTGCCAACTTCAGTTTCCTTACTCATGAGTAAGGGTAACAAATGTGTAAGCATTATTTTAATGTCAGAACACAATTTACATGACAATTACCATATTTAGAGGTTTGGTTTATGGTGTTCTCTCTCCAGAAGCAAATCCTCACTTTTGGGTGGTACTAGGGATCAACCCCAGGGCCTCCAGCATGCAGGGCAAGTGTTCCACCATTAAGCTACACCCTCATATGATTTTTGATCTCTTTCCAAATACTACTTCCTACTACCTCAAAAAATTGACTTTTTATTCCTTATCTAACATTTAAAGGACAAATCCTTTGGACTTTCACCACAGTTAAGGTCATGGTGTGTGCTTTCCATTATAGACTTTATTATTATTTTTTAAAATTGTGCTGGGGATTGAGCCCAGGGCTTCATGCATACCAGGTAAACACTGCCACTGAACTACATCTCCAGCCTTTTTTGAGACAGGGTCTCATTAAGTTAACCAGGTTGGCCTCAAACTTGGGATCCTCCTGCCTCATCAGGCTCCCAAATAGCTGGGATTACAAGTGTGTGCTACCACTCCCAGCTTCATAAATTTTCTTTAAAAGATGCATCATACTATGTATATTGGGCAGTTTTATCCACACTTAATCACTTATCTTTTTGTATTCATTATCTCATTTTTTGTTCTCATTAGCTTAGTTTCTATTCTCTTAGATTACAATTCTTCAGAAATGATGAGGTTTATAAGGTAGAACTAACGGATACTCTTCCTCAAATTCAGATCTGTCACTATACTGACAGTGAGTTCTGAATTTCTCAGAAGTTTTATTGAATGCATAGCATAAAATAACTGCTTGGTATGTTTGGACAGTTACCATCTTTCTTCAGTATAACCTAATAATAGAACTGTCATGACAGTATGATATAATGGATTATCTTTTGTCTGTTTTCTTTCTGTTTTTCATGTAATAGCTTGGACAGCTTTTAGCAGCTACATGCAAAGAACTTCCTGGCCCTAAAGAAAGTAGACGGACTGCTAAAGACCTTTGGGAAGTTGTTGTTCAGATCTGCAGTGTGTCCAATCAGCACAAACGAGGAAATGATGGCAGAGTTAGTTTAATAAAACAGAGGGAATCTACATTAGGTATAATGTATCGGTATGTGTTGGTATGTTTCTATCAGTTACAAGTTTTTGCATTCTCTTTAATTTATACTATCTGAACATCTACTTTTATTCTGTATATCATAATCTTAAGGAGTCAATGGCTCTCATTTCTGATGGACTTGTTTGCATAGCCACCTTTGAAAATATTTTCTGTTTAAGAGGACAGCCTATCAATAACTGAATAATCAGCTAGAACTCAAAAATCTGAGGCTGGATAGTACTAAATGTCTGATGTTAGATGATATTAAAGAATTCTATGACTGGATTATGAAGCATGGCTTTAATTTTTGCTTGAAAAAATTAGTGTCATTTATTTAATGGTCATAACTTGGGTTTCATTCTTTAAATATTGTAAGAAATTAAAAAGTCAATTTTTGAGGTAATTGGAAGTACTAGTTGGAAAGAGGTCAGAAGTCATGAGGGAAGCTGCAGGTATAAGTCAGTGGTGGAGCACTTCTCTTGCAAGTTAGGATTATATAGATAACTTTGTGTTTCTCTATTAAAATTGGAAGAAATTTTTACTAGGTTATATTCCTTTTCATACATGTAGAATTGAACAGTTAAGAATGAACCTTCCCATATAATTTTCATACTTGAGTTTGTTTTAAAATCTGATATTAATTGTGTATACAAAAAAATATTTGTTTTTGTAGGAGTGAACTGCTTTCTTTTATCAAAAAATTACGGGTAAGTTTTATTAAAATCAATCTAATTACTTTTGTTGATTTTTGTAGAATGCTAAAATACATTGAGTGCCTCAAATGGCCGAATAGTTACTTGTTAATGTGCTCATCTGCAGCACTTCAATTCTTATTAGGGATGAGATAATCTGAATAGAGAAATTCATTTTGAATTTACCATGTTTTAGTAGTAGAGCAGGTGTTTTTTAAATTGTAAAGAACTTTCCAAGTCAGGTGCAATGGCACACACCTATAATCCCAGCAGCTTGGGAGGCTGAGGCAGGAGGATCTTGAGTTCAGAGACAGTCTCAGCAAAGGCGAGGAGCTAAGCAACTCAGACCCTGTCTCTAAATAAAATACAAAATAGGGGTTGGGGGACCACGGTTGTGATCAGTGGTAGAGCGCTTGCCTAGCATGAGTGAGGCACTGGTTCGATCCTTAGCACTACATAAAAATAAATAAATAAAAATAAAGTCATTGTGTCAACCTACAAGTAAAAAAATTAAAAGAAAAAAAATAGGGTTGGGGATGTGGCTCAGTGGTCGAGTGCCCCTGAGTTCAATCCTACAGTAGGGCTTGATGTGTTAAGCCTGGCTTTAACTTTTGCTTGAAGGATTAGGTGTCATATTTATCTAATGGTCATGACCTAGGATTTGTCCTTTAAATGTTAGATAAGGAATAAAAAGTCAATTTTTTGAGGTAGTAGGAAGTAGTATTTGGAAAGAGATCAAAAATCATATGAGGGTGTAGCTTAATGGTGGAACACTTGCCCTGCATGCTGGAGGCCCTGGGGTTGATCCCTAGTACCACCCAAAAGTGAGGATTTGCTTCTGGAGAGAGAACACCATAAACCAAACCTCTAAATATGGTAATTGTCATGTAAATTGTGTTCTGATTTTTTTTGTTTGTGTGTGTGAGATGGTGCTGGGGATTGAACCCAGGGCCTTGTGCATAGGAGGCAAGCACTCTATCAACTGAGCTATATCGCCAACCCCTCTTGATTTTTTTTTTTTTTTTTTTTTGTGAGATTAAAAATAAAGTTGATCTTGGGCTGGGGCTCAGCAGCAGAGTGCTTGCCTAGCACATGCAAGGCCCTGGGTTCGATCCTTAGCACCACATAAAAATAAATAAGTTGTGTTCGACTACAGTTAAAAAATAAATATATATATATATATATATATATATATATATATATAAAGTTGATCTTTAATATACTCTAAAGTAGATGCTAAATTCCAAAAGACAAGGGTCTTTTGAAAAAAAAATACTTGGTGTCCCTGAGATTGATAGGAGAAATATTAAAAAGATTTATGTGTATAGGGTGTGTGTGTGTGTGTGTGTGTGTGTGTATGTGTGTGTTGTGTGAACATATGCACATCATTTTAAGATTTTTTTTTTCCCTTTCTAGGAACCATTGGTTTTGACTATAATTTTATCACTGTTTGTGAAACTTCACAATGTTCGGGTCAGTATTATTTATTTATTTATATGTTTATTTTTGGCGGTGCTGTTCCAAAGCCTTGTGCATTCCCAGCAAGCACTCTATCAACTGAGCTATATTGCCAGTCCTCCAGGGTTAGTATTTTGTAATTTCATGTTTAAAAGTTTTTGAAAGACATTTCTTTTTAAATCATACTTTTTGGGACTGGGATTGTGGTTCAGTGGTAGAGTGCTTTTGCATAAAGCACTGGGTTTGATCTTAAGCACTATAGGAAAAAAAAACAAAGGTATTATACATCTACAACTAAAAAAAAAAAAATCACCCCCCCCCTTTTTTTTTTTTAAAGGAAGACATAGTGAATGATATCACAGCTGAACACATTTCTATTTGGCCGTCCTCCATTCCCAAGTAAGTAATCATTCTGCTTATGATAGATTAAATTAAATTACTTATATGTTTAATGTATATATTGTACATCATACGTATAATATGTATATTTAGTGTATATATTGTACATTAAATTAGTTTAGAAGTCATCCTGAGTTTTATGGATATCCTTAGGTAATTTAATTGAAAGGTACCACTCTGTTAGGATTCTACATACAACTTTGTGTTTCTCTATTATAGTAATTGTCTTTCTAAAAATAGGTAGAAGGCCCTAGATAGAACATCTAAGAAGTTCTGATTTTCAGTGAATAGAATTGGAAAGTCATCTATCCATTTGAAAATCATGTGTTTCATAATTCCTTATAGATCTCTTCTAATACTATGATTATCAAAGGCTTCCAGTCCCTTCAATTGCTATAGGAATTTCTTTAATTACTTTATGAAATCTGTCTTTTATCACCTGAGAATCTCAATAAAATTATGAGATAATTTTTTAGAAGAGAAAATAATTTTCATTTCTCTGAAAGAGTAAGCTTTACATTTTTTTCTTCTTATATGTAGCAACTTTTCATACAGAAGAGTTCATTTGTTTCCTGTCAAAACTTTCTTTCCTTCTCTACCATCCCTCTCAGTTGGCTTACTTTGTACTTGAAGGGTAGGTCCCTCCAGCCTCATTTGATTGCTCTTAATGGCATCTTTGAAGAAAAAAAAATTTTTTTAATATGTAGGTAAGCAGGCAGTATAGTGAACATAAATAATTTGCTTTCATCTCAATCTTAGAGATTGGAAGCAGCTCTAAATCTCATATTGGGATTTGGAGAGTCAGAGTGGGTGAATGTCCGTGCCCTTGACTTAATAAGGGTTCTTTTCCCCCCAAAGGATACCATGCTTCATGAAGCAAATGTGCATGCTCTGTAGCATTCTTGCTGCAAATTCTATCATCGTATCTTTCTAATTTTTGTGTAAGAATCAATATGTTAGATAGCAGTTCAAGAATCAAGTAAAGAGAATTTTGTTTGATATGGGGGTGGGGTACTGGAGATTGAACCCAGGGCCTCACACACACTAGACAAGTACTCTATCACTGAACAACAGCCCTTAGTTGTGCCTTTTTTTTTTTTAATAGTACTGAGAATTGAAGCCAGGGAAATTTTACCTCTGGGCTATACCCCTGGTCCTTTTTATCTTTTATTTTGAAACTGGGTCTCACCAAATTGCTGAGACTGACCTTGAACTTGTGATCCTCTGCCTCAGCTTCTGAATCCTTGGGATGACATATATGCGCCACCATGCCCAGCTGAGAGTCTCTATTGGTTCCAAAAATAGCATTCCAAGAATAATGAGAATGGCATAGGATTAAGTATTAACTATTTTAAAACTAACTGCTGTGTAAATAGAATTCTTAGACTTAACATTTTGTAGATATCTGTAAAATATAATCATAAACTAATCTAACTTATTGTCAGTAAATAGGGATTTGCTGCTAATGCCACATTTTCCCCCCCTATTGGACAGTGGTATTATGGTAAAGTCAAACACTTACGGGCAACAGAAGTACTTTGTCCAAATTTACCTTATATATGATAGAACCGTGACTTGAACCTTTTGTGTGTCTGAATCACTTTTTTTTTTTCCCCTACCACTGAGCCTTACTGCTTCTAGGAGGGAGGAGCCCTCAGCCATGTTTCTGACTTTTATCCTCACTATTCCGTCTTCTGGTTCTGTATTTCCAGATCTCCCCTCTTACCCAGGTTCAAAGTGGCTGACCTATTTCCTACCCTTTTCTTGACTCTTGCTACTACCAAAAGTACCAAAGTGTTATACTTATCACAAAATAGTTTTTCACCCCATTAGGAGCAGTATAACATCTAATCCAGGAATCATTCTCTCACAAGAAGCCATAGGTAGATTTAAGGTTACATGGCAGTACTAGTGTTTGTTTCTTCTAGAAGAAGCCCTAGTTTTTTGTGGCTTCTTCTAGATACTAGAACTTAAAAAGTATTTGGGGAAATTTTATGAGCCTCTCTCTTTTGTTGACTATAAATTATCCTCTAATAGGTAAAGGTAAGGGTTTATCACATTTATGGCCATAGAACTTTAGGCTTTGACTTTTTGTTTTTAGTAGGATATGGTTTTTGAGGTTGACTTTTAAAATAAAGATTAATGTTAAGTATCTTTCCTTTAGCCTTCAGTCTGTGGACTTTGAAGCTGTAGCAATCACAGTGAAAGAACTAGTTCGATATACACTCAGTATAAATCCAAACAACCATTCCTGGTTAATTATTCAGGCAGACATTTATTTTGGTAAGTAAAATGTTTGGTTGCCTATTTTGCTTTGGTAACACTATTAGAAGTAAATGTAAATATATTACACAGTTTATTACAGTATTTATTAAACTCTCTAGGTACTCTTGCTATTATTTGTATTCTTGGAGATAGATTCCCCTCCCCTTGATTATATTGATTATATGCTAAAATTGATTATATTGATTATATGCTAAAATTTTCCAAGTTGATATGAAGTTTTTAGTATTTCTTTTATTGTATAGATTGAATGAAAATTCAGACTGGTATCATTTCAGGATCTTTTTTCTAGAAGTCGATTTTTTAAAAGAGAAAATTCAAAATTTGAAGGTGGAAGGATAGTATAATGAACTCCATTCAGCTTTCATAATTTACTCATGGTCAGTCCTATTTCTTCTGTACCCTTATCTAGATCTTTCCACTCTTCTCCAAATTATTCTAAAGTAAATAATTGCTAACTTTAAAAAAATTATTTATTTTTAGTTGTTGAAGGACCTTGATTTTTTTTATTTATATACAGTGCTGAGTCAAACCCAGTGCCTCACACATTCAAGGCAAGTGGCGCTTTACCACTGAGCCACAACATCAGCCCTAATTGCTGATTTTTAATGTTCATTTTCACCCCAGCCCGCAAAGAGTTTAATCACCAAGACCTTAAATGTTTATTTGCAGAATAAATATATTGATTCTGGGGTCTGCAGTTGTGGCTCAATGGTAGAGTGCTTGCCTAGCATGCATGAGGCAAACTGGATTTGATCCTTCGCACCACATAAAAATAAGGATACTGTGTCCACCTAGAGCTAAAAAATGAATATATATATATAAAATTCTGAACTACCTCAAAAAATTAGGATATGTTTTTTTAGTTTGAATATTTAGGAAATAAATACCTCCAGATACTGAATTCTGTACTAGTAAACTTGGTGAGAAATTGGAAGTAAATTTTTGGTTTATCGGTTTTAGGAGGCAGAGAATCTACTGAATCACTTTTGTTTTGAGTGGTGATGATACTAGAGATTGAACCTAGGTACTCACACATGCTGTACGAGTGTTCTACCACTGAGTTACATCCTTAGCTCTGTGTTTTTTGGGGTACCAAGGATTGAATCCAAGGATGCTTAACTATGCAGCCACATTCCTAGCCTTTTTTAAATTTAGAGACAGAGTCTAAGGTGCCTAGGGTCTTGCTAAGTTTCTAAGGCTGGCTTTAAATTTTCGATCCTCTTGCCTCAGCCTCCCAAACTGCTGGGGTTATGTGTGTGCATCACCACACCCAGCTATTAATATAATTGATTTTTTTAAAATGTGGCTAAAAAAAAGGTTTTCTTGTTATTTTCCTGAATAAGTACAAAATTTTATCCCCAGATCTATCTTTTGAATCTGCTTTTGTTAACTAATGACTCTTCACAAAAGAGACCATTTTTTTTCCCCAATCCTATATCTAATGACAAGTAATTCTTTATCTCTGTTTACTTCTTCAGCAACAAATCAGTATTCGGCAGCTCTTCATTATTACCTTCAGGCAGGAGCTGTGTGTTCTGATTTCTTTAATAAGGCTGTGCCTCCCGATGTTTACACAGACCAGGTAAGTTATTTTGTGTGCTTCCTTTCTTCTTACCTACCTTTACATAGTTTTCTTCCTGGCCTCTTTTTGACTAAATTTAGCCATTTTCATGTACATGATGGTGAACTCCCAAATTGATGGGTCCAGGCCAGATTGCTATTTTTTTTTTAAATTTTTAAATTTAAAAAAAAATTTTTTTTTGCTGTCAATGTTTTCAGTGCCCATATTTCCAGTGCCTATTGGTGTTTTGATTTTCCCCAAACACCTCAAATTTAAATCTATCTACAATTTGGTTGCATTTCTTACTTTACCAGGCTCCTCTCCTAATAAATTCACCTGTCCTTCAAACAAAAAAACCTCTCCAGAATACCAAATACTTTTATTTAAACTTTTGAGACAACTAGGCTCAAATCCTTAGCATTGTCCTTGGCTTTTTTCCTTACTTTCCTTTTACTGATTCTGCCACCAATATCCATTCAGCTTTCAAATCATATTGATTCTCTCCCCTAAATCCCCAATTCTTTCCCTTTTGTGTGTGCTTAAGTCATACAACACGAAATACAGATATATTAGTCAAATCCATTATCTTCCATAGTTATTCCTCCCTATTTGTGCTAAGAGCATCTAAAATCTATTGTATTAGCAGATTTTTAACTATATATTATTATTTTTGTGTGAGTGGTGCTAGGGAGCAAACCCAGGCTTGCATGAGCTAGGTATGTGCTCTACCACTGAGATACATCCCTCCCCCACCAAATGCTATTATATGCCTTATACAGAATATTAGATCTCTAGACTTATTCAGATTGCAAATTTGTGCTGTATTTCTTCCTGTTCCTTGATTCTGTTATCAAATTTTGTTCCTTTTCTTTTAATATGTATTGCTGCTTTTTCTGATTTGGCCATTAGTATACTTGATGAATGTGTTTTTCAGTATTCAGATAGTTTTTGAAATGATTTAGCATTTTTATTAATTTTTGGGTTTTTTATAGCACTTTTATATTATCAACAAAATTGAGTAGAAATTGTAGAATTCCAATATACCTTCTATCTTCTCCACTTGTACAACTTGTCCTCTGTTGACCTCATACCAAAATGGTGCATTTATTATAGTCTGTTATTAATAGTTTTTTAAAGTAATCAGTTTTGATTTTTATAGGTGATAAAACGAATGATCAAGTGTTGTTCTTTGCTGAATTGCCACACACAGGTTAGTTTATAATATGGCATTGGCTTATTTTCATATATATTAGTGTTTATGATAAGTATAAAGCATTGCATTGGGAAGCAGCTTTTTTAAAAATTTCTTTTTAGGGAAGCAGCTTTTATTATATCAGAGTTACTTAATTTTATGGTGTTAGAAATTTTGCATAATTACATTTTTTTAGTTTATAGAATTTTAACTAAAAGTATGAAATAAGAAAATGTTGACTTTTGAAATCTTGTGAATAGAAAGAGAGCATTCTCAAGTATATATTCTTATATTTAAGATTAGATTCATTAGCCATTAGGGAAATGCAATTAAAACCACAATAATAAAATACCACTTCCCACCCACTAGGATGACTGTAATCAAGATATTTGACAATAGCTGTTGGTAAGGTTGTAGAGAAATTAGATTCCTCATGCTGGTAGAAATATAAAGTGGCACAGCCTCTGCAAAAGAGTTTGGCAGTTCCTCAGAATGTTAAATATAGAAGTTGGGTGAGGTGGTGTATGTCTGTAATCCCAGTGACTTGGGGGGCTAAGCCAGGAAGATTGCAAGTTCAAAGCCAGCCTCAGTAACTCAGCAAGAACCTGTCTTGAGGATTAATATTAGAATATATAAAGAACTTAGGTTGGGGATGTGGCTCAGTGGTTAAGTGCCCTGGGGTTGAATTCCTGGTACTACCCCCCCCCCCAAAAAAAGAGAATTTGTAAAGAACTCAAAAATTTTACACCAAAAAAATCAAGTAACCCAATTAATAAATGAGTAAATGAATTAAATCCACACTTCTCAAAAGAAGAAATACAAATGGCCAACAAATGTGTATAAATGTTCAAAATCATTAGCAATTAAGGAAATGCAAATCAAAACTAATACTCAACACCAGTCAGAATGGCAGTCATCAAGAACATAATAATAAATACTGGAGAGGATATGGAGAAAAAGGATCACTTTTACACTGTTGGTGGGATTGTAAATTAGTACAACCACTATGGAAATCAGTATGGAGATTCCTCAAAAGACTAGGCCTGGCACTACCATTTAACTAAGCTATACTACTCCTAGGTATTTATCCTAAATTAAAGCTGTCATAATACAGTGATACTAGCAAACACATGTTTATAGTAGCTCACTTCATGATAGCCAAACTGTGGTACCAGCCTAGGTGTCCATCAACAGACGAATGGATAAAGAAAATGTGGCATATATACAATGGAGTTTTATTCATCCATAAAGAAAAATGAAATTGTCATTTGCAGGAAAATGGATGGAACTAGAGAACATTACATTAAACAAAATAAGTGAAACTCAGAACGTCAAGGGACTATGTTTTTCTTTCATGTGGAATCTAGAGAGGAAAAAGGAAAAGAGGTGGGGTGGATCTCATGGAAATCAAAGGGAGATCAGTAGAGGAAAGGGACCAAGGGGTCAAGGGGGAAAATTGCTTAGAAGTGACATTGGCTTAATTGTTATATTATGTGCATGTAGACATATGTAACAACAAATCCCATTATATGTACAACTATATTGCACCAATAAAAGTGGAGGAAAAAAACCTGTCTCCAAAAAGAAAAAAGGGCTGTGTTTGTAGCTTGGTGGTAGAGCCACTCCTGTGTTCAGCCTTCAGTACAAAAAAAAAAAAAGACATAGAAATGATCACATGACTTTAACACTTGCATTTCTATGTGAATATCTAACAGAATTGAAAACATATGGACTGGGGATGTGGCTCAAGCGGTAGCGTGCTCCCCTGGCATGCGCGAGGCCCGGGTTCGATCCTCAGCACCACATACCAACAAAGATGATGTGTCCGCTGAAAACTAAAAAAGTAAAATAAAAAATAAAATATTAAAAAAAAAAAGAAAACATAAATCCACAGAAAAAGTTGTTTATATGAATGTTCATAATAGCAGTATTTATAGTAGCCAAAAAGTAGAAAAAACCCACAGTGTCCATCAAACAATGAATGGTTTAATAAAATGTGGCATACGATGAAATACTATTCAGCCTATGTATGGCTACATCTTAAAACATGGAGGATTCTTGAAGACTATGCTAAGTGAAAGATACAAAATGCCACATACTGTATGATTGCATTTATATAAAATATCCAGAACAATTTTTTTTTCTTGTACTAGAGATTGAACCCAAGCTACATCCTTAGCCCTTTTAATTTTTCATTTTTGAGACAGTGTCTGGCTAAGTTGCCCAGGCTGGCCTCAAACTTGGCAATCCTTCTTATGCTCCTTACCTGGCAGAATGGGAAGATCTTTAGAGACAGAACATAGATAAAAGATTATCAGAGTCTTGAGGGATGAGAAAATGGAGTTACTGCTCATGAGTGAGGAGTTTTTTTTGGGGGTGGTGGTAATGAAAATATTTTAGAATTAAATAGATAATGGTTGTACAGTTTTATAAATATACTAAAAACTATTGAATTGTCCTTTTAGAGGGTTATTTTTGTGGTATGTGAATAATATCAGAAAAAACTTTTTTTTTTTTTTGAGATGAACATTATGACATATATACCTGATTGAAATGGATGCTTTTTATGTTAAGCAGACTGGCTGTGAAAGGCTTAATTTTGTGTTCTTCATGTCCTTGAATGTCATGACACTTTGACTTAGTAGTTTTCTATCCCCTACGGTTCAGTTTTCTGAACTGGCTTTTTGCCAACTTATTGAAATAGTTATTAGAATTTTGTGAGCTAGGTCACTGATGAAAAAAATGTTTGATAAGACAGACACTTGGGTAAAGGTTTTTGAAATTAAAATGAGATAGAATTAATAAATATGAACTGACCTATTTGGTGTGATCTGCAAGGCTTCTTAAAGAATACGTTCTTCATATAAAAATAATTAAAGGTTATCCTCCAAATCCAGGAGTGTCATTGTTAAATGAAACCATTTTCAAATCTTTGTAGGTAGCAATTTTATGTCAGTTCCTCAGAGAAATTGACTACAAGACAGCCTTTAAGTCACTACAGGAACAAAACAGGTATGAATGATTTTTTTAAATAATAGAAGTTGAAGTTTTTCTGCTTAAGGAAAAAATAATAGTAACTGAATTCTATTTTTTAGTCATGATGCTATGGACTCCTACTATGACTATATTTGGGATGTTACCATCTTGGAATACTTGACCTGTATCCTTCCTTCTACATATTTGATATTAGAAGCCAACTTCTATGGATTGGATTTTCATTTTCTGTATTTTCTAAATAAACTGAAAACCAGATGAGATTCTATGATATTTAATACTATACTATCAGATTTATTATTCTTAACTGATTCACGTAGATCTTCATCATAAGAGAGGAGAAACAGATAAAAGACAAATTGCGGTAAGTTACCTTATGCTTTTCTTCAATGATGTACTTAATTTTCAGAATATTAAATAATTAACATTTATACCACCAACAACAAAAACTTTAGTGTGCCCAATCACTGCCAGAATTTGGTTATCAGTGTTTACTTTTTAAAAGATCTGTCTTTGATATTTTGAGCTATTCCATCTCAGTTTCTTTTTTCTTTTTTTTATTTGGGGGAGTGTGGTATGGAGGATTGAACTAGGGGCACTCAACCATTTGAGTTACATATCCAGCCTTATTTTGTACTTTATTTAGAGACAGGCTGACACTTGAGTTGCTTAGGGTCTTACTTGCTGAGGCTGGCTTTGAACTCATGATCCTCCTGCCTCAGCCTCCTGAGCCACTGGGTTTATAGGCGTATGCCACTGCGCCTGACCTGTTTCTTTTAAAATGTTAGATCATATTATTTCTGTTGGAAATCTTCAAATGGCTTCTCCTATCACACAAAGTCCTTTAGATGGCCTAAAAGGCCACATATAACGTGACCTTCTGCTTACTTAGCTGACTTCCCCCCTTCCTAATTTCTGCCACAGATAACTCTACTGTTCTTTGAACACTGATTCCCTAAAGATCTTTGGAATTTTCTCTTCTAGGAACTGTTAACTTCCCTTATGCCTATCCTTAATTGTCACCTTCTTAGTAGTCATTCTTTACTAATCATCTTATACCATGTCCCTCTTTTTCCCTCTAATTACTTTTATTTTCATTCCCCTCAAGTGTTTCTCTGTAACACTTACCAGTATTTGACATACTATATATTATTGTCTCTTTCCCCATGAGGATAAGGACTTGGTTTGCACATAGTAGAAAACTAGAATGATACGGCCGGCACACAGTAGCTACCCAGTGATTGGTTGGTTTAGATTTTTTTGTCTGTGATAGGAATTGAATCAAGAGGTACTCAGCCACTGAGCTACATATCCCTAGTTCTTATTTATTATTTATTTTGAGACTGAGTCCCACTAAGTTGTCAAGTAGGCCTCAAACTTGGGTTCTTCCTGCCTCCTGAGTAACTGGGACTATGGAGGTACACAGTATACCCAGCATCCAGTGGTTTTTGACTAGATGAATTATTTATTTAAATTTGGCTATGTGCCAAAATATTTTAAATTTAATGCTTTATATTATAACTTGATTGCTGAATCAGTATCACCACAGATAATTTTCTTTGCTCTGACTCATATTAATAAAACTAACTAAGCTATTAGTGTCTTTTAAAGCTTTGTACTTGAACAAAATTGAAACAAAATTGAAACAAAATTGAAACAAAATTGAAAAATTAAAGCTTTGTACTTGAACAAAATTGAAACAAACTGATGATAACATTAAAAATGCCCCCTAGTTTGGGGGCCACTCATGCTGCCATTTCCAGTTTACCTGGGGCTAGAAGACAATATTGAAATGTCCTTAGCTCTCCCTTATTTCCAAGCCATTTCTACTTTTTTTATGTACTGATGATTGAACCCCCTTAGCTCTCCCTTATTTCCAAGCCATTTCTACTTTTTTTATGTACTGATGATTGAACCCAGCAGTGTTTTACCACTGAGCGAGCTACAGCCCCAGTCCTTTTAACTCTCCCTAGGTTTACAGGTTTTTGCCAGCCTCAGTTATATTTATTATCACCTTAACTGTTTGCCAGCCACTCAAACCCATAGCTTGTCTTACTGTTAGCCACAGTTGTTGTATGTGAGGTTTTATACTGAAATCCACTCTGCCTTTATGTCTCTTTTGCTCCTTCCTGAGACGTTCAGGTGTGTGACTAGTTTTTCCTCCACTTTGTTAGCTCTTTGTCTTACCTTCCTTCCCTACTTATCCTCAATACAGCAAATACCAGTCAGTGTTCTCTCAGAGATCCTGATGTAGGCAGTTTGAGGTGGGGCTTGGGAATATAATTTTTAAGTTTCCAGGTAATCTGATGATAAACCAGGTTTGGGAACCCAGCTAACCATTATTGACAGTCAGAACTATTCTTTGGTCATGTTTTTTTTTTTTTTAAAACCAGAGATTGAACTTGAGGGCACTCAACCACTGAACCACATTCCCCACCCCTATTTTGTATTTTATTTAGAGACAGGGTCTCACTAAGTTGCTAAACACCTCGCCATTGCTGAGGCTGGCTTTGAACTTACCATCCTCCAACTTAGCCTCCCGAGCCTCTAGGATTACAGGCATGCAACCTGCACCCGGTTGATCATGGTTTTTATTAGCTTTAGTACCTCTTCTGGAGAAGTCCTGATCTAAATCTTGGTGGAAGTTTGAGTCCTACAACCATGCCACTACCAAACGATAGTCTCCAGCACTGTCTCCTTAGCTCTTTTTTTTTTCTTTTTTAGAATTTATTTATTTATTTTAGTTCTCGGCGGACACAACATCTTTGTATGTGGTGCTGAGGATCGAACCCGGGCCGCACACATGCCAGGCAAGCGCGCTACCGCTTGAGCCACATCCCCAGCCCCTCCTTAGCTCTTTTAAGTAGTTTACATTCTTTTCAGGACATTCTTTTCAGGAACTGTTTTAGACTTTTCCCATTAAGCCCCTATCCTCTCTACCTTTCCATGCTCAGTAATTTCCTTGGCTCTTATTTGCTTGGGAATAGGCTGGGAAAAAGACCAACTAGACTTCTTCTCATGGAGGTTATAGTTTCTCCACCTTTAAAATAATCTACAACTGGGGCTGGGATGTGGCTCAAGCCGTAAGTAGCACGCTCACCTGGCATGCGTGCGGCCCGGGTTCGATCCTCAGCACCACATACAAACAAAGATGTTGTGTCCGCCAATAACTAAAAAATAAATATTAAGATTCTCTCTCTCTCTCAAAAAAAAAATAATCTACAACTACACTCATCTTTAAGTCCACTCTTCAGTTAGTAGGAGGCCATATTATTCTTTGTTGAAGGCAGATACTTAATGCTTTTAATTCTGTCCCCTTTTAATCATCATTTTTTCCTGGATTGTTAACCTTTTCCATGGTCTATAAACTATTTCATCCTTAATAAATACCTTTCTTGACCCTGCCTCTACCTGGAGCCACATCTCATCCTTCTCTAGTTTTTTGATGCTCTTTAGCTCAGTACAGTTTGACTTTTGCCATCATCACAACTCTTAAAAGTGTTCTTAAGAGTTACCAAATGCAAATGCCAGTCTAAACTTTCTAATCCCTTTCCTACTGTTTGTTTTCTTCCTTCTTGAAATGCTTTATTCCTTTGACATCTCTGACAACTTTTTTATTCAGTTCTTTTTCCTCCTCTTTCTTGTGGACATTTCCTCTCTACTTGTAAATCTTAGTTTTCCCAAGATGTTAGTCTTTGGGTTATTTTCTAATCATCCTTTGTTCTTCCTAGTTAACCCTATCCACTCATGGTATGACTACCACTCACATGAATTGTATTATTTCTCTCAGATATCAGACTTCTATTTCAGCTTCTTATACTTTGGACTTTATAACCAATTATCTTTTGGATATTTTGTTTATTTGAAATTACTTTTTAGTTATATCCCACTACAGTGCCTTTTTTTTTTTTTTTTTTTTTTTTGATACCAGGGATTGAACCCACTGGGGGCTTAACCATGTCCCCAGTCCTTTTTTTAAATTTTCAGACAGGGTCTTGCTAAGTTGCTGAGACTGGCTTTGAACTTGTGATCCTTCTGCCTCAGTCTTCTGAGTTACTGGGATTACCAGCAATCATCACTTTCCCCAGTCCACTAGCAGCTTTTGCAGCACGTCTTCTTTCATATTGAAGTGACATTATCCAGCAATTTCTTTCTTCTTTTTTTCTTGGAATTGAACGCAAGGGCACTCAACCACTGAGCCATATCCCCAGCCTTATTTTGTATCTTATTTAGAGACAGGGACTCACTGAGTTGCTTAGTGCCTCACCATTGCTGAGGCTGGCTTTGAACTCGGGATCCTCGAGTCTCAGCCTCCTGGGCTGCTGGAATTATAAGCGTGTGCCACTGCACCCAGCTTCATCCAGCAATTTCTGTTCCCTAACCTCTCTTACCTACCTGATGATCATTTCTAAATATTCATAGCTCCTTTCAAGCCACCTATGAGAATTCTTTTTTTTTTTTTTTTTTTAAGAGAGGAGAGAGAGAGAGAGAGAGAGAGAGAGAGAGAGAGAGAGAGAGAGAGAGAGAGAGAGAGAGAATTTTTAATATTTATTTTTTAGTTCTTGGCGGACACAACATCTTTGTTGGTATGTGGTGCTGAGGATCGAACCCGGGCCGCACGCATGCCAGGCATGGCGCGCTACCGCTTGAGCCACATCCCCAGCCCCGAGAATTCTTATTATTAGTTTTTGTTTTGTTATTTTAAAATGCAAAAGGTAGGCTTTAAGGTCCAAAAATGTTCTCACTAAATACTCCATAGCAGTAGCATAGCACTCTATGGATATTTAATAGGTTGAAATAGTTCTTTTTAACAGGGAAGTTAAGTCACAGTAGACTTTTATAGTGCTAAGTAACTTGCTATTTTTGCATATTAAAAATGTAAAGCCCTAAAACATGACTTGTGAGTTTCCCAACTATTTTTAGCCCTTTTTTTCTGAGCTATTTATTTTTATTAGAGCTTTATAATTATACATAATAGTTGGATTCATCCCGACAAACTCATACATGCATGGAAATGGGTTTCAGTTCCATGATCCTCCACTTTTCTGTCTTCCATCCCCTCTCCCATTCTCCTATTAGACTTCCTTGTGTTTGTCTACTAATTTGTATTTGGTTCTTTATGTGATCTTATTCTTCCTTCCCCCTTTCCTTTATTTTACTCTAGCTTCCGTATGAGAGGAAACCATTCTACCTTTGAGTTTTGCTTATTTCATTTAGCATGATAGTCCTCATTTCCATCCATTTTCCAGAAAATGCCACGATTTCATTATTTATGTATGAAGTAGAACTCCATTGTCTATATACACACCACAATGTCTTAATCCATTCATCTATTGACCAGCACCTGAGTTGATTCCATAGTTTAGCTGTTGTGCTGCTAATAACGTTGACGTGGTTGTATTACTGTAGAATGCCGATTTTAGATCTTTTGGGAAAATACCAAGGAGTGCGATAGCTGGGTCATATGGTAGTTCCATTTCTAGGTTTTTGAGGAATCTCCATATTGCTTTCCAGAGTAGTTGTATTAGTCTGCAGTCCCACCAACAATGTGACAAGTGTACCTTTTTTAGGAGTCTTAACTATAAATTAAGGTAATCTGATATCAAAATATTGAAGAGAGTTTACATAACCAAACCTGGATTTATGTAATGTAATAAAATGCAACTCAAGATAATTTTATAAACTATGGTGCAACAATCTTTTTCTTTTTGGTACCAGGAACTGAACTCAGGGGCATTCAACCACTGAGTCACATCCCCAATCCTTTTTTTGTATTTTATTTAGAGACAGGGTCTCACTGAGTTGAGTTGCTCAGTGCCTTACAGTTGCTGAGGCTGGCTTTGAACTCAGAATCCTCCTGCCTTAGCCTTCTGAGCTGCTGGGATTACAGGCATCACCACTGGATCTGGCAATCTTTTTTTTTAAGAGAGTGAGACGAGAGAGAGAATTTTTAATATTTATTTTTTTTAGTTTTCAGCGGACACAACATCTTTTTTTGTATGTGGTGCTGAGGATCGAACCCGGGCCGCACGCATACCACGCGAGCGCGCTATCGCTTGAGCCACATCCCCAGCCCGGCAATCTTTTTCTTAAAGAGTGGCTCAAAACAATCATGTTAACTTTTTCTCACAGCTCCTGAGTTTTACAATTAGATTCATTTAGAGATTCAATTAATCATTAAGCTAATTTCATTACTGTTTATATCTAAGTAATTATATATTAGCTAATATGTAAATATTAGCAAGACTTAATATTGACCAGACCTTTAATAATACCATTTTTCTGTTTTGAGAAGATCAAAGCCATTGGCCAGACAGAATTGAATGCAAGCAACCCAGAAGAAGTGTTACAACTGGCAGCACAGAGAAGGAAGAAAAAGTTTCTCCAAGCAATGGCAAAACTTTACTTTTAAGCAGTCAAAGTTTTTTAAACTTTTATTTTTTAAACAATGGGCTAAAAATAAACAGTATTAAAAGATTAAGTTTATATAATACATATGTACACATTTAGTGGTGTTTTCTTTTCAGACAATACAGAAACAAATAGTTTAAAACTATACAAAAGACTTCATACTATAATAGTAACTTTAATTTACAGTTTCTTCAAAGGGAGAAGAGATTCACATTAGGATAATGCTTTAGTAATTAAATCGACTTTTTGAGGCAAAAGCTAATTTAAGGTAAGTAGTAGCTAGTCTATATACAGCAAGTTCTTATGTCTTTTTAATAAATAGACTTGTGGTATACATTTAATATTTTTCTGCCTTAAGAAAATAAGTGTTAATCTTTATCATTTTGACGCTGTCCTTATCTCATAATGTAGGAATTTAAATTGGACCTTAACAGTTTTATAAACATAAATAAAGCCTTAGTCACACTAAATTAAAAAAAAAAAAAAAAGCCTTAGGGATATCTTAGAGTAATAAAGTGACTTTCTCATATAAATAGTTTGAAAAGGTACTTAAGACTTCACCCAAATTGTGATATACAGAAAGGTCATTATAAAGCGACCTATATATCAAGATAAAGCTCCAAGTAGGAGCCACAGCATTTACCTTATTTTTAATTTCTTTGGTACTCCCACTGTTTAGAGCAGTTTAAAACATCCTATTCATTGAAGCCTTATTGGTTAAAGAATATGATGGCAAGGCAATTAAGAAAGTTAAAAAATACATTAAATCTCACCATTTGTAAAAATTCAAGTTTTATAATAGTTTGCTACCACAGGTTTAGATAAATTAGTCACCTTATTACAAAACTAAGTCTTGGTAAACAAGTTTAAATTTTATTTTCAAGAACCAAATTGCACTAGTTAAGAGTATAGGAATTTGAGAATCTAAAGCTAGATTCAGAATATATCAATGTACCCTTTACGGTAGCACCTATCTAGTCCAAAACTGCAATGATAAAATTCCTTGTTTATCAAAATAAACATAGTAACACTGGATCTAAAAATAATTGTGGCTGGCTTCTCTCCAGTAGACTTGTGAATGAAGTCATCTTTGTAAACATGTTCAGCCTTCTTTAATGGCTAGTATAGGAAGTGAATATCTTCTTTAGTGCCAATTTCAAGTGGTTTTTCAAAGAATGGTTGTGTCACTTCTGAATTGCCAAGGATAATCACAGCACTATTTTCCTGTAAAAACTTTAGTTCAGTTGTATGAAATTCTAGCAATACTTGCTCAGTTTCAATTTGTTTGTCAAGTAACTCCTTTAGTGTTTTCCTGGTGGTTTTTCAGTGCTCTTCGGAGGTGTCATAATGCCCCCATTGCACACTGGTGACAGCTGTCCCCCTTTTCTAAAGGTGTTTACATAATTTACTTCATCCTATACATGAAAAGAAATTATATAGTGATTAACAGCTAAGATAAAGCATTGATATAGTAAAACAGTCTAACCAGATTTCTAGTATCTTTTTGAGATTATTCTGACCAAATGCAATGGTCCTTTTATGTCTTTCAACTGTGAATTCATTCTGAAGGTTCAGTAGTTTGAACTGTACTGTGTGTATATGTGAATCTTAAACTCTTTTGACTAAAAAAAAAATGTTCTTGGGTACTAGGGATTTAACTTAGTTTATCATTGAGGTACATCCAAGCCCTTTTTCATTTTTTATTTTGAGATAGGGTATGCTAAGTTGCTAAGGCTGGCCTTGAATTTCTGCTGCTGCTTCTGAGCTGATGGGATTGCAGGCATGCACCACTGTGCCTGGCTAAAATAATTTTATTAACTTCTCTACACTCTGAAAACATGGGGCCCATTACTTTCTCTTTATAACCGCTGAAGTTGCATTCCATAGTATGCTGTCAGTTTCAAGGCTTACTAGATAGCAAAATCAAAACAAAAAACCCACAAGACATACCAGCATAGCCAAATAATTTGTATGTGTCTGGATATTATGTCTGTCTTCCATAGGTATCTTCTTAAAAGTCTTTAGCTTCACTGGACTAGTACTTTTTACTACACTGACAAAAGGCACCATCCAGTCTACGCATTCTGAGATGATGTCCCATTCCAAACCTAGATTGAAAAAGTTGGAAAATTCAAGGCTGTACATCATAAAATTTCTTATATATACCTAAAGTAGTTATTTAAAAAGTCATTTTAAAACAAAATCAGTAGGTCAAAACAGATTATCATGCTCAGACTATTTTTTAATAATATAACTAATCTTAAAGGGACTTCAGATCAATTTTAACCAGTGTCTTCTACATATGAATTTGTAAATTTTTTAAAATTATTTTTTTAAATAGTTTTTAGTTATACATGGACACAATATCTTTATTTTTTTAATGTGGTGCTAAGGATTGAACCCAGTGCCTCACATATGAGAGGCAAGTGCTCTGCCACTGAACCACCACAACCCCAGCCCTGGATTTGAAACTCTTAAATTCCAAAGAACTCAAAAAGCCAAACTATAATTGTGTTGATTCATTTCAAATGGACTTAAATTTTATTTTGCCTTTGTGAGTTGTGGAGACTCAGTATTATAATGTATTTCTAAGAGAGAGATAATCACTAAACTGCTAACTTTGGCAGAAGTTGTGAACAGGTAAGAAGAAAAAAATTGTGTCTTACCTGAGGCTTTCTTAACCACTTCAATGGAGGTAAAATGGCACAAGGCAGCAGCTGCCAGTATTCTGTACTGGAACTCTAAGGAGTCAATGGCTAAAATACACAGATCTAAAAGCTAACAAATGAAAAAAGTATAAATAATTTGGGAGAAGGATGAGTACTACATGTTACTACTAAAATCAGCTAACATTTTTTAGGGTATATTGGACCATATGCCAAGAATTGTTAAATTGCTTAAGGATTAAAAATAATAATAATAATAAGTTACCATCCTGAAGGAAGTCAGGTTTTGGGGTAGTAGGTCAGGGAGTAACTACTAGAGTAGGAAAGGACTGTTGTGCTGCAGTATGATGGGAGAAAGGGCATTTAATCCAGATTGGAAAAGGTAGTAAAGACTTCTGATGCCTTACAAGACTGTCTTAAAGAGGGTAGCTGGGAAGATCTGAGGTAGAATAATGTGACTTGGAACTGAAGTAGTTTGGAAAACCAAAGGTGGAAAGAAATAGGAAGTACTTTTCCTTTATTTCTTATCCAAAAAAGGGGGTAGCTAGAGGTCCAAAGGTGGATAATTAAATCTACTTGAAGACTTTAAGTCACAAAAGTTACATTTCAAGAAAGAAATCTTCAACTGCAGCCAAATGGACTGAATAGAATGCAACACGTTTAAAAGTTACAAAAAGGCACAATCTAGGTAGTAAGAGAACTGAACAAGTAGTGCAATATTTGTTCAGAGGGCTACATTTCAGAGGTTTAAGGTGATATGACAAGTTCAGTAGAATAAAACTTTTAGAAATGAGTTAGAAGTGAAATATCACCACAGACTAAGCACTGGAAGTACTTGGGACCAGAAATGTCTTGAATTTCAGATTTTTTAAAACACATTTCATTTGTTTTATATATAATACCTTATACACACAGCCTGAATTTTTTTAAAATATATTTTTATTTGTAGATGGACACGATACCTTTATTTTATTAGCCTATTTGTATGTGGTGCCAGGGATCAAACAACTCCGGCCCCCATAACCTGAATTTTATGTTTTTGGGGTGCCTACAGTTTACAACCTGCTATGAGGTCACTGTAATTTTCCACTTGACCATGTCAACATTTAAAAAATTGCTAATTAGGAGCATTTCAGATTTTTGGATTAGGGATCTCAATCTCTGTTATGTACCTCTAGATATATCTATCAAAAGGGCTTAGCTACCTATGAAAATCTGAGGTACTGGGAATTGACTAAAAAGTAAGCCTTTCTTAGAAAGTGATAAGAAATAAGCCAATTCCGCCTATATTGGTTATCTAATTTTAGTATTCATAATGTGCTTGTTAGATTTGACACAAAATTTAACCCAGGTAACTCAATACTCATCCCAAATCCACTTTGATTTCTATTCCATAGATAAGATTTTCATATCCTACATAGAATTAAAAAATGATTTTCTTAACTACTGATACTTCAGCCTTAAGATATTATTTTAAGCAATAGGCAAGAAAGAATGGGATACTCCTCTTCTAGTACCTTTGTTAGACTATTTGTTATATGCTGACCTAGGAAATTTAGTTTGCAAGTTTTAGAAAAAGATCCTATAAAATAAGTCTGATGAAATGTAACTTAAATAGATAACATGTGCATTCAAGTATACAGCAAACAAGAGAATCATACAGAATAATTCCAAAATATTATAAAGTTAATGACAACTAGCTGAAAAGTGCTTTTCATCATTTGATATCAAAAAGAAGTATTTAACTCTATTTTGGACTCCTAAAAGAATGAAAGTACTTGTGAAAGTTTAAGAACTTTGTTGTCTAGAATTATTAAACAACAAATATTGGGACATAATTTTACATGTCCAAAATTTTGTTGTAGTCAAGAGTATTTCAATATACCAGTATTTTGTTGTGTAGTCTATTTAAGACTATATATACTTTAAACCTGTAATAAAAGTACCATTAAATATATTCAATAACAGTGTAAATACCTGAGCTATTTGAATGAATGTTTCCTGAGAATACTGAGGTAGAAGAACTTTAGGAGCATCCTTAAGAGCATCAACTTGGAGAAAGAGATTTAACCAGGAGATGACTGTTACAGGACAAAGTTCCCATTTTAAAGCCTGTTAATGAAATTTTAAAATGCCTATTAATGAATGTACATACCTATGCAGAGGTTAAATAAATTTCCCTCCCAGCCACAACTGTTTTGTTTTAATGTATTATTAGAACAAGATGCCTTGTTCTAATCTAATAATACATCTAAAACCTTAGTTTTGACTACTTATAGTATTCTGAAATAGTTACAAAGTCACAACTAGAAATAAGGACATAATTATTATTACCTTTAATATAACGAGTTCCATCCTTAAGATATCCTCTTCACTGCAAGCACCATCAGTGACATAAGCAAACTCTTGGAGTTTTGGAGCATAGATTTCCTTTAAATTAGAATTTTTTATTAGGCCCAATTGAGATTGATATTAAAAGAATTCTATACAAACCACATACAGGCTTCAGTTTTAAGAAATTCACAAAGTGATTATAAATCTTAGTAAAATTACTCTGTAACTCAACCTACCTTAGTTATTTTTCATATCTAGGTATCTAAATTGGTAACTGTTATCAAGATTTATTTTCTTAGAATTCACTTTGAATTTTAGTTGATAAACAACTGGAGTATCTTAACCAGTTGTTTCAGTTAAAAAACAAAATCCTGCTGCACACAATGGTGTATGCCTGTAATCTGAGCTACTTGGGAAGTTTAGGCAGGATGATGACAAGTTAGAGGCCAGCCTTAGCAACTTAAGAAAGATCCCGTTTTAAAACAAAAATAGCTGGGGATGTAGCTCAGTGGTAGAGTTCCCTTGGGTTAAATCACCAGTACCACACATACACAAAGCTAAACTTGTTTTAAGATTGGTCTTATCACACACTTGTGACTTTGTTAGAGCATGCCCAAGCCCTGAATTAAATCCCTAGCACCACAAAACAAAAACAAAAAAAAAAATTGAAATTTGGCTGACAGGTCTTAGCTCAGAGAAGATCTGGAATGATCAAAGGATTAGAAAAGTATCTATTGAGACTTGCAGGTTTGAAGCCAGCCTTGGCAATTTAGTGAAACCATGTCTCAAAAATAAAAAATGAAAATGGGCTGGAGATGTAATTCAGTGGGAAAAAAAGTTGAGATCTGCCATATAGGACAGGTTAAATATCGGGTTTCAGTCTAGAAAGACACCTCAAATAGTGTGATTTCACATAAGAACAAGTTGAGTGATGAGTTGACTACAAACTGATGTGCCAAATTTGGCAGAACTTGGGAATAGCCCTTATGCTCAAAAGAGACAGAAGGAAAATATAGTTCAGGAAATTATATGATCATTTCTTTCATTTGATTGGCTCTTTAGTTTTCAAAGACCATTCTGTTGCAACCAAATGTCATAATTATGTGTATAAAGACAGCATTGATATCTCATTTGGCAGAATAAGCCACAGAACATTTCACCTAGATACTAATCTCAGAGTCTAAATGAGAGACTTAAATAGGCTCAGACACCACAGAAGAACTATGATATATATTTTTTCCAATTCTGTCATAATGTTCAGAAAATGTATTAAAGAACAAAACCATTCACTCTAAAGAGTAAATATAAAAAATTATGGTATTCTCTGGGATTCATGTGTTAACTGGAAAACAAGTTTGGGATCAATATATTGTGGATGAACTTTGAGAACTCACCTCAAGTTTGGAAGCAATGAATAATGAGGTAATTCCAATAAGTTGAAGCATATTTTTGTTTATATCCTTTTGTGTCAACATAAATCTATCAAAAAAATCTTGAGCAAGATAAAATGTTTCCCTATGAAGTGTGTATACTTCACATACCTAGAGAAAGAAAGAGTCCAAACATTTCATTGTTACTCTCATATTTTCTCCAATTTAGAAAGTCATCTCAGCATACCAGACTGTAGAATGTTTTTAAGCCACATTTTGCTTTTTAGTACCAAAGATAGAGAAAAATATTTAACATGTACTAATAGGATAAACAAGCCTACTATGGTTCTTGTTTACTCTTCAGTACTTTTATAGTTTTTATCTTTTTTTAGTACCATAGATTGAACCCAGGGGTCCGTTACCACTGAGCCACATCCTCAACCCTTTTTTATTTTTCTAACTTTGAGACAGTCTTGCTAAGTTGCATGAAACTGTCTTTGAACTTGGGATCCTCCTGCCTCAGCCTCCTTGAACTGTTGGGATTGCAAGCATGTGCCACCATACCCAGCTTTTTTTTTTTTTTCCTTCACATTTTTTCTTCAGTTATTTTTCATATTTTATTGCACTGGCTAATGGCTAAGAGTCTAGAACACTGAGTAACACCGGTGCTAAGCAAAAATCTTTTGTTGCTGACTTCAATGGAAATTGCCAAATGTTTCACTTTTGATACTACTAATAACAACTAGAAACATTGCCATACTTAAAGGGAGATAACTCCAGAAAGTAGGTGGTGTGATCTCCATTTTAGAGATGAGAAAATAAACAGAAATATGAATTCCTAATAAACAATGACTGTTAAGGAAATCTCTTATTCTTAGCTCACTCCATCCCCCCTGCCCCTTCTGGGGAATGAGCCTAGGGGTGCTCTATCCTGGGCTACATTCCCTAGCACCTTTTATGTTTTCACTAAATTGCCCAGGTAGCCTCTCCTTTCTCAGCCTCCAGTTGCTAGGATTAAAGGCATACACCACTGCACCCCTTGCTCATTACCTATTTTAAAGTCAGGAATGGATGTTGAATTTTGAAAAAAAATTTCTTGCATCTGAGATCTTAAGCTTTTTCTTATTTATACTATTAAGGTAACAAATTAATAGATTTTTTTTTCAAATGTTAATCATCTTTACATTCCTAGAATGAAAGAATGTTATTAAGACAGATTTTTAAACACTGTTGGATTTGGTTTTATGTTTGTAGGGTTTTGTATATATGTAATTGTATTTAAGGAAAAATAGGAAACACTGGATAGAACAGTCCAACCACTGATAAAAATCAGTATAAGGTAAAAAGTAAAAACATTAACTAGATGCTCAAAAAAAGTCAAACCCTGACTAGGAGTGTAGCTCAGGTAGAGCATATGCTCCAAGTGTTCATTGTCTAGCACCAAAAATGAAAAAAAATTAAACCCCAACAACCTAACTACCTTGGCTAGGCATGGTGGTGCAAACTTATAATCTCAGCAACTCAGGAGGCTGAGGCAGGAGAATGGCAAGTTGGAGGCTAGCCTCAGCAGCAACATAGTGAGACCCTGTCTCAAAAATAAAAAGGGCCAGGCACAGTGGTGTAGGCCTGAATCCCAGTGGCTTGGGAGGCTCAGGCAGGAGGATTGCCAGTTTAAAGCCAGTTTCAGCAATTTAATGAGGCCCTAAGCAACTCGGTGAGACCCTCTCTCTAAATAAAATACAAAAGGCTGGAGATGTGGTTAAGCGCCCCTAGGTTCAATCCCTGGTTACTCCCCCGCTCCCCCCAAAAGGTCTGGGGTATAGCTCAGTGGTATAGCACCCCGTGTTCAATCCCTAGTTTACAAAAACAAACAAAACATCAAACTACCTTATATATATTCACACTATTAAAATATAATCTCTCCTTGAGTCAGAATAAGGAAGATAACCTGACGTAAAAGAACATTTTGTAGTTTTAAAACTTTGCTGTTAGCTTCTCAAATCTACTTTGCCTTGTGCTACTCCAAACATCCTAGTCTCTCTCCTTTAGATGCATCATTTCTAAGATTACAGGGCAAATATCTAAGGATTGGAGAAAATCAGTGTCATCAGTGTCACGAACACAAGTACTCATTTATAATAAGTTTAGATTGCCCAGAGAAAGGGAATGGGCCTAAACAAGAGAGAAAATGTTGTCACAGATTTATAGGGATTTCAGGATTACTATATTCCTTTAGATTGATGGTACACACTGGGTATGGTGCTAGAATCCTAGTTACTCAGGAAACTTGAGGAACACAAGTTTGAGGTCAGCCTAGGCAACTTAGAGCCTGTCTCAAAAAAAAAAAAGGTCTGGGGATGTAGCTCAGTGATAGAGTGTCACTGGGTTCAATCCCCAGTATTGCCAAAGGAGAAAAAATTGCTCATACAATGTATCTCTGGAAGGAATACAAATGCATTATAAAAGGGAGCTACACAAAACCAGAGTGCATAGGCTTCAGGGTATCCAAAGCCTCATTATGGTTTAGGGCATAGAAGTCAAGATTCCTAATCATAATTTGCTTTTGGTAATGCAGAAAAGGACTTCTCAGGGCCATGAAGCCTAGTCTTGGTTCATTGCTTAGCAGTATCCAAAACCTAGTCATCTATGCATTCCATTCATTAATTTCATTCATCTTGAAAATAAAAGCCCTGAGCACCTAGAACAGTGCCCAATACACAACAATATACACCCAAACCAGGAATTCTGAATTGGGTTTGGGTTGTATGTAGTGGCTGTATCCTTCCAACTTTATCCTTTGTTTTGGTGCTGAGGACTGAACCCAGGGCCTTGAGCCTGCTAAGTACATATTCTACCATGAAGCTACACCCCCAGTCCCTGAATTTACTGATATGAAGTAGTTTTACTTCACTTTGGTTACTATCAACTGTAGAAGTACCCCCTAAAAGATGGCTTACTGGCAATGGATAATATATCCTGAGGGCACATTTACCTTTAAACATTTTTCCATTATACAGAGATAAAAGCAATTTATTTTGCTGGAACATACCTCTAAAAGCCAGTCTAGAAGTATTGACCTCATCTGTGGTTCCAAGTCAGAATGTAGAACTTCAAAATGCTTGTCATGAACATATCTGCTCTCTTTTTTTAGCATGTTTAGCCAGACCTCCTTTGAACATCCCCAGCTATGGGAAGGGGGGAAACATTATTTAAATTATGTGATCTAAGCAATATACAAACTCTGTTTACATAGCATAAATCTAACTTTCAGTTAGAATCTGAAAGAAGCTCTTAAATTAGAAAAAGATTTCTACCTTAATTTTTAGAAACCATTTCTTTTGAATGAGAATTAAAGCCAAAAATAATCAGTAACCTGGATTATGATCATGTAAGTTGATAATTTTCAAAGAATGCTTTTTCATTCCACTTATAAAAAGGGTACTGTTTCAGATAACCATGTTTTCTGAAGAGCAATTCTAAAATGCTAAATATTGAAAGCATATGAACACAGTGAAGGCAAGTCTTAATAGCTGCAAACAGATCATCAACAGTAGAGTCACCTACAGTTGGGGAAAGGTAGGACAGAGTTTAGGGGAGGAGGATTGATGTGTTTAAATATCTGATTTCATGAATTTGCTTATCAAAGTCAAACACAAGTTACTACTCTGTCTTATGTAGGCTGTACCTCTTAGTCATACTCATGGACTAGAAAAAAGAATTAAGTATAGGCCTTACTAAGCTCGGTAAGCATACATCAATTGAAAATGCTGTCCATGTTAAAATACTTTCATCTTAATTTAGATAAATTCCATTAAAATGAGTGTTTTAAATACCCATGTCATTTGCAAATAGCAATACTCAGATTAAAATATGTGAATTATTAATCAAGAAAGCAATTTTTGAACAAGTTTGTTTTATAATAAAGGCAAAAGATAATATATGACACTATTCTGTACAGTTTAATCTTTGCTATAAATTTTCTTACCTTAAATCTGGCAAAGGTGAAGGATTAATAAAAAGATTTTTAAATCTGTAATTTGTAAATCTGGAAAAGTCACTTGTTTCTATTTCTTTGTGGGGTGTTTCAATGATAATGCAAGGACTGATTCCCCCGGATAATACAGGTGGCCAACAATTCTGTCATTAAAAGAAAAAGAAGATCTATTTGTGTAACAGGAAACCTTAGCTTTTGCCTGGATCTTTCATAAATGAAAGTTAATATTTCTAAACCGTTTGTAGTTTCAGCTGACATAGCTGACAATTAGCTAATCTGACATTAATATTTTATAAAAAGCTATAAAACTCATTTTGATATTCATAAAGTTTTAGATAAAATATAGTTCTGGTAATACAAGACATAAGGTATTGAAAGAGTAATAACAAAATGCTTTTGTAATATAAGACACCAGTCACTTTGAAGGTAAGAAGCAAGAATACCTTTTTAAATTAAAACAACAAAACAGCTCTTTTGAAGTTAAGCCTTTCCCATAATTTAGAATACTTAAAGGCAGAAACCTTAAAAATGGAACCGAGTGAGATGGATCACTTAGGGGACCCTTTCTCCAATAATGCTGGTTTCAAAGGGAATCACTGTCTCTAAGGCTGTCCATATAACACATAGGAAGAAGAGGTAGCAAAGGGCTGGGTGCCAGGCTGTCAGTGATCTAACATTCTATTTATGCCAAAGCAGCAGCTATTAGGACCCTTTGCTACAGTATGAGAGGGAACAAAGAACAGTATATCAGACAGATTAGGCGGGCCCTAGTGCACCAGTCAGCTCCAAGAGGAGGGATTTACAAAAAGAAACCAGCTGCTTTAAGGCAAATTTACTGTGCAGCTGTGGCTGAATTCGGGAACATATAAATGTCCTTCCTTGCTGGCCTCTGGGGGCATTAAAAGTAAAAATCAGAGGAGACTTTCTATTGCAAAGCAATAATACCATTCTACTCATTTGTCCTCTCCTGCATTTGTTTCTCCCAAACCCACCCAGTCCAGTTCTGCATTACCCTAATCTCATATTGATGTTTCTTGGTGACCTCCTCTCTCCTTTTTTTTACATCCTGAAAAATAGAAAAGACCATTGACTGGTAAGCTAAGGTCATAGCAAAGAATTTCCTCCCTCCCTCTTTCTTTCCTCTTAACTCACCTGTGCTGTTTTTCTCTTCTTGGCCTGGATTATCTGGATTTCTTGGGGAGAGTCTGGCTGGCTGGGCTGAGCATGCTGCTTAGCTTGTAAACGGCTACTGTAGTGAATTTTTAAAAAGGAAGTTTAGTAAGTCATGTGTTTCAAAAGTAGCAGCTAATTTTGAAGCATGTCTCTAATACAAATATTACCTGCGTCTTGACATTCTTTTTCAGGTGTATGAATCCTCCTGAAGGAGTGGGGGTAGAAAAACCAGAGTTAAGTACACAGTCATCCATATTTTCCAAGTGCCCATTAGAACTGATGCAGAGGTTAAAGTTAAGTCCTTCAGAAGGCGGCCTGGGTCATTTTACCATGCTGTCTTCTGCACTATATTAGTTATCCCATAGTAATTAATTTTGCACACATTTCCTGAACTGAATGTACAGCCAGAACGCGAACGTCTTCAAAAAATTTACAAAGCACCTCCAGCACCTTAAAAGCACAGGGTAGCAGATCTCCCCCAACGAGTTTTTCTGGGACCTCCACCCTCTCCCCGTATATCCAGAGTGGAACTGGGGCAGCGCTCCCACATCCCCCTCCCGTCCTGGACGGACTGCGCCGAGAGGGGGTTGTGGAGGCGAAACGCAGTGGAGAAGCCGGTTCCGCGCCAATTTGGAGAGCGGCAGTGGCGGGGAAGCAGGGGGCGGAGGGAACTGAGACTGGTGTCACGTCCTCCAGTCTCCTTTCCCTCCTTCCCAAACCCATCAGGCTCTGCCCGCCACTTGGAGGGGCACCAATATTTTAGCTCTAGCTGGTGGATGGAGGGAAGGAAAAGGAGTTTAAAGAAAGGGTGAAATGGGGCAGGTCAGTAACTTTCTCCCCGTGAAGGGAACCCAGATCCCCATCCTCTCTCCCACGAAGAGCTCCCTAAATGGGGGTTGGATAGAGGAGCCCATGGAATGAGGGGTTTTGCTGTGGCCTCTGTTAGGGCTGCCTTCCACTCCACCACCGCTTCCCCATCCCCTGCCAAGGGTCCTGCCAAGATCGGAACTCGGGGGCCCATTCTCCCCATTCACCTCGTTTTCTGCCTTCCCACCTCCCCTCCCTTAAGGCTCCCGCCCGTAGGGTGTCCCAGGCTTTCTTTCCTCCAGCATCCCCCCTAAACCCAGCAGCTCCTCACCGCCAGCCCCGCTACCGCTCCGCTCAGCTGGCGCCGGCGCCAACCCAATATATAGGCCGAGCCGGGCCCGCCCCGCACGCATGCGCCTCAGACTGACACCTCCGACTGCGCGCTCCCCTCCCCCGTCCGCGCGCGCGCCCCTCCCGCCTGCGCACCGCGCCCTGCCATCAGTGCGCGCGGACGCACCGCGAGTGACTTCAGGATCTGCTGGCTTAGGCCGGCGTCCCACGTTCCCAGCGCTCCACTTCACCTGCCCGCGCGGCCGGAAAGCAGCCAGGAGTCTCGGAGAGGCTCCTCCTCCAGGTTGGCTTCTAACCGCTTGGCTCCCTCATCTCCCGCCAGTTTGCTTCTTTCCCCTCCCACTGTAACTCCCGAATCTTGGAGACTTCGAGCGGTGCAGTTCCGGCGTTCACCCAGAGATAGGTGACTTGGGTGAGCACAGAATGGCCATGAGGTGGCCAACCTCTGTTGCGCCCTGGTTGTCCCGGCAGGGCCTTAGAAAGCCAAGTCTTTCGTGGGAGACGCGGGGACCAGGAGGGCCCGCCCCTCCGGGAGGAGCAAAGCTTCTGCTGACAAGCTGGCCAATGGGAGGCGAGAACTACTGCACAACGTGGAGCGGCTGCAGAATGTAAACACAGCCCCCGCGCTGCGGGCCACGTGCGCTCTAGCGCGCCGCAGCTCCTGGCTGGCGCTGCCATCCCACGCGGCCACACTCAGGGGAGACTTCCCCAGCTTGCCGGCTAAGGTACGTATCAACCCTAACCTCCCGGTTCCTGCCACGCCGACCCGGTTACCCTCTCCGAGGGTGGGATTCTTTCCCAGCAGCCGCCCAGCTCCTACCTTGCAGCTCGAATCCCGCAGTCCCCGCGCGGGAAACGCTGGCGCCACGCTGATTCTTTCTTTTCTCTTCCTAGCCTTCAGTGCCAGGGCGCCGAGGGCAGAACCCCTCTCAGGAGAGATTAAGAAGCGTTCTTCATCCCCACGAGTGTTGTGGCCCTCCAAGAACCCAGCCGGGGGGGGGGGGGTGAACAGCTAAAACCACGTGCAGGCCCCTGGCCCGCCCGCCGCGTCCCGCCCCGCCCTGCCCTGCTGCCAGCGCGCCCTGCGGAGCCCGCGCGAGCCGCCTGGGCGGGAGGGAGCCGCCCAGCGCGCTAATGGGAGGCGGCGAATCCCGCTCATTTCCTTTCCTTTATTCCTATATTTAAGTTTATGGGTCTCCTAGCTACTTCTCTTAGCGCTCCCATCCCTTCGCCCCCTTGCACTTCTCCGGTTCGGACACGCAAGTTTTGCGGCGGGAGACAGTTCCCGGAACAAAGACCTCTGGGTCAGAGGAGCCGTTTGAAGGCTTCCTGGAACCGTGGCAGCTTAAGTTGCAAGTCAACTGGGCACTTTTCTGTCCTGGCCTGGATGAGTCGTGGGAGAGAGCAGAGAGAAGACCCCACACACGATCCCCGCAAAAGCCTCTCCAGAGACTGACCCAGAGGCGGCCCGCCAGAGGGACCCTGGCTCCCAGTCCAGGCTTTTTTTTTTTTTTTTTTTTTTTCCTGCTCCGCTCGTTAGGGCCCCAGATCTTAGAAACCAGCGCTTTTGGGGCAGGCAGAATCCTTTCTCACAGTTTCCCTTTCGATTCTTAGGACAGTCTCATGATGCTAGCCAAAGAATGATTTCCCTTCCAATTTTACACGGAATAGCCCTGCCCAGGTTGACATAGAAACAAGAAATCCATGCCTTGTCTGTTTCAAGAAACTTTATATCATTCATAATGCTTATGATGGCTCCCTTTTGCAGTCGCTCAAACCCTTTCCTGTGTAAAGCTTAGCAGTCTAACTCATGATGTCAGAAAGGGAGGGTGTCTTCCAACAAGTATGTTTTAGTCCAGTATGAGCAAAACTGGTGACCTGTATGAGTGAAGTTGATCATTAAAATATGCTGAAAACCAGGGATGTCATTAACATTTGTGGGATTAATCTTTGAGTACTGTGTGCCCAGCACTGGCATACACTAAATTAATTGTAAGCAAGCCATTGTTATTAGATATGTACTTGGGTCATATCCTTGACTATTATATGAACCAAGTGCAATGTAGTAAGGAAGAAATTAAAGTGGTCCCCAAACAGCTTTGTAAATGAAGGAATGGGGTGAATGCTACCATTTTATAAATACCTGGTTAGTGGACAAATGGGTCTATAAAAACCATGGGCTTTCAGACCAACTAAATTCCTGTCTTGTGCTGCTTCAAGTTACCAATCACTCTAACATGGGTTTTCTGTAGAAAAGTTGTAAGGAGGCATTCATCTCAAAGGTTATTTTATTTGTTTGTTGTTTTTTTTTTTTTGGAACTAGAAGTTGAACCCAGAGCTTTTTGCAAATGCAAGGCAGATACTTTGCCACTGAGCTACATCCCAGCCCTCAGTGGTTATTTTAAGATTAAATTTAATAATGTACATAGAGACCTCCCTATGTGTACCTGTCACAAGGTATGGATGCTCAATAAGTACTGGTTCTTCTTACTCTTAACTTCTCTTATCTACCTCCCCTTACCAGTAGAAATTATAATTCAGCATTCTGAATAAAATAGAAAGCTGAGTTATAAAATTTATGTTTCCCAAAATTTTGTTCATGTAGTTTTCCTTTGTTGGACACCTATTGGGAGGGTCATCGTTCAATATGTCATCTGTTTTATAATTTTATGTGCTCATTTTTTGACTTCCTCTTTTTCCAGTCATCCCAGTTTTAAAATTCACCTACTTTGAAACATATGAAATTCCTTTATACTTTTTAATAATTTTAGAAATTTTGGTTTTTTCTTTCTTGTACTGGCGATTGAATCCAACACCTTGTGAGGCTAGGCAAGTGCCCTACCACTAACCTACATCCCCAGCCCTTTATTTTGAGACAGAGTCTCACTGAGTTGCCAAGGTTGACCTCAAACTTGATATCCTCTTGCCTCAGCCTCCCAAGTAGCTGAGATTATAGGAATATAACCCTTTATCTAGCCAGAAGTCTTGACATTTTCTAAAGTATATTTTTCCTGTTGTGTATGTCCTAAAATACCATGGCAAATAAACTCTTGACCTCTGTAGTGCTTCATTTGCACAATGCTTTTTAATTCCTATTTATTTTTGTGAGGGTGATGGTAAGATTTTTTTGGGGGGCGGGAGCGGTGGTAATAGTGTTGGTGCTGGGATCAAACTCAGGAACTCTGAGCTACATCCTCAGCCTTTTTACTAGTTTTTGATTAAAGATAAGCAGCTAAATTGCTGCAGCTGGCCTGAAATTTGTGATTTCCCTGCCTAAGAATGTCTGGGATTATGGGCATGTACCACTCTGGCTGACCCAGAAATATTCTTTTTCTTTTCTCTTTTATTTGTTTATTATTCTAATTTGTTATATATGACAGCAGGATGCATTACAATTCATATGACATATATAGAGCACAATTTTTCATTATCTGTTGGGTGTTCTCCCTTCTTGGAGAACATCTTGGAATCCCTTACCCCTCCTGCTCCTCTCCAAAGGGCGCCAAGCCAAGAATGCCAAATTCAAAGGTTTCCTCCACCAATCCCCGCAGGACACAATGTCCGCTTGCTGAGTCACCCTACCAGTAAGCACCCACCATGTCCCCTGTGCAACCCTTCTTTAGCCGAAGCTTGTAAGCACATGTTCCTCTCTCTCTTTCTGCCCCCCTCCTCTCTGCTCTCTACTTCTCCTTTGGGCAGCCCCCCAGTAAAATCTCTTGGTTGAATCTCTGTCTTGGGTGAGTCACTTGCCTTTCAATATCTTTGGTTGTACACAAAGTAGAGTCACACCATTTGTTTCTTCATACATGTACTCAGGGTATGATGTCCATCTCATTCCACCATTTTTTTTTACCCCCGTATCCCCTCTGTTTCCCTCCCACACCTTTGCCCTATCTAGAGTTCATCTAATCCTCCCATGCTCTCCCTCCTAACCCCTCCTTATATCAGAGAAAATATTCAACATTTGGTTTTTGGGATTGGCTAACTTCACTTAGCATTATATTCTCCATATTCATCTATTTACCTGCAAATGCCATGATTTTATTCTCTTTTATTGCTGAGTAATATTCCATTGTGGATATATACCACATTTTCTTTATCCATTCATCTACTGAAAAGCATCTACGTTGGTTCCACAGTTTAGCTATTGTGACTTGTACTGTGGCTATGTCCCTGTAGTATGCTGAATTTTTAAGACCTTTGGGTATAGACTGAGGAGTGGGATAGCTGGGTCAAATGGTGGTTCCATTCTCAGTTTTCCAAGGAATCTTCATACTGCTTTACATATCGGCCACACCAATTTGCAGTCCCACCAGCAGTTATGAGTGTGCCTTTTTTCCCACATCCTCACCAACACTTATTGTTTTTGTATTTTTAATAGTTGCTGATTTGAATCATGCATGGGCTACCCTATAGTAGAACTTTGTCTCCACAGTAGAGGGACAAATGAGAGATGACGGAATTAGTCCCAATGAAAAAATCAGGATTTTTTTTTTCTATTAACAGACTATTTTTTAGAAAAGTTTTACAGAAAAGATGAGCAGATGGAACAGTTTCATCTGCTCATGTTGCCCTTCTTCATACAGTTTCCCCTATTATTGACACCTTGTATGGCCCTTTCATTACTCTATGATACATTTGTTATTAATGAATCAGTGTCGATGCATTATTACTAACTAAAATCCATACTTTCTTTAGGTGTCTTTAGTTTTTACATAATATGTTTTTGTCACTCCATGTTGTCATCCAGAATACATTACATTCAGATGTCATGTCTCCTTAGGTTCCTCTTTGTGACAGTTTCTCAGACTTTCCTTGTTTTTGATGACCTTGGAAGTTTTTTTTTTTTTTTTTTTTTTTTTTACCTTGGAAGTTTTAAGGAGTGCTGCCAAAGCAATTTGTAGGCTGCCCCTCTTTTGGAATTTGATGTTTTTCTCATGTTGGACTGGGGTTATGGGTTTAGAGGTGGAAAATCAGAGGTAAAGGACCATTGTCTATCCCCGCCCCCCCACCACCACAGTATTGGGTATTGAATCCAGTGTGCCTTACCACTGAGCTACATTCCAAGCCATTTTTTTTTTCAATTTATTTTTTGAGACAGGATCTCTCTAACTTACCAAGGCTGGTGTCAAACTTGTGAATCCTCCTGCCTCAGCCTCCCCAGTCAGTAGACTGTAGGCATGCGCCACTATGCCCTGCTACAGTACTATTTGCATCACCTTGAGTTAAGGGTAATGCATACCGTCATCATGATTTATCGCTGTTGCTGTTGACCTTGCTTACCTGGCTGAGGTAGTGTTTGTCCACTTGTGCCATTGTAAAGTTACTCTTTTCCTCCCATTCTATACTGTGCTCTTTGGAAAGAAGTCAGTGCCTAAGTATATACTTAAGGAGTGGGGGATAATGCTTCTCCTTCAAAGTGAAGTGTCTGCATTATTTGAATTTCTTCTGCATTGGAGATTCATCTCTTCTGTTTAACTTGTTCAGTCGTTTATTTATATCAGTATGCACTGATGGATATTTACCTTATACTTTGAATTATAATTCAATATTTATCTTCTTGTTCAAATTTTTCAAAGCTTTGGCCATGGTATTTTTAATCTTTTATATTTGATTTTTAATAGTTCCTTGTGAAACTGATTTGAGGCTAAGCAAAAATGAATCACGCCTGTTGAGAATCAGTGTTTCTCACATAAGAAAGGAATAAAACACTTTTTCCCATTTAATAAAACTTGTTTATCACCTGTGCTTATCCAAAACACATCTGAAGAGATAAAAATCTAGCCAGCTGTGGTAGTGTATGCCTGTTATCCCATGGCTCAGGAGACTGAGGCAGAAGGATCCCAAGTTTGAAACCAACCTCAGTAACTTAGAAAGGCCCTAAGCAACTTAGCAAGATCCTGTTTCAAAAAATAGGACTGGGGAGTGGGGATGTAGCTCAGTGGTAAAACATCCCTGGGGCTCAATCCCCAGTACCAAAAATGAATGAATAAGTATGATATAAATACATATTGTGTGCATGTATATATTTTTTATTATACCAGGGATTGAACTCAGGGGCTCTTAACCACTGAGGCACATCCCCAGCTCTTTTATATAAATATATATACACATATATGTGTGTGTGTGTGTGTGTGTATCCTCTTTTTTTTTTTTTTGGTGGTCTCAGTGAATTGCTTAGTGCCTCACTGAGTTGCTGAGACTGGCTTTGAACTCACAAATCTTTTACCTCAGCTTCCCCAGACACTGGGATTACAGGCATGTGCCACCACACTCAGCTATGTATTTTATTTTATGTATAAAGGCATTTTATTTTGTATAAAAATCTATCCAGATTTTAGCAGTGGATTACCATTTTTTTGGAGGGGGAGAGGTACCCAGGATTGAACTCAGGGGCACTCAGTCACTGGGCCACATCCCCAGCCCTATTTTCTGTTTTTAAAATTTAGAGATAGAGTCTCACTGAGTTGCTTTGTGCCTTGCCGTTGCTGAGACTGGCTTTGAACTCTGAATCTTCCTGTCTCAGAACTGTACCAATTAAACTGTCCCTTTTATTGCCTCATCAAGTGCATTCTTAAGTGAAACTGCTTGTTTTGTTTTTTAATTGACAGTGAATGGCCGTGAAGAATATGACTACTGGGAAAGTTTGCTTTGACTTTTGCCAAGGCACCATTGTTTCTGCATCATCACAATAAATGTTAGCATAGTAAAAAGGCAGATGTGTTAATCTTATTATTATAAGAAAATAAATTTTTTAAGATCGGTTTGACTTTACAGTTCATCTGAAAGAATCTTTGGGTTTCCCAGCAGTTCATAGAACATGAGAACTGCAGATGTAGTTGTTCAAACCAGAATTCTAGGAACCAACACAGTCACTCCTTTATTCTATTTTCTGGGCTCCATAATCACGGTTAACATTTCTTGAGTAAGGCAGTGTGCTATACTGAGCCCTGAGCATTAACTGCTTTAGGTCCTTTCCCAGTGCTGTGAGACAGGAGCTGTTACTGTCATCCTGTTTTATGGATGAGGGAGCTAAGGCACAGAGGTAGTTTGTCCAGGATCCATGGTGGAGTCCGACTCTAGTGCCCCTCCAGTTGTCACTAAGTCATTTTTCTGTTTCCAAGTTATTTCCAGATTAAACTTCTACTCTCTCTGCCTTTCTCATTGGCTTTCCAGATAGGTGTTGCCCCTTCCATTCGGCTTTCCAAACACAGATCTGCCCATCCTGCCACCCTGGTTAAAACCCATCTGTGGGTCACCTCTGGCTAAAAGTCAAAGCCTCTAGGACACAAGACCTCTGGCACTGGGGAAAGCAGTCTGGCCACATGCTGTTCTCCACACCCTCTACCTTTCTCACCTTTGGACTTCAGCACGCACCCCTCATCCTTCCCACCTCCACTGCCTCCCTCAGCTAATCCCCATTTATCCATTAATTCCCTAACACATACCCTCTCCTCTAGAAAGCTGTGCAGCTTGCCCTAAAATGGGGACTTATCCTGTACAGTCCTCCCTCCTGGACTGCCCTGGCCTGGTTGTGAGAAGCTGCTGGGGGGAGGGACTGTCTTTTTTATTGCAGGCCTTGGGGGCTAGCTGACCCCACCCCGCTTGTGGGGTAGGAGAGGGGCAGCAGAGGTGTGCACACTGGGGTTGGCCGTCCTAACCAGATTCCAGCTAGCACCTTAGAGGGCTCATCAGGTCTTTCTCTGTAGGAGCAGAGAGGCTCTTGGCCTCTTGGGACTCCAAAAGGATAGCGTCGGGAAGTGGTCTGGCTTTGCAGAGCTGCCTGTGGCCACAGCACCAGAAGGAAGTCCCTGGAGAAGGAAGCCTGGTGGAGCTAGAGCACACCTTATGGCGGGTCCAACTCCCTCCATAGTAAAGAGGAGTAGAGGAAACCAGGGCAGCATTAGAAATCCACGCGCTCTGGGTGGAAGTTGATGCAGGCAGAAGGGTGAGAGTGCTCTGGGCAGTCCTCTCATTTACCATAGGGGACACTGGCAGTTAGCAAGGGGAATCACTGCTATCCATCCAGTTTACATCCCATAGGGTGGGGACAGAATAAATGTGCAGCAGTTTATTCTTAAGCACTACAGAAAAGACAAAATAAGGTGCTGTGGTTGAGGAGAGCCGGGTGACATTCATTACTTCAGCAAATGTTGGGGACACAGTAGTAAAGTGAACAAAAATATCTGACCCCCTGGAGCTTCATTCCAGTTGTGGGGGAGGGTCATAGAATGACAGACCCTGCAGATGGCCATAAGAACCAAGAAGGAAAAGAACAGCAGGGTGAGGGATGTGACGGGAGGAGCAGGACGTTCAGGGAAGCCTTCTGGAGTGAGAATCTTGAGGTGGGAATGAGCCATGCAGATAAGGAAGAATGCTGCAGGCAGGGGCTAGGCAAGCCCAGGCGCCCTGGCATGTTTAGTGACCAGGAGGTCTGTAGGCTGGAATGTCCGAGGGAGAAGAGCTGCAGGGGGTGGGGATGTTTCACAAGGTTCCAGCCAGCTGCGGTGTGGAAAGAGCCCAACTGGGGTGAGCCAGGAGACCTGACAGCAGTGGGGGCCAGGACAGTGCCATTCTGAATGTGTGTCAGGGGTACAGGTGGAAGGAAGACGGTGCTGATGGAACAGATGCTGGCAACAAAGGGGCCAGTCAAGGGCCAGCAGCAGGATGAATGGTTGTCACGGGGAGGAGGAGCCATAGAGCAGGAAGAAATCAAGAGTGGGTCTGGGGCAGGTTAAATGTTAAAACTCCTCCTCTGTTATATTATGAAAAATTTTAAACGCTAAGCCACGTTGAAAGGATTTTGTAGTAAGCACCCACATACCTACCACCTAAATTCCACCATTTATCTAAAGATACTTCCTTTATCTCTTCTCTCCCCAGCTATTGTTTCATCTTATATTTTTGGTCCCTTAAAAAAAAATGGAGAAATCAGTACACTTCCCCCTAAATATTCTAGCATGCATACTATTAACAGTTCAATATTTGTGTAGTTTTTCTTTGGGGAGGCCAAACTTATTTTCAGTGAAAATATAATTCTTTTTTTTTTTTGAAGTGCTATGGATTGTTCCAAGCATCTAGGTAAGCATTCTATTACTGAGCTTTATCCTCCAACCTGAAAAGTATAAATCATAGTATATATGCCTTTTTTTCTGAGACAGGGTCTAAGTTGCCCAGGCGGGCCTCAAACACACAATCCTCCTGCCTCAGCCTCTCAAGTAGGTGTGAGCCGCTTCACACAGCTGTGTGTGTGTGTGTGTGTGTGTGTGTGTGTGTGTGTGTGTGTGTGTATATTAGGGATTGAACCCAGGTTTTTTTTGTGTGTGTGTGTGTGTGTGTGTGTTTTATCACTAAGCCACATCCCCAGCGCTTTTTATTTTTAATTTTGAGACAGGGTCTTGTTAAATTACTGAGGCTGGCCTGGAACTTATAATAATCTTCCTGCCTCAGCCTCCTAAACTGCTGGTATTATAGCAGCTGTGCCACTGTGCCCACTGGATATACTCTTTTTTTTTTTTTTTGTACAGGGATTGAACTCAGGGGCACTCCACCACTGAGCCACATCCCCAGCCTTGTTTTGTATTTTATTTAGAGACAGGGTCTCACTGAGTTGCTTAGTGCCTCACTTTTACTGAGGCTGCCTTTGAACTCATGATCCTCCTGCCTCAGCCTCCCGAGCTGCTAGGTTTACAGGCATATGTCACCGTACCCAACTGGATATACTCTTAATACACTTGTGTAACCCAAATTCCTCTTGATGATAGAACATTACTATCACCCCCAGAAAGTCTCCTTTTTCATTTTTACCTCCCTAAAGGCAATCACTGTTCGATTTTTTTCTACTACAGATGGTGCAACCTATACTGAACTTTATAGATATGGAACATATATACTACTTTATGCAAAACTTGGCACAGTGTTTGAGTTTCATGTGTTGCTCGTTTTTTATACCTTGTTCCTTTTCATTGCTGGGTGGTGTAGTGTATATATGTGCTATGCTTATTTTTTTAGTTTTTAGTTATGATTAAAGGCGCCATGAACATTCTTTTTTTTATTGGTTGTTCACAACATTACAAAGCTCTTGACTTATCATATTTCATACATTAGATTCAAGTGGGTTATGAACTCCCATTTTTACCCCAAATACAGATTGCAGAATCACATCGGTTACACATCCACATTTTTACATAATGCCCTATTAGTAACTGTTTATTCTGCTACCTTTCCTATCCCTTACTATCCCCCCTCCCCTCCCCTCCCATCTTCTCTCTCTACCCCATCTACTGTAATTCATTTCTCTCCTTGTTTTTTTTTCCCATTCCCCTCACAACCTCTTATGTGTAATTTTGTATAACAATGAGGGTCTCCTTCCATTTCCATGCAATTTCCCTTTTCTCTCCCTTTCCCTCCCACCTCATGTCTCTGTTTAATGTTAATCTTTTCCTCCTGCTTTTCCTCCCTGCTCTGTTCTTAGTTGCTCTCATTATATCAAAGAAGACATTTGGCATTTGTTTTTTAGGGATTGGCTAGCTTCACTTAGCATAATCTGCTCTAATGCCATCCATTTCCCTGCAAATTCCATGATTTTGTCATTTTTTAGTGCAGAGTAATACTCCATTGTGTATAAATGCCACATTTGTTTTTATCCATTCATCTATTGAAGGGCATCTGGGTTGGTTCCACAGTCTAGCTATTGTGAATTGTGCTGCTATGAACATCGATGTGGCTGTATCCCTGTAGTACACTCTTTTAAGGTCTTCAGGGAATAGTCTGAGAAGGGCAATAGCTGGGTCAAATGGTGGTTCCATTCCCAGCTTTCCCAGGAATCTCCATACTGCTTTCCAAATTGGACGCACCAATTTGCAGTGCCGTGAACTTTCTTGAATGACTAAAAAGAAATCATTCTGCAGACATACATATTCATTTCTCTAATACCTGAGAGTAGAATTTCAGGTTCATAGGGTAGGTATATGTCTTAGTTTTATTTAGAACAAAACAAAAACTGTTGGACCTTTCTCTAAGGTCCAGCAATGAAAGAAAATAAAAACTTTGTGGTATGGCCATATTATGAGATACAGTGTGATAATTAAAATGAAGTAGAACCAGACGTATCAACAGCAATCAATTTCTAAAAGGATGTTTGGCCAAAAAAAAAACAAAAATCAAATTGTGGATCAAAACATTCTATATGATACAGTTTTTATGAAGTTTGAAAGCATGGGAAACAAATATTACAAATACTCATGGATACATGCTTATGAAGTAATTACAGAAGAGCATGTTTGCAAAAGTAGCCATTAATTTAGGATAGTGGAATCTCCAGAGAGGTTTGCAATAGGCTTCAACTATATCCCCCCAGATTATATTTTTTTGAAAACATCAAAAGCTGGTATGGTAAAATGTTAAGATCTGATAAAGCTAAGAGATGATACATGTTTCATCACAGATGAAATTTCTGCATTTTCTGTTTCTGGTGGCTGGTCCCAGGGACCTCCTCCTGAACTGTCTATTACTTCATCTCTGCTGCTGAAGGTAATTGAGGTGGGGCATCTCATTGTCATCTCCTTGTGGTCTCTCCCTCCTGCCTGGCTGTCATGGCCACCCCTGCTGGGAACAGCTCCTTGGAGGCTGCAGTGGGGGAGTGTCCTGGGACCAAGAGCACCTCTGACCTGCTCCCGGTCTGCAGCCTTGAGGCCACCTCCGGGCCTTCCTTCCCTTGCAGTTCCTGAGTGGAGCTCTGTCTTGTGGACCAAGCACTCCCTCCAGTCCCAGTTCCAAACCTTACCGGAAATTGAACCATATTTTAAAGATATTTGTTCTGTTCCATTGTTTTGCTTTTTTTCTTCAGGGACTTTACATTTGTGTGATGTCATTTATCATCTTCTCTAGCACTTCCTCCCTCATTTAAAATTTTTTTTTCTCCATTATTTTCTTCACTTTTCTTATTCCTGTTCTCTATGTCTCTCACAGTGGCTCTGACAGTGGTATAAAGCTTTCTCCCTTGGGTTTCTTGTGATGTGATGTTCATTTCTGAACATTTTTGTCTATTTCCCCATTTCTTTTCTAAGACTCCCAGTTTCATGCCTGTCACCTTGTGTGGCCTTGACCTCCCTTCCTGAGGTTGTTTCTGCTTGGTCATTTCCTGCATGGTTGCCATTGCCTCCTTACATTTTTTTTTTTTTTTAAAAACTCACAATAGAATTTTGGATTAAAATTGTCTTGTGCTTGGTGGCAACATTTTCCTGGTGATTTTTTTTTTTTCTTTTTTCAGGGAAGGGTCACTACTCCTTTTCAGTTGCCCCCCCCCGCCCCCCACAGTACCTTTTAAGGACATTTTTATTATGATGCCTGTGGGTGGATGTTGAGTTACAACTTTTATCATTTGATTTTGGATGAGTTGGGTTTTTCTAAATCCACAGTTAGCAGGAGAGTCTTCTGATGGGGAAGGAGAAGTAGCCTTCCTGGATCCTCAGGCAACAGCTCCTTCCTCCATTGTCCTAATGGTGTGTACTCCCTTTATGTGGCACCCCAGTGTAACCAGGCCTCCTCTCACTTCCGGAACCCGTCACTGGTGGGCTTCTCTCCAGTTGGCAGTGGTACTCCCCTCGGCTGCCCTGTGAGTCTTCCCGACACTCGCCTGATTGCTTGCTTCTTCTCCTGGTATCTGACTTCTTCTTGGTCCTCCTCACAGCAGTCAGTTCCCATCCAGGGCGAGTCCTGTCCCCCTTGGGATGCTGGGAACTGCCACCTCCTGGATTTCCATGCCGCTTGTGGTAGTCCCTTTGGTTTACTTGCTGGGAATGATGCTACATGCAGTATGAAATAAGTGAACTTTCTCACTTCCTTGTTTCATTGGAGACGCAGTTTGTAGTCATCTCAGATCCTTCGTTCATGTTGTCCTGTGCTCCCTTGGGTTTTTCTCTGTGCTCTTGGCTCCATCCACTTTCCAGCCAAATGGATGGACTGGCCATCCCAGGCGCTCATCCGGCACCTTCCTTCCTCATTGTTCCTGCCGCTTTCCGTGCTGCAGTGCCCACTTTGGGGCTTTTTATGACAGCTTTTGTGTTAGTGACCCAGCCCACATTTCTTTCCTCCCCTTCTCTGGGATCAGGATCTAACACCACTACCCTCATGGGGCCAGGTGCATGAGCCCCGATTTTAAATCATGATTCCCTTCCCGTGGCAACAGTGATTGTTTCAAGTCTAGATACGTGTCCACGTGGCGCTGGCCTCCTTCCCTGAACCTTCCCTCCACTGCACAGAATCTAACCACAGGAAGTCTGACCAGCAGGAATGACTTTACCAGGCTTCTAGGGAAGAGAGATTCCATTGTGTGGCCCCGCACATCACTCTTTGAATCAGAACCAGACAGGAAGATCACAAACTTAAACTTTAGAAATGTGATGAAACATGTTTGTTTTTTTTGGTCCTGGGGATTGAACCCAGGGGTGCTTAACCACTGAGTTACATCCTTGGTCCTTTTTATTTCTTTTATTTTGAAACAGGGTCTAAGTTGCTGAGGCTGGCCTTGAACTTGCTATCCTTCTGTCTCAGTGTCCCACGTCTCTGGGATTACAAACATGTGCCACCACACCAGGCCCATTTTTAAATTTTGAGACAGGGTCTTACTAAGTTACTTAGGGCCTCACCATTTTGCTGAGGCTTCCCTCAAACTAGTGATCCTCCTGCCTCATCCACCTGAGTTGCTGGGATTATAGGAATGGGTCACCATACTCAGCAAAACACTGTTCTCGAACCACCAAATAGACAAAAGAAATTAAAGGTATTTTGTGCAAGAAAATGAGCATTCACTCATACATTGCTATTGTGAATGCTGTCTCTCTATTGAAATAAAAATACAGATATTACACTTAGTAATGTTGCTTTTTTTAAAAAAAAATATTTGTTTCAGTTGTAGGTGGACACAATAACCTTTATTTTATTTTTATGTGGTGCAAGGATTGAACCTAGTGCCTCACATGTGCTAGGCAAGCACTCTACCACTGAGCCACAACTCCAGCCCAGTAATGTTGCTTTTGTTCATTTATCAAGGTGCCCATTTGTGAAGATATGTATTCAAGACAGTTTATTTGTAATAGCAATTTGTATTTTATTTTAGGATGTGTAAAACAAATTATGGTTCATCTGTAGATATCATGAATATCTAGAATATATCATGCAGTTATTTTCTTGGGAAAAATTAGTAAGATGACCTTGGGTGCTTGAAGAGCTTTCTATGATATAGTCACAACTGATAAAGTGCAGAGTGATCGTTTCTTTTTTTTTTTTTTTTGCAGAGGATTAATGATCTTCAGGGGAAAAAGAAATAAAGATCTGTGTTTTACATGATTGAGTCTGGAGAAAGAAATGTCAGGACACCATCTCAGCTGTTAAAATTTGTTAGCTTGGGGTTAGAGTTGGGCTGGAGAAGAAGCATGGAGACATCTACACTGTTCTACAAACATGAGTTGTATTATGATTTTTTTTAACAAAGTGAAAATTTTTGAGAGAATGGCTTTGACTAAGATGGATGGTTATAATCTAGTTTCTGACCCTTAAGACTTGTGAGAGGTTTGGCAGATTGCTTCACCTTAGTCCTCTTCTGTAGAATATCCCCCTCCCATGTCTGATTAAAGGATAGAAAACATGAAGCCCATTGTAATCCTTCTATAAATGTTGGCTTCTTTTTTCTGCTACCCAAGTAATTTGCTGTTGAATATTAACACAAAAGCACATTGGCTGTGCCACTGGTGAGTGTTCTCCTGATGTTCTTATCTTGGCCTGGGCCTACCAAAGAGCTGGATTAGTGTCTGTCTGGGGAAAAAAAAAAAAATACCAGGAGGTAATCCCTCCCCTACCCCCAAATCCTTTTAGAGATAAAATAAGAATAATTTACTGTGGTGCCTTGGCCTCTAGGGGTTGTTTACCTGCTACTAAGCCAGCTGAGAGGTGGGAGGGAAGGAAGAGGGCTCTGAATAGCTGACCCAGCTGTCTGCATTTGGGCTGTTGCCCGATGATCTACTGGCGTTTTAGACCACCTAAAGAACCTTCTCCAGCCTCTGCACAGTGGGGAGGATGTGAGGATAGGCACCCAGAGAGCAGCCAGAAGTGACAGCCTGGCTCAGCCCAGGGCTGCACAGAAGACTCAAATAAACTCAGGAGCCTGGGTGGTTCACAGGGAAGAGCTGTGTTCATCACGACCATGCCACTCATTGCGGGGACACTAATGGATTCTTCATCTGCTTTTGTAAAGGCCCCTGTTTAAAGTGACACCATCTAAAAGTATTACCCCCCCCCATAGGATAGTCTTTCAGTTTTGCTTATTAAAAAGTCTAGTGCTTTTTATACTATGAGGGGAAAAATATATAGTTAGAAATCTGCCTAACCAACTGTGACAGGCGTTAGAAATCGCTGAGAAAGGATCACAATGGAGTGATTTCCCACAAGTGCATTGTTTGTTCTTTGAGTAAAATAGGGTTCACAGTCTGTAGTCCCAAGTCTCTGGAGCCTGATAAGTTTTGAAATTCAGCACTTTTCAGATGTTTTGAAAGGTGGCATGCACGTGGAGATGCTGTTTGTTATATGACAGCCCTGGCAAGGGTAAAGCAACACATCACAATCAAACACGAATATTCCTACAGTGAAATGTCTGGGACACTAGTTAGGACAAATAGTGTAATTTACTTAAATAATAAACTAGTCAATGAAGCAGTGGAATATGTACAGATTGTAAAATATTTTGTGAACCTTTCATTGTATTCAGGGTTAAGTTCAGCATACACAAATCTCAGAACAGAGTTACCTGTGATTCTTGTGCCTCCTAGAGGAGAGGAGAATCTGCCTGTCCTCATCAGAAGCCAGGGTAGATGTCCCATGCCAGCAGGAACAGGGTTAAGGACTTTAAGGACTTTCCCTCGGCCATATGGATCGTTTTTTGGCTTTCCATCTAAGCAGTCTCTAATTATGGAAACTGCCATAACCTCACGTTCACTGATAAAGTGTGCGTAGTGAAGGCCACACTGATCACACATTTTCACTATCATCTAGTGTGTTCCTTTCACCTGTTTTCAATTTCCCCTAATCATCATTATCATCCTCATGATTAACTACATTTAAAACCATTCTGTAGTCTCCCCACTGCAGACATGTGCATAATAGGAGTCTTATTGTCAATGTGGAAACTTCTGTTTTTTTTTCTTTTTTGAACCTTATTTTAGTTGTAGATGGACATAATACCTTTATTTTACTTATTTTTATGTGGTGCTGAGGATCAGACCCAGAGCCTCACATGTGCTAGGCAAGTGCTCTGCAGTTGAGCTACAACCGTAGCCTGGAAACTTCATTTTTTTTCTTATTTTTTTAATGTCAGTTTTACTTATATCTTAGCTGATCAACTTTCAGCATAAGGTAGTCTTCTCATTAGTGATGTGAAATCCTTCAAATTATTTGTCTGTAAATTTGCTTTCAAACATCAGTGTAAGACAGATCATGCCACACTTTAAACTTCTCAGCTGGGTTAATGGTAACTGATGTACCAGGTAAATAACCTCTGAAGGGTCAGGTACCATAGTATGCTATTCTTAACTTTGTCTCTAAAGTTATTGGGGAGGGGAGTAGGGATTCTATATCCTGATATTTTTCCCCTGGGGAGACACTAATTTACCTTCATTAGCCCCAGTCTCACCAGCAGCACAGTCAACATATTTTGAAATAATTAGCTTTACAGGAAAGTTGCAAAGCTAGTAGTTTCCACATACCCCATATGTGTCTTCTACTAATGTTAAACAGCCATGACACGTTTGTTAAAAACTAAAAATTGACAATTATATAACACTACTGAATAAAGCCTATACTTTGCAGAATTTACCAGTTTTCCCATTGTTTTAATCAGACTTTTTTGCTGCTATGACTAAAAGACCCAAGAAGTACAATTATAGAGGAGGAAAAGTTTATTTTGGGGCTCACAATTTCAGAGGTCTCAATCCATGGACAGCTGGCTCTACTCCTCAGGGCTTGGGGTGAGGCAGGACATCATGGTGGAAGAGTGTGGTGGAGGGAAGTGGTTCACATGAGGATCAGAAGGCAGAGAGAGACTCCACTCTGCAGATACAAAATATATACCTCAAAGGCCATGCCTCCAGGGAACCAACTTCTCCAACTACACCCTACCTGTCCTCAGCTACCAATCAGTTAATCCTGTCAGGAGATCAAGTCACTGATTGGGTTAAGGTTCTCATGACCCAATCATTTTCCCTCTAAACCTTCTTGCATTGTCTCACAGATGAGCTTTTGAGGAATACCTCGATCCAAACCATAACACCTACTAATGACCTTTTTCTGTTCTAGGATCCAATCCAGGGTACCCCATTACATTTTGTCACCTTGTCTTATTTCCCTTCCTACTCTTCTCCTTTAGATATAGCACTTATTTTAATTTAGTTGATTGTTAAATTTTATTTAAAATTTTTAGGCCAGGGTACATTGAAGCAATTTTGGGACACATTCTCTTTGGTCAGATAATTCAGCTGCAAAAAGCAAAACAACAAACAAACAAACAAATGAACTGAAAACTAATTTTATTCATGTTATAGGGAAAGTAAATTCCTCTCTTTTAGGACTATTCCTTTAAATCTATATTATTTCCAGCTTAACCTGAAAAATGTCACCCTACTAGATGTACCAGTGTAATTATTTGAATAAAAGCCTTTTTTGGAGTGGGGAGGTATCAGGGATGGAACCCAGGTTCACTTAAACACAGAGCTGCATCCCCAGTCCTTTTTTAACTTTTATTTTGAGACACAATCTTGCTAAGTTGCTTAGGCCCTTGCTAAGGTGCTGAGGCTGACTTTGAACTTGTGATCCTCCTGCCTTAGCTTCCTGAGTTGCTAAGGGAAGGGGGATTTTAAAAGGGGCTACTGGGGGATTATGGAATTAAGCTGACAAAGGGCCAGTTCTGCACCCTGATTGTATATGGTCTGCTTTTGGTGTTGACTTCCAGAAGGAAGTCCCCACCATCGAGGCTGTTTACTACATTGTCACTGGAGTCCCAAGCCACCTGGATCAGTTTCCTTACATATATTCCTGGCTCCAGATTGCCCAGATTCTGCCCCCATGGGTGTGATTCTGTGTTAACTCCAAGGGCCAGTGTTGACCAGAAACACAACCACTTCAAAGCCTGCCAAACCCATCCATTCAGGGGCCCCAAAGAGGAGCCACTGCTCCCTCCATCCTACATACCCAATGCTCTACCTGGGCCCCCAGTCAACCAGCCTTGCTGCCTGATACCCCCTACCATGTGTCTTGCTGGCTGCATCCCCACCTCCACCCTAGTCTAGAAGATCCTAGTCTAGAACCTGTAAGGAGATGACTCAGATCCATCCAGTAGACACAAACTCTACAGCTGCCCTTGCTCATGACTCATGGCCCCTACAGGTCAATGCAGATAGCACCATTCAAGAGGAGTGCTCCATTTTCTACTATCAGCCTTTAGCATTACTGACCTCCCAGACTGGAGCACCATACCCCTCCTTGCTCAGAAAAGCCCCAAGCACGAATAGATCTCTTGGAGTCAATCTTCCAAACCCATCGACTTGAGGAGACTGCCATCAGCTCCTCCTCACCCTCTTCAATACCAAGGAGAGGAGACACGTTTTGAGAGGAGCTGGAAAATGGCTCTGGGAACAGGCCCCAGCACAAGCAGTAGATGATGAAAACTGGGCATGAACAGCAGCCCCAGAGGAGGACCCTGCCTGGGACCACAACTCCAAAGAGGAGCGCGACTAGCTTGAACAATACTGAACTGCCCTCCTTTGAGGGGTCCGGTCAGGTGCAAAGAAGCCCGTCAGCATGTCCCAAACAGCCACAGTACTCCAGAAGCCAGAAAAGCCTCCTTTGGAGTTTTACAAAAAGCTCTGAAGACTTTCAAATTTTTACATCACTTGATTCAGAAGTCCCAGAGAATCAGTGCATGGTCAATGCAGGCTTTGTGGCCCAATCCAGTCCAGATATCAGGAAGAAACTCCAGAAGTTAGATGGGTTTGCAGTTATGAACACTTCTCAGCTGCTTGAGGTGGCTAACAAGCTTTTCATCAACTGGGAACAAGATGCACAGAGAGGGGCAGACAGATATGTGAAACAGAAACTGCCCCTCCTGGAGATAGCACTTGGATGTCTGGACCCAGTCAGGTGGTCCGAACCACCTCGCAAGAACGGGATGCCTGGAAGTTACTCCCGCCCTTGCCCCCCAATGCAGAAGGACCAGTGTATTTACTGCAAGGAACTAGACCATTGGAAAAATGAATGCCTAAACTGTAAAAAGGCTAACTCCCTTCATAAAAACCTACTGCTGTATCAGGAAGGCTGATATCAAGGGGAACCTGGCACCAGCAGTCTTATTGTCCTGGCCAGGATGGACTCTGAATAGGGAGGACTGGCCTCTCTGATCCTTGGCCCCTGGGAGACCATGGTCAAAATGACAGTGGGGGCCACCCAATGACATTCATGTTGACATGGGTGCTAAACATTCTGTGGTCACCCAGCCCATCGCCCCATTCCCTGGATGAAAGATTACCATAATTGAGGCAACTGGCACAAAGACAACTAGACCTTTCTATAAATCCTGCACCTGCAGACTCAGGGTATATTTGGTGTTGCTTAAGTTCCGGTACTTGCCAGACCTCCTGGTTCCCATCTTTGGAAGGGATCATCTCTCAAAACTGGGAGCCCAGATCACCTTCACTCCGGATGGTCCCACCTGTTTGACCCTAGGAAAAGAACCCAGGTCACACTGTGCTGAGATGAATGGAGGTTCTATGCTAAAAACAGGCTACCACTAAAAATCCTAAAAATACTTTCTTCCTACTTCAAGGATTCCTTGTGGTCTGGGTAGAAAACAACCTGCCGGGATTGGCCAAGAATTCACCCCTGATAGTTGTTGAACTGAAAGAGAGAAATACCAGAGTTCTTGGGAGCAGCTGGCTTTTTGTTAGATCTGGATTCCTGGGCATTCAGGGCTGGCTAAGCCACTTTTTGAGGTCACCAAGGGGTTGGAAAATGACCCCCTACAATGGCAAACAGGAATATGCTTTCCAGGAGATTAAGATGCAGTTAACCTTGGCACCAGCTATTAGACTACCCAGCATAACAAGGGCATTCAACCTCTTTGTGGCAGAGTAAAACAGGACTGCCCTTGGGATCCTCACCCAAGAACTTGGTCCCTGGTGGTGGTGGCCAGTGGCTTACTTATCAAAACATTGGACCTGTATCAGTGAGATGGCTCCTATGCCTAAGAGCTCTGGCAACCACTGTGATCTAAGTTCAGGCAGCTAACAGGCTAATGCTTGGGCAGAATATCCATGTAAAAGTTCCCCATGCTATAATTGCCCTGATGGACCGCAAGGGACACCAATGGCTGACCAGTGTCAAGATGGCCCACCATCAAGGGCTGTTAAGTGAGAACCCCCTGCGTAAAATTGGAAACTGTGCACACTCTAAACCTTGCATCCTTCCTGCTAGCTGGTTTGTGGCTTTGGAGAAGGTTGTAAATTGGGCACTGGGACCCCCGTTCACTATTGTGAAGGCCTGATAGTTGGAGTTTATTCCAGTCGGCCTGAATCTGGATCTCACCCTGTTCACAGGTGGGAGTAGTTTCCTACAGGATGGACAAAGGATGACCAGACATAGTAACCTCAGAGAGATGTGTGGTGGAAGCAGGAGTGCTGCCTCAGGGGTGGTAAGCCCTGATCAGAGCTTTAGAGTATGATGCTAACCAGCAAGTCCCCGTTTGCACTGACTAAATATGCCTTTGCCCTTTTGCATGTGCGTGGGGCATCTATAAGGAAAGAGGATCTCTGACAGCAGGAGGTAAAGAAATAAAACACAAAGAAGGAATACTCGGGCTCCTAGGGGCAGTCTGGAAACCAGCATAGGTGGCTGCACTGCCCTGAGCACCAGAAAGGGGCCGACCAGGTGAACAGAGGAAACAGAATGGCCAATTAGGTGGCCAAAGAAGCTACTCAGCATCAGGACATCACCCCTAAGGCATCCTGGCTGCCTTAAGTGTAAGCTTCCCAGACTACCCAGAGTACGCTATTGAAGAACATTAACAGATCACCATAGAAGGAGGACAAAAACTTCTGAGGGATGGTGCCTACTGCCAGACCACTGAGTATTCATCCCACATAGTCTGGGAGGTCAGATGGTTCTTCAACACCAGGAAATGGGTCACCTAGGAAACTAAATTGGATGCTTTGCCTAGCAGGTATTACTACATAGCCAAACTTCTTACTCTAAGCAACCAAGTCAGCCAGAGGTATGTGATTTGTGCCAGAAATAATGCTCACCAGCATCCAGCTCATCCTCCAGGGGTCCGGTTCATTGGGACTTCACCTTGTGAAGACATAGAGGTTGACTTCACTAAGTCAGACCAAGTAGAGGGTACTAATACCTGTTGATCATGCTGTGCACCCACTCAGGATGGGGAGAAGCCTCTTGTAATCAGCTTTTTTCTCTGCTGTGACTAAAAGACCTGACTAGAACAATTGTAGAGGAAGAAAAGTTTACTTAGGGGCTCATGGTTTCATATGTCTCAGTCCATGGAAGGCAGGCTCTATTCCTTGGGGCTTGAGGTGAGGCAGAACATCATGGTGGGAGAGTGGCAGAGGGAAGCAGCTCACATGGTGATCAGAAAGCAGAGAGGGGGCTGGGGCTGGGGCTGGGGCTGGGGCTCAGGCTCAGCAGTAGCGCATTTGCCTGGCATGTATGAGGCACTGGGTTCGATTCTCAGCACCACGTAAAATAAATAAAGGACTATCAACAACTAAAATAAATAAATGAATGAATGAATGAATGAATGAATAAATAAATAAATAAAGGAAAAATTTTAAAAAAGAAAGCAGAGAGAGACTCCACTCATGAGATGCAAAATATATACCCCAAAGGCATGCCCCCAATGACCCACCTCCTCCTGCCACACCCTGGCCACCTTCAGTGAATCCCATTTGGATTAATTCACTGATTAACCTTCATCTCTGATCCTTCTTGTATTGTCTCTCACACATGAACTTTTGGGGGGACATCTCACATTCAAAGTCCATACCCACATGGACTTCTGGACAGAACAGACCCAAGAAGTGACTAAAGCTCTGTTAGAGGAAATCATCCCCAGGAATGGTCTGCCTCTGTCCATCAGGTTGGACAATGGATCTGCCTTCATCACTGAAGTCATCCAGAGCTCACCCAAATATTGGGAATCAAATGGAAGTTGCACGCTGCACAGAGTTCAGGGAAAGTTGAACAGATGAACTGCACCCTAAAGACCACTCTAGCTAAACTATGTCAGGAAACAGGGATTTCATAGGTAGATCTCCTCCCTGTGGCTTTCCTCTGGGTCTGTACACCTGGAAGCACACATATTCCACATTTGAGATCCTGCTTAAAAAAAATAAAAAAATAAAAAAATAAAATAAAAAGAGATCCTGCTTGGATGACCCCCACCTGTAATAAATAACTAAGGGAGGGATTCCCATCAGCTAGGTGAGCTGAGCCTATTCTGGCCGCTCCAGGCTCTAGGAAAAACCCTTTACCAGATTTCTAGAAGTGCCCAGGAGAGGGCTCCCCTCTCACTCAGAAACCAAATACACCCACATCAGCCCAGAGACTCCACACGGACTAAAAACTGGAAGCAGCAGCCACCCAACTCAATCCTCTTCAGTGAGGCTAGAGAAAAAGCTCTTTTTTTTTTTTTCTCAGTAATTGTTTTACTGAAATCTAAGAGGATATATGAACGGCTTAAGTCACAAATGTTGGAAAACCCAACCCAATCAAGCTTAGGCAAAAAGAAGATTTAGCTCATGATTCTCCTAGGGTAGAGCTTGATCAAGGTATTAAATGATGTTACCAAGGTCAAGTCTTATCTTTTCCTCCTTTACTTTTGGTACTTGGCTCTGACAGCCTCCATCCTGTGGAGCAAGATAGTCACTGTAGTTTTGGATAAGGTGTTCCTTACTGATGTCAAGTGGAAATGAGTCTCAGTTTTTATCCCAGAGTCCCAGAAAGAACCTTAGTGCATCTCATGAGCTCTGATTGGGGCACAGCCCTATCCTTGAGCTAGTCCCCTGTGGCTGGGGAAACAATCTGATTGGTCAGGCCCAACTCATATGCTCACAGTCGAACAGGGAATAGTTACTACCAAGTGAAATTAATGTGGAGGGAGTGATTTCCCTACAAGAAAATTAGGATGCTATTGTCAGAAGAAGGGAAACGTTGAGGATTGTCCACAAAACATATTTGCTTCACTTGATGTTTTAGTTCATTACACATGTACTTTTTTTTCTTTCTGGTACAGAGGATTAAACCCAAGGATGCTTAACCACTGAACCACATTACCAGCCCTTTGTAGTTTTAAAAAATATTCACTTTTTTAGTTTTGGGTGGACACAATATTTTATTTTTATGTGTTGCTGAGGATTGAACCCAGTGCCTCATGCATATTGGGGGTGCGCTCTACCACAAAGCCACAACCCCAGCTCCCCCAGCCCTTTATATTTTATATTTTGAGACAGGGTCTGGCTAAGTTGCTGAGGCTGGCCTCCAACTCCTGCCTCAGTCTCCCATGTTGCTGGGATTACAGGTGTGTGACATCATACCCAGCACAGCTGTACTCATTTAATAACATCTGTCAGTGCGATAATCCTGAAATGAGGGAAAAGCAGATTCCACAGGAGCCTACACAGGACCTCCTACCTATAAACCTCAATTGCCTCTATGAAACAAGGTACAGAGGAGGCTAGTGTGGATTAAGGTGATGGTCTCAGAATGTATTCCCTGGACTAGTTGTAACGGAATTACCTGGGAATTTGTTAGAAATACAGATTCTCAGGCCCCGTCCTAGACTTACTGAACTAAAATCTTCTAAGGTGGACCAAGCCCTCTGGGTTACTGTGATGCCCACTGTCTGAGAACCATTGGTGAGGGCTTTGCTGTTCAAAGGGTGGCCCGTGAGCTAGCAGCATGAGCATCACCTGGGAGCTAACTTGTTAGGATTGCAGAGTCTCTCTGGCCCTACACCAGGTCTGCTCGATATGAATCTGCATTTTTTATAAGATCCCTCAGATGGACTGTATGCATATTAAAGTTTGATAAATACTGGATTTTTTTTAAAGATAGAGAATTTTATTTTTTTAATATTTATTTTTTATTTCTCGGCGGACACAACATCTTTGTTGGTATGTGGTGCTGAGGATCGAACCCGGGCCCCACGCACTCCAGGCGAGTGGTGCTACCAGTTGAGCCACATCCCCAGCCCCATGAGCCACATCCCCAGCCCCAAATACTGGATTTAGGAGTGTTGAAGAGAGCAGAAAAGGGGACTAAGATACAGTTGTCTAGTTGCACACAAATGATCTGCCAAACAGTGTCCTCCTGGGCATGCACACCCTCAGTATGTCATGGCCCCCATTCCCACAAAGGTCTGATCTTGCAGACCCTGAAGCAGTTCAAGAGGAGAAATGCATCCTGCCTTCAGATTGCCTGGAAGTTGGAAGTTTGTAGAGCAGGCAGGTCAGAAAGACTCCTCCTTACCTTTCCCCACAATCTTTTCAGCTCAGCTGAGGGCTTCAGAGATAATGATATGTTTTGTGATAGGCTGCAGCTATGGAGTATGGGTCTTCCCTATGGATTCAGTCACATGGAGTTTTTCTTTTTAGGCTTCCTGTTCAAGTATTCTGAATTTTACTGGACAATTCAAACGGGCTGCTTTAATTGCATAGGGAAGGCCCATACTGTCCTAAATGTTTCTGCAAGATTATGTCTCTGTTTATCTGGGAGAAAATACATGAAGAATTCACCAAGCTAATTTTAACAAGGCTAAGAAATAGTTTTGAATTCTATATATATTTTTTAAAACTTTTTTGAGAGAGAGAGAGAATTTTAATATTTATTTTTTAGTTCTCGGCGGACACAACATCTTTGTTTGTATGTGGTGCTGAGGATGGAACCCGGGCCGCATGCACTCCAGGCGAGTGGCGCTACCAGTTGAGCCACATCCCCAGCCCCTCTATATTTTTATTTGATTGTATATTTATCATTTATTTTTATTGATGAATTATAATTGTACCTAACGGTGGGATTCATTGTGCCATATTTGTACATGCACATAATTTGCTCAGTCTCATTCCCCAGTATCTTCCTTTCCCTCTCCCTGATCTGCATGTTCTACTCTACTGATCCCCTGTTGTTATCATTATTTTAATTGGTGCATTACAGTGTGTGTGTGTGTGTGTGTGTGTGTGTGTGTGTGTGTGTAGGATCCATTGTGGTATTCATACATGGATGTAATTTGGTAGATTTTATTCCCCAGTACTTCCCTATACCTTCTCCTCCTCCTGTCTGATCCCCTTCCTTTCTTCATTGGTCTCCCTTCTATTTTCATGAAATTCTGTGCCTCCCTTCACCTTCTCCCTTTTTACTTCTCTCTCTCTCTCTCTCTCTCTCTCTCTCTCTCTCTCTCTCTCTCTCTCTCTCTCTCTTCACACACACACACACACACACACACACACACACACACCTGCATAAGAGTGAAAGCATACTACCCTTGACTTTCTGAGTCTAGCTTCATTCATCTAGCGTGATGTTCTTCAGTTCTATCCATTTACCAGCCAATTACAAATTTCATTCTTCTGTATAGTTGAGAGTAAAACTCTATATTTGTATATATAGACCACATTTTCTTTATCTATTCCTCTGTTGACAGGCACCTAGACTAGTTCCACAACTATTATGAACTGCACTGCTATAAATAGGCACGTGCCTGTATCATTGTAGTATGCTGATTTAAGTTCTTTTTTTTCATTCTTTTAAAATGGACCTTTATTTTATTCATTTATTGATACATCATGCTGGGAATCAAACCCAGTGCCTCACACGTGCTAGGCAAGTGCTCTACCTCTAAGCCACAACCCCAGCCCTGATTTTAGTTCTTTTGGATAAATACCAAGGAGTTGGGTAGCTGGGTCACATGGTGGTTCCATTCCTAAGAACTCTCCATACTTCTTTCCAAAGTGATTGTACTAATTTGCAGTGCACCAACAATGTATAACTGTACCTTTTCCTCCACATCCTTGACAACATTGTTATTTGTATTTTTTATGATTGCCATTTTAACTTGCAGTAAGGTAAAATCTCAGTGCAATTTGTTTTGACACTGAGGATTGAACCCAGGCTGCTGCACCATCGGGCTATATCCCCAGCCCTTTTTATTTTTGACACAGGGTTTTGCTAAGCTGTTTAGGGCCTCACTGAGCTGCTGAGGCTGGCCTTGAACTTGTGAACCTCCTGCCTCCGCCTCCAAAGACACTGGGATTACAGGTGCACACCACTGTCTCCAGCTCAGTTTTCTTTTGATTTGCATTTCTCTGATGGCTAAGGATGTTGAACATATTTTCATGTATTTGTTGACCATTTATATTTCTTCTTTTGAGAAATTAATCTTTTTGAGAAACTATATTAATCCTATATTTGAAGAGGAGCTGGCAAAGATTTTCTCCCATTACAAAGGCTGTCTTCACACTTGTTTCCTTTGCTGTGAAGAAGCTTGCTAATTTGAAGCCATCCCATTTGTTGATTCTTGGTTTTATTTCTTGAACTTTAAGGATTAATCTTGTTAAGGAACTTGGTGCCTGCACCAGTATGTTGGAATGTTGTCTGTGTGTTTTCTGCTAGAAGTTGCAGTGTTTCTGGTCTAATTCCTGTGTCTTTGATCCACTTTGAGTTGATTTTTTTGTGCAGGGTGGGAGATAGGGACTTAATTTCATTCTTCTACATATGGATGTTGTTTTCCCAGCACCATTTGTTAAAAAGGTTAACTTTTCTACAATGTATGTTTGTTGCACTATTACGGTTTAGATATGAAGTGTCCCCCAAAAGCTCACGTGTGAGACGATGCAAGAAGGTTAGAGGTAAAATGACTGGGTTATGACAGTCTTAACTTAATCAGCGCATTAATCCCCTGATGGGGATTACCTTGGTGGTAACTGTAGACAGGTAGGATGCAGCTGGAGGAGGTGCATCATTGGGGGCATTCCTTGGGGTATATATTTTGTCCTTGCTGAGAGGAGAAGTCTCTTTGCTTTCTGGTTGTCCTGTCCTGAGCTGCTTTCCTCCACTGGAGTCTTCTACCGTGATATGCTGCCTCACCTCCATCCCAGAGCAATAGAACTAGCTGACAGTGGAGAGACCTCTGAAACTGAGACCCAAATCAACTTTTTCTCCTCTAAAATTGTTCTTGTCAGGTCTTTAGATCACAGTGGTGAAAAAAGATGACTAAAACAGGCATCTTTGTAAAGGATTTACACCTGTGTCTATCTGGATTTGTCTGGTTTTATGCCAGTACCATATCACTTTTGTTATTAAAGCTCTGTAGTATAGATTAAGGTCAGGTATTGTGATGCCTACAGCATTACTCTTATTGCTCAGTATTGCTTTGGCTATCCTGGGTCTTCTATTCTTTCACATAAATTTTAGGACTTTTTTTTCTAGTTCTGTGAAGAATGTCATCAGTATTGTGATGAAAAGTGCACTGAATCTGTGCATTGCTTTTGGTAATGTGGCCATTTTAACAATACTAATTCTGCCTATCCAAGAACATGGAAAGCCCTTTCCATTTTTTGAAGTATTCAGTTGCTTTCTTTGGTGCTCAGTGATTTGGAGATCTTTCACCTCCTTAAATTTATTTTCAGGTTTATTATTATTTTTTATTCGTTTGGGAATGGAATTGTTTTCTTGATTTCTTTCTCAACAGTATTATTGGAGTATAAGAAAGGTATTGATTTTTGTGTTTATCTTGTATCCTGCTACTTTGCTGAATCTGTCAGCTCTAGAAGTCTTCTGTTGTTTTGGGATCCTCTAAGTACAGAATCGTGTCATCAGCAAACAGATAGGTTGACTTACCCCTTTCCTATTTGTATCTTTTTAATTTCCTTCTCTTGCCCACTTGCTCTGCTAGTTTCAAGTACTACACTGAATAGAAGTGGTGAGAGTGGACATCCTTGCCTTGCTCCTGATTTTAGAGGAAATACCTTTTCCCCATTCAGTATGATGTTGGCTTTGGGTTTGTTGTCTATAGCTATTAAAATATTGAGGTAAGCTCCTTCTATCCCTAGTTCTTTCAGTGTTTTTAACATGAATGGGTGCTAGATTTTGATGAAGGCTTTTTTTTTTTGCATCTATTGAGACGATTATGTGATTTCTCCCCTTAAATCTATTTATGTGACAAATTACATTTATTGATTTGTGTATGCTGAACCAACCTTGAACTCCCAGGATAAATCCAACTTGATCATGGTGTACAATCTTCTTCATTGTGTTTCTGAATGTGGTTTGCTAATGTTTTATGAAGGATTTTTGCACCTATGTTCATCAGAGATATTGGTCTGTAGTTTTATTTCACTTGATGTGTCTTTATCTGGTTTTGGTATCGGGTGGTACTTGCTTCATAGAATGAATTTGGGAGTATTCCCTTCCTTTCTATTTTATAAAATAATTTGAGAAGGAATGACCTTAGTTCTTCTTTAAATGTCTGAGAATCTGTTTGGCCCTGGGCTTTCCTTTATTGGAAGGCTTTTATTACAGCTTCAACCTCATATATTTTTATTTTTAAATATAGGTTGGTGGATGGAAATATAGAGGTTGGGGGATTCACACTCAAATTCCTGTTCACTTAAATGATTACTCATTCATATACTAATTTTACACAAGCTTTTTAAGAAGTATTTAAAGTGCATGTTAAACAGATCTTTTGTACAAGTAAAACTAAACAGCAAGTATTTTAAATTAGTTATACCTACTTTCAAGACTAATGATCATAAAGATTAAATAAAACAATCTGACAAGTGTGACGTTAAAGGACATTTTATTTACTGACAGAATAAAAACTATAACTCCAGACAGTGCAAAATGCACTATTGAACCCAATTACAAAGAACTGGTATTAATACACAATGTTTAAGCAATGCTACACTTATTTTTGGCAAAGTGCTGTATTGTTCACTCTGTATAAAACTGACCTTCTATGAACCAATCCGTATAAAAAATTTCCATAAAAACAAAAAAATTTAGACAGTGGCTCAAGAAAACAAGCTGCCATTTATGCATAGATTGATGTACAGTATATAACCTAACCAAATGTCCCTTTTGAGTTTTCAAGTTGATGAAAAAAAAGGTGTCCAGGAATACATTAAGAAGGCACATAGTACAATCTACAACACTCTTCAGTCTTCATAACTTATGCCCTGCCCTTGAAAAGCAAATGTGTTCACCATTTTATTTGAGGAAAACATAAATCCACTTTTTAAAAAATAACACACACAATTATTAATTAAAGTTCAAAACCTCTGGAGGAAACAACCAAAAGGCAAACAAAACCACTCACACACTCCAAGCCTGAACACACACCAACCTCCCCAAGTACTCTAAGTACTGGTTTGGTTTTTTTACACAAGTCCACCTAGAAAACTAAAACTTCAGGTAAATACAGAGCAAAATTGGACATTTAACAATTATACATTTTAAAAAATGTCATAAGGAAATTTTTCAACAATATACAAACATTATCCACATAAGCTGCCTTCCTCTGAACAGGAACTTCTCTTTCCACATAAAGGATACTGTTGCAAAGAAAAGTTCTCCTGATCTGTACCTTGTAGGTACCCCTTTCCTCCACTTAAACCTCTTTAATTGGTGTCATATTTCAAGTGAAATTGCTACATGGCAAGACTGACACCATTTTATTATGTAAGTTTTCTAAATAAAGCATTTTATATAAAATTTTAAGCTTTAAAATAAGTACATAGGGATGTCATTAATAATACATCAGCATGGCTGATAGCTGTGAAACTATCCATGATAGGAACCCATCTTTAAAAGAGTCTAACTAGTATTTATGGGCCTTATAAAATAAAAGATAATTTCAAGGTAACATAACAAACATACTAGTATCTCCTAGTACAAGGAGCAGTCTCTTAACTGATTTGAAAACAGAAACAAATACTTGGAAACTTTTCTCACTAATCTATTTAAATGCAGATATCTGTCTTCTAGTTGGGTTCCTTCATTTTTTGCTTCCAACTCAAAGAAAATAAGAATAATGAAGATGTCCTTCCTTGCTCTTTTTTCTTAAGAATATAAAAAAGATAATATATTTCCTTAAGGAGGAAGAGAGAGCAAGGTAATTCAAATTTCAACAAACTAGCATTACAAAACCAGTCTACTATACAGATCTGAGAAGCAAAAACAACAGGTAATGCTGAATGGCCCTCTCAAGTTTTAAGTAAACTATCTTCTTGCTAGAATCAAAGAACTGATAGAACAGAGAAGGTATGTAAACAGGAACAGTCTGTATGGGAATTGGAAAAATATACAGGAAATTAATGTGTTTGTGCGTGTGTGTGTGTGTGTGTGTGTGTGTGTGTGTGAGAGAGAGAGAGAGAGAGAGAGAGACAGAGAGAGAGAGAGAGAGAGAGAGAGAGAGATATCTCCCTGTAACAGGAAGTCTAAATCATTTTGCATTTTCTGCAAAAAACTTCCCACCCACCCAGCCATATAAATGCATTGCTACAGAAGATAAATAACAGATAGCTAATCTTCAACTTATAGTGCAGAACATAATTTGATTAGCTGAGGAAGAAAAATAAACATAGGGTACACATTATAAAATATTTTACTAATGAAAATATAAACTTTGAGGAATGTGGTGCATTATAAAAAGTCGGAAATCTATTCATGAAGCACTGCCTGTGTGCACCACACATTCCAGACTTTTTCCAAGTAACATTCTATGGTATCAGTTTAGAAACAGTCAGAGCTCCCAAATTCAGAGGAATCTTATTTCTCACTGCCTGAACTTTTAAGTAATATGCACAAATATGCATTGTAAACCACTAATAATCACAATAGCAAAAATAGCAATCAATTCACAAAATGCTTTTTGGCCATGTTTTAAAGAATATGTAATAAGTCAACATCATTCTTTTGTTGGCCTTATGTCTTACACATGGTCAATACCTCTTAAACATCTCATGACCAAGAATTTCAGCTGAATTATATAACCATTTTATTCAATTCTTACATGTACCAATTTTAGACAGAAATCTTAGATACTGACACAAAACCACAGTCTTTCATCACAGGTGGTATGGTAATCCTAATTCTGAAAAAAAAAAAAAAAAAAAGTCCCAGTGACTGAATTTTTTTGTTTTCCAGGTACAAAGCATAAAAAAACAAGGCCCAGATAAGGCAAACAAAAAGTCAATAACTGTTAGAGACATAAATGTATTTAAGGTATCAAGAAGTCTGAAATAAAAAGTAGTTTTAAAAAAAGATTATTGCAGTTTTATATACAAATCTGTTCATGCCGCCTAACAAATTCTCATGACTGAACTTCTGTGGCTTGTGGGGTACTAACGACTCTCATGCACTGTATGAAAGTGGCCCCATGAAGGCAGAAGTTTAGGTCCAAAAGACACCTCTCTGGTTTGTTTTCGAGTCACCAGAGTAGAACAGACGCGGTGTAACACACACACTTTCATGAAAACTCTCCCAACTCTGATAAACACAAATATTAACAAATAACTTCTCAGTTTGACAAAACTTTACAGACTTGGCCCCTAATTAGAAAACAAATAAATAAAAGGGGAAATCCTTAGAAAAGGGGAATAAAGAAAGAAGGGGGATCTAGACTCTTGTTCTAAAGAGACGTCTGGCACTTCATCACAGCCAGTGGAAGAACAATCTAAACCACCAACTAACTACATGTTTGACCTTTTCCAACTCAAATGCCCCAGTCGTGTCAGAAAAGAGCACAGCTCTTCCCTGGAAGTCTCCCAGGGTTCCCTGCATCAAGCTGCTGCAGGGTTAACGAAAATATAATACTTCACAGGACTTTATGCTGCTTTTTCCTTGAAAACATTTCATAGACATGTGCTCATCTACTAGGGTTGCAGAGGAGATGGACAAATAGGCTGATCGTGCAGGCAGTGCTACTGTTTTGTGAGTAGCATGAGCTTTCAACCGTGAATGCATTTAAGTTAATTTCAGAGGAAGCTAGCAAGGGTGTGGACAGTTCCGAAGAAGCCATCACCAGAGTGAAAAAATGAAGCAACTGGCTAGAGGTACGGAAATAGATTTTTCTGTGTCGAGTTAACTGGCCTTCGTGTGAGTTGAACCCTGCACCCTGGCCTCATTAGCACCAACACTGTGAAGAACAATGGTGGCAGAAGAACTGCGACAGCCCGCCATCACTAGATTCAGTAGAAAGGCCCTTGGAAGTTCACACGAGGTTCAGTTGTGGACAGCCCCATTTCCCATCAGTATGCGATCCTCACAACGACCCTGTGAGGGAGGTAAATGTTACTACTCTCCTGTTGTGGAGGAAACAGAGGCCAAAGTGGTTCAAGATTTTGCCTGAAGTTAAAACAAAAAATGAAAGCTCAAGGAAGCCACCTGTCACTCTTCTCACAGGCACGATGAAGACATCACCAGAATCCCTCTTCACCCTTGCTTGCCCCTTGGCAAGACCAGCTCCATGTCAGAGGGTTTTCACTGTGTCTAGAAATAAGAAGTCCATCGCTTTTCTTGTGGGCAGATAGAAATATGAAAAGTCACTCAAGTGTCTGGACAAGTACATCTGAATTTATAGCTGCTATGAGGAGGAGTGAGCAGAGATGGCAGGAAAGAATCCAAACAACTTAAATATGGACTAATGGGTTACTTATAGACATGGGTTTTTTCAACTATAATTTCACAGGTCTAATTTCTTCCCTCTGCACATGAGACAGTGCTTTTGTCCATGACACCTGATCTGTACCACATCCATAGTCCCATCGGAATTGCTGAATGACTGTTCACTAAAGCTTAATGTACCTGAATTCCACAATGAACTGCATGACTAATCTGGAAAAAAATAATCACATACAGAAAATATCAAGTTTTCTTTCAAAAGAAAGTCCAGCCATAATTCCATTATATCCAATGGCAACTATCACCTGTTAATGCTCATGTTAGTGTGTAAAAATGTATTCATATTATACAGAAAAGATTATCAAGTACTGGTCAATAAAGTGTATGGCTGACCCTGAGAATAAATTTTTGCTTACTCAAAAGATTAAGTAATACAAAATAAAATGAAAATTGTAAGATGCCTATTCTTGCACTTGGGGGAAGAAATGTCTTTAAATTGCTGACTAACCTGTGTACACCTTAATAAATTTAAAGACATCCCCAAACACCAAACACTGTAATTGTATTGATATGTTTCCAAAAATATCCTGAAAAATTTTACAAAAAAGTACATGTTAGGAGCAAGGCATTATGTGAAACACAGCATAGAAATCTGGTTTTTAAGATAGTGTCTAAATACACTGATAAACTATGTGATTGGTCATCAATTGGCTATAAAGAGACAGCATTTTCATTGTACATATACGTACATTCCCACACAGGTGCACAAACCAAGAGAAACCAACCAGCAAAACTTGAAATTCTTAGTAATTGTACTGACGCGGGCAGGGCTGATGAACCACCCAGCCACTGTGCCTGACTTGCCGGGAGTGGCAATCCCTGGTAAGATTTTGGCGACGAAGACTATTTCTGTTCAGAGACTGCCTTTCACCATGTTCTTTTATCCACTGGGAAGGGCGAAAGCTCTTGGGTTGTTCCAGAAAAGTTGTATGAGCAGCAAGAGCTGCAACATAGCAGTGGATGTGTTGCCCCACTTCATTTTGGGCTTCCACTCTGAAACAGAAAAGTAGGATGCATTGAAGAGCAAAGTATGTGATTAAGGAAACGCAAAAAGACATTTCACAATTCAGTTGGACACATTGATTTGTGGTTGGATGAGTTTATATTTTGTTACCATACTGACTGATAGTGGTGGAAAGGAGAAGCCAAAAAAAAAATTTTTTTTTTTTTTTTTGGCAGTGGGGTACCAGGGATTGAACTCAGGGATACTAGACCACTGACCACATCCTCAGCCCTATTTTGTACTTTTAATTTAGCGACAAGGTCTCACTGAGTTGCTGAGCACCTTGCTTTTGCTGAGGCTGGTTTTGAACTCGCAATCCTCCTGTCTCAGCCTCTGGAGCCACTAGGATTATAGGCGTGCACTACCCTGCCTGGCAGAAACCAACTTTTTAATAGTTGGTTCACAGATGAAGCAGACTGTACTCTAAAAATATGCTTTATACTTTGAATGAATTAAAGCAAGTTTTTCTAGTCAGGGAACTAGGGCAGTCACTTTATCTTAAAAAGAAAAAAAAAGATTTTTTTTTTTTTTTTGTCCTGGGAATTGAACCCAGGGACTCTTTACCACTGAGCTACATTCCCAAATCTTTTTATTTTTGATTTTGAGACAGAGTCTCACTAAGTTGCCAAGGCTGGCTGTAATCCTCCTGCCTCAGCTTCCTGAGATGCTGGGATTAATAGGTGTGTGCCACTATGCCTAGCAGGAAAATATTTTAATTCTCAAATTTTACTTATCAGAATGAACCATGCCAAGAGCACATTCACAGATGCTTTCTGCCTACAAATAAAATGTTCTAGGAAGTATATTTTAAGCCCATATTTCATGGAAGTATATGCATAAGGAAATTCTACTGACAACATTTTTCTAGCCAGAAGCAATGGCTTATTATAGAAGACAACTCCAAATTTTATTTATATATGATAAGGCATATTCTGGAATGGCATTTACTGTTGAGGTTTCCAGACCCTTGAGGAACACATCACCTTAAAACATAGCCATACACCACTACGGTTATCGTGTCTTCTATATTAAAAGTTAACCAAGTAGGATTGGTCTAGACTATATTAATATATATCATAAGAGTTTAAGTTTCTATTTTTTGTAGTGCTGGGGAATCAAACCCAAGGCCTTGCACATGCTGCCCAAGTGCCCTCCACTGAGCTAAACATCTAGCCCAAGTTTCAAAATTGTTAAGGGTTATTTTACACAGGAAGGGCAGTTGAATTTTTTGCCTAAAATCACTTGAGGAAAATACTTTTAACACACAAACACATGTATTTAAATTTGAATTAAATCAGGTTTCATTAAGAAACTGATAGAGGGTTGGGAGTATAGCTCAGTGGTGGAACACTGGCCCAGCTTGTCCAAGGCACTGGATTCATCTCTAGCACCACTCACAAAACAGAACTAATAGGAGTCGAAATAAAGAAAGTGGTTTATAAAAGGTGGGCATTTGGGTACCTAGCCTCCCTATGCAAACTGGTAACAGAGATCACACAGTCTCAAAGTTGAGTATACTTACTCTGTGCCCGTGAGTCTTATAAGCAGCTTTTCCTGGCCCTACAAATGTTAAATGGTGAACTATTAAATCACTAGTAAGATTTAAAATGCTATTTTAATTTTATTGTTAGGACGTGGTCAACTTTTCTTTATTAAAACTAATTTACTATAGGTCATTAAAGGCACATATATTAAAATTATGAGAGCTCATAAACTTTCACAAACAATATTCATAAAGGCTAAAATGCACATGCCAAAGCTCATTATAATTATAAAGCACCTTATTTTTATGTGCTTTATGGTAATATCCCTGAGGACAGAAGCATGGTAGCAATTTAACTTTTGAAAGATATATGGTTTATTGCCTTCCTAAAAAACAGATTTTTGTTGTTGTCGTTATTGTTGTCTTGTGGTGCTAAGGATAGAACCCAGGGCTTCATGCATGGGAGGCAAATGCCCTACCACTGAGTTCTATCTTCAGTCCCTAGAAAACACTGATGTTTACTACATAGCTAGCCTCCTGATTTTTCAAACACCTGATTCTATCTGGATATAGTGGGCCTTAGAATTTCAAATCCAAAAATATGAATGTTAAAAAAATTTAGCTGCTATCATTAAACTATAATAATCTTCAGGATTTTCCTATGTGCAAAAAAAATTCACATAAAGTTTAGTGCATTCTTTTGATAATTTATAGAAAAGTACCTATTTAACTATTCTATATAACATGTGAATGCAAAAACAAACAAGATAGAAAAACAACATTCTCACTGCATCAAAACTACAAATGCATAACAACCAAATGCAGTACATGGTCCTGGATTAGATGCTGGTTTTGGACAAACTTGAAATAAGAAAATGTCAGAATAATTTGGCTAGCAGTATAAAAATTTGTTGAAGCAAAATGGGTACCACTGTCTAAATAAACAGGTTTCAAATAGTATATACAGCATGGTCCATTTGGGGTAAAAGCATGTGTGTGGTTATGTAGGTATGGGTACACACAGGAAAAACAATCTTGAAGGATCTGCCCTAGGGTATGTATATACCTTTGGGTCATGAGAATGTCATTTCAATTTTTTAAATGTTTGCATATTTGCATTTCCTGGGCTTCTGTAATACTGAGTTATTTTACAAAGCTGCATACTACAGACATATACATGTACTTTTAAAAATGAAAAGTAAATATACAAATGCCAATAAGTTTAAAGTTAATTATTAATCATGCTGAATTCTTGAGTGAAATTCCTCAGAGGTGAGACCAGAATCAAAAGGGAAGAATATTTAAGAACTGAAGAAATTTTTAAAAACGACAAAGCAACTAAATCAAATATCACCTCCAAAAAGTTATAGTTTGAATTTTTGTTGGAATGCCTGAAGCACCTCTTGATAAAATTATGGGGCTGAATAAGTGCCAGTTAGATAAACATCTCTCACCAAAGATCTTATCCAGTCTACAACCTGTATCACTTAACTATATAAACACATTGTTTTTCATTTTGGTATAAGCAAAATGAAATATGTTTAACCTCAAAAAAGATCATTACAATATTGAGACTTGAGAGGGCAGCAAACTCTGGTAAGGTTAAAGAGCTTCCTGGGCCTTGTTTATATTGGCAAACAGGAAACAGAATATACACACAATGGTCTTGTTAGTGGAGCCAGGACCTGGACAATGTAGAAGAGGCCCTTTAGATAACAGTGAATTGCTCTAAAGTATCCAAATTCACCTGGACCTTTGACTTATAAGTTGGTGCCAATATCCCCCAAATGCTTCAATGTCACAGGGAACATTTTATTGAAATGCATAATGGATTAGCTGGACTGGGCTAATTAACATGGTAATGGGGCTTTATTTTAGTGGGTGGGGGCAATCTCAAATATATTCCTTTTATGTTCTCTGATAAAAGCCACATAATATCTGGAAGTCTGTTTTGAAACATCATAATCTTTACTCACTGGGTACCTGCCAGAATTTACCAGGCCCTCTCTCTCCCCATCTGCCATTTAGACAGAACACTCAGACCACTTGGACCCCCCGTAAAACAAAACATCATTTTGGTGTGAAATCTTTCCTCTGTAAGGCAGAAGATAATTCTCTGAACAAATATTTTGGTAAAGCAGCTTTTGTACTTTATGTTTAAGATTTCTTAGGTTTTCATTGTTAAGCACCATTTAATGTGGCCTAGCTAGGAATATGTAGAAAAAAGTAAAAGACATAAGACATACTATACTGTTAAGTGTGTTAATACAGACTGTTTTGGCTGAATTTGATACTCTAGATGATCTAGTGTATAATGTGCCAGAATTATATTCTAAAATACTTGGCAGAAATGCCAGTCTTTTATTTTCCTTCAGTAGCAGAATTTTATCATACAATTTTATAAATGAGAGCTCTCTGTTATATAACCATGCTACTACGTTTCAAAAAATCTTAAATGAACAAATTTTTATACCACTGACCACCTGTGCACATGCCTTCCTAAATCTCTAAACGAATCACTTTTGCATCTCCTAAAAATTTATCTTTGAATTGTAGCAGAAATAAAGAGAACAAGTGCTCAGCAGACTATCTGCAGAGAATAAATTATTTGCAACATACCTGGGACTACTTGGGTTATGAAATTCATCAGTCCCACAGCTGGCCTCACTGAGTCCAGGGCAGGAGTTATGCAAAGCATAGACAGACATGCTGGGGTGTTCGATGAGAAGGTTTTCCATAGGACTCGTTTCCACCTTGATAGTGGTTAATCCACCTGCAGTAAAACATGGGGGAGGGGTGATAAACCAGCTCTCCTCCATTGGACAGGACTCAAACTGGAGGAAACAGGAATCAGTTGTATCAGCCAAGCACTCCAGAGATGCAGGTAAACAGGAAAAGACTGAAGGGTGTTCTGTAGGTGACTCTTCACTGATGTCTTCTTCTTCCTCTTCCTCTGCTGAGAAACCAGTGCAAGTGTCTAGATAGCAGTCCACATTGCAGTTCACATCCACGGGAGGATGATTATCACAATGATCAGTCACAGTGGAGCCACCCATCAAATTCACAGCACAGAAAAGGAAAGACAATACTGTTAGCTGATGCTCACATTCCTCCCTTTATTTAGTTCAGAAACAAAACCATTTATATTTATTCATAATTATTATAAAATAATTTTCCAGTACTGTGTATATGTTGGGGAATGGGGGAATATTATATTGGCTTTGCAGGAATGGTTTTAGGGCTGTTTCTATTCCACTAAATAAACATGTAATGAGCCATTAAGGTTCCTGCTTGTCTAATATGAGGTTTTTCTATTAAAGGGCCTCTGATTGGATCAGGCTGTACAAGTGACAAAACTGGAAAGTGTGACATCAATCAATTTTACTGACTGATCATCTGGGCCAAAATGTTTGCCAAGTTTTGTTTCTTTAGACAAATGTTTGTTTACTCACTTTTTTTTTTTTTTTTTGGTGCTGGGAATTGAAGCCAGGGGCTTGTGCATGTGAGGCAAGCACTCTACCAACTGAGCTAATTTCATAACCCAAATAGTCCCAGCTAAACCCAGCCCTGTTTACTCACTTTTAAAGCTTAAAAATCATCAGTTACTGGTTTACTTAGGCAAAAAATGACATGTGAGACTTTCTACTTTTATTGTGAAGATTTACCCTTGAGTATACCTTACCAATGAAATCAACAAGAATCCATTCATCATCTTCTTTCTCGCTAAATTCTGGTTCATGGTTGGAAGAAGTATTAACTTCACCCACAAACATTTTATTCAGCCTCTGGAACATTATTAAGGCAAGATTGAGACTTTGGCTGGGTGTCTTTATAGCTGAGATTTCAAAATCCTATCTTCAGTTAGCCCAACAGCGCAGACAGGTGATTAAAGTGCACAGGGTGCTTATTCAACTTAGGTGAGAAGCAATAAGAATCATCATCCCTAAAACAAAACAGAAGGAGGAGGTTATTTCAAATCAGCATATATTTCTATGTGGACATTTTACAAGTGCACACATACCCTAAGATGAAAGCACACACTTTAGCCTACATTCTACAGCTATTCTCTTCCTGCAGGAGCCAAACCTGAGACATGCAACATTTCTTATTTATAAAAAATCATGAATTGAGTATCCAAATGCAACCTTCACATTATCTTAAAATAAAAAGGAAGGAGTTGTTTTTGACACACTTGTGCTTTTTTAAGGGATGACTTTGAAAAATATATTTCAAACTACAGGGCTTAGGGTATAGCACAGTAGTAGAGCTCTTGTTAAGCATGTATGAAGCCCTGGACTAAATCACCAGCACTGTCAAAACACACACACACACACACACACCATTTTTATCTCAGACAGTAGTACCTCTCTGGTATAAGCAAAACTACATATGAAGGATCTTGTTATATAAGGCTCCAATGCCCAGAAGTCTTCCAGTGAACATAGAAACTGTGCCATGTGACCACAATTATACCTGGCCCCAGTCTTCCCCTGGCTCTGTTTCCCTTCCATCCTGTACTTCTTGTCTATGACTACATTTAAAATCTACAAGCACTGCACACTCTGGCCTCTAAGACAATTCCTATATCTGGCTTGGAGAGATCTACACTGGAGAAAACTGAGCTGGGCAGCAAGTGGAGCTGGAGACACCATTCCCTGTGGAGCAGCTCAGCAGGGGGTTCAAACCCTGGCTCTCTGCTTACTCACTATGAGATATAGAAGCTATGTGACTTCAGTTGTTAAGAGTTCCTACCTCAGGGAGTTCTAAAGGAGGAAATCCAGTTTGCTTGATCTTATCAGAGATGCAGATTTATTTACCCATTTTTACCTGGTTACTAGATAGTATATCAAACTGCTCACATATCAAAATGAATTTCAATTTCCCCCCCACACACTTATTCATCAACACTGCTCTTTGTCTCTTCTCAGTAAGCAGCAGTTGCCCCGGCAGTCGTTGAGGCAGAGAGCCAAACAGTTCCTTCATTCCTTTTGCTGGCTCCTGCCCACTCAGCTCTCATCCAAACTACCAGCAAGCTGTGTGAACTCTGGGCTGCACAGGTAGCTCAAATCTACCTACTGTCTTTCATCACTCTCACCCTAGTTGAAGACAACTTCCCCAGGACTTTGCCAAGACCATCTTATAAAAAGTCACCCTGATCTTACTTTTGTTAACTGGGTTAATGCAGGCAATATGCTTAGCACATATGTACTTGGCACAAACTTCTCTGTCTAGGTCAACTATTCTACAGATATTTACTGGGCACCTATTAGGTATAAGGCATATACTGAGCACAGGGGAGATGGCAGTGAACAAGGCCCTCCCACAGCAGGTGACACAACCTGGTGGGATGAAGCCATGCAGGAAGAATACTGGACAGTCCTCGACCTTCCTGGGTGTACCCCTGCAGTAAGGCTTTAACCTTGAGGAGTAGACAAGACTAGGCAGGGAGGGGAAAACAATAAGGAACACTATGGAAGCCTGTAGATGAGCGAGAATGTGGCTCAAAATCCAGATGGAAGGTGATAAGAGCAGACTGCAGGCTAAGCAGGAACCAGAACCTGCAAGGCTTTGGAAGGCAGAAGTTAAGGGCAGAGTGGGGAGACAGACTGGGTTTCTGATTTGGCCTATTAAGAGATGGTGGCACATTTAGGGGAAATAGTATTGCAGAAAGAACAGGTTGGGCATTGTGGACATGCTGCATTTGGGGAGTCTGCATGATAATGCATCTGGAGATGTCTAGTAGGCAGCTGAATATGAGACACTGGAGTTCAGGAGTATGGCATTAGCTGGAGAAGCAGAGCTGGGACTTTTCAACACAAAGGGGGATAGAAACCATAAGAATGGATGAGATTACCCAAGGATGGTGAAAAGAACCTGACTACTCAGTTCTTATGGCAAGAATCAGCTTTGAATAACTTCAGACTCTTGACCTTTTACATTCAGAATAATCATCTTCAGCTATGAAAGTAGTTGAGAGATGTAGCTGATGAGAATTTTGCTGGGTTTAACTTGTGTACAAACAAGACTGTTCCAATTGTTTGGCACAAGGGTAAAACATTTTAAGTAAATGACATTAGGATACTTTGTGGTCACAATTCATCATCCTCAGCCATTAATTAAAAGTGGGTAAACAGGAAGTATTACTTGCATAACCAGTCTTCCTGAAACCTCTGGAAAGCAACATAGCCAAATCATGAAAGCTGGAGCTCTAGCATGAGAACTTAAATTTGGCTGTATGGTCCATGTAAGACATTAAAAGTGGGCTCAGCAGACTGAGGTTGTAGATCAGTGGTGGAGCACTTGCCTAGCACATGTGAGGCTCAACACAAAAATAAAATAAAAATATTGTATCCATCTACAAAAAATTTTTTTAAATGGGCTGTGTAATTTGCATGACCTACTGCAGTATGACAGTTATGTCCCCAAAGATGAACCATTCCAAGTTCTGATATAAATGAATATTTTTGAGCATGAAGCTAGGAAGAAAAAAGTTTTCTAATAATTCTGGAGAGCACAGTATTGGATTCTGAGTCCATATCAGCTAAGTAGCTGGAGCTGCTGGGTGAGGAGGGGTGCACCCCACAGAGACCCTTGCTAGAACTGAATGAGTGCCTTGTCCCCCACTTGTGATGTGATTCCTGAAGGCAAGGTACTGGGGCCCAGGCCAGACTGGTGGCAACTATAGGGCAGAAAATGGAAAACATTGCTGGGGCAGCTGCTGAGTTCCTAAGTACAAAATGTCCCTCTAACTACACCTCCAAACCCATGGAGTGGAAACTGGCTTGTGCCTGGAACACGTGCAGCTCTGCCAGAGGAAAGGGAAAGGCTCTGCCAAAAGAACTGAGAAGCAGCACAGGCCAGTGCTTTTTTTAATGCCTCCAGGTGTCCCACGTCTCTTCAAGGACAACCAACCTTAGGTGGGCAGAATGCTGAAGCCTAGTCAAGTGAGGGAGGGAAGAGCTCATCCTTCATCTCCCCTGAGTCACTACTGGGTGTTTGTTTGGAAGGACACAAAATGGAGTCCTGGGGGAAGAGGAGGAACACTGGCCTGGGTACCAGCAGAAGCTCTGGCTCTAACACAGGTAGTTGGAATTATACAATTCAGCCCTCCTGAGGCTTAGCATCACTGTTGGAAAAATAGGCAGTCAGCACCTGATTGTCTAAAGGAGATCCCCACAGACTTCTGGCTCAGTGAAGAAGTGAGACTGGTCTAACTATGCAAAGTAAAGTTCCTTCAGTCTTGCTTTCTGTGGGTGTCACAAGGGACAAGGAGCTTCTGGAGAGACCCTCATACACTGAAACTGTCCAGTGCAGAAGCCACCAGGCACAGAAGGTGAACAAATACATGAAATGTGACTAGTGCAGTTGAGGTGCTTAATTTTTCATTTAAATCCACTTAAATTAAAAACTTGATAATGGAGTCAAATTTTGGAAAATTTTCAAGTGTGTCTAGAACAATTAGGGTGTGTGAATCTGCTTTTTCAACTGTAATCTTCAGATACCTTAATACAGACCAAGTATTTCCTATGAAATTCAATTGCATCTGAATTGATATGTTGTGTATAAAGTATACATTGCAGTGCATTTGAAAGACTTAGAACCAAACAAAGTAAAACAGCTCCTTGATGATTTTTACCTCAATTACCTGTCAAAATAATAAATGTTGGGCACATTAGGTTAAATATTGATAAAATTCATTTCTTTTGCCTCTTTCAACATGGCTACTAGAAAGTTTAAAACACACGTGGCTCATGTTGTAATTTCTGTTGAACAGTGAGTGCTGTTTCAGGAAAATCTCCTTAAAATCTTAAGGGACTCTCCTCCCACGGATGACCCAGAGACTGTCCCTGCATAGTCACTGCTCCTCTTGACCTTGGCTCCCACACAGGGGTGGAGACTCTCAGTGAGGGCTGGTCCTACTTGGAGCTAAAAAGCAAAGCAGGGCTTTAGACTTTTCTTTACCCCACAAAGCCACTGACTCTTTGATATTTACAACTCTAGGATAATGATAAAACTAAAATGAAAGCTCCAGAATACCATGAGTCCTAGAAGACACATTTACAACTTTGGAATTTAGCAAAGAGGTAGGTGAAAAGAAGGCTGGGTGGGGCAACACTGCTTTTCTTTGAGACACCTGCAACCTCTAAGCTAGAGGCAGCCTCAGCCCAGCAGGACCTCAGGGGAGAAAAAGTATCCTGACAGAAGCATTTGGTGAAGGCTGCTCTGTCAGGGTCCTGTCTGGCTCAAAATACCTCCACCCCTCCCTTTAAAAAACAAATCATATTTTTTATTATAAAATAAGCAAAGCCATATTAGAAAGTTGAGAAAGCAAATAAGTTATTATTCCATTATCTTGTTGCAATTGTTGTTAGCATGTTGGTATATTCTAATTTTTTTCTTCTACAAGGTTTCTCTTTATCATAGTTGTAGCCTAGTGAATGCACAATTTTGTATCTTGCTTTGTTACTGAACATTTTATCATCGATGTTCTTCATATTATCACATGAATAGGAAAGCTCTATGGGTAGCTGAGTTTAATACTTATGGATAACAGCATTCTATTTGAGAACTTAGAATGCAGTTGCTTGTTTGCAAGGTCTTGTAAGTATAACTTATCTTCTCATTTTTGGGGAGGGGTACCGGGGATTGGACTCAGGGGTACTAGTCACATCCCCAGCCCTATTTTTATATTTTTTTTAAAAATATTTATTTTTTAGTTTAGTTGGACACAATACCTTTATTTTATCTATTAATTTATATATGGTGCTGAAGATCAAATCCAGGGCCTCACACATACTAGGCGAGTGCTCTACCACTGAGCCACAACCCCAGATCCCTATTTTATATTTTATTTAGAGACAGGGTCTCACCGAGTTGCTTAGTGCCTCACTCTTTGCCAAGGCTGGCTTCAAACTTGTAATCCTTATACCTCAGCCTCCAGAGTTGCTGGGACTATATATAGGGATGTGCCACTGCTCCTGGTTTATCTTCTCATTTTTTTTTTACGTAATACACAAGAGGTAACATGTGGTACCTAAAGGTGGCCTGCTCCCTTTGAAATTTTGGCTCTGTGCTGCAACCCATGTGAATTCAGGATATTTAGTAACCTCTTGGTGCTCCAGTTTTCTCATCCTTAACATAAGGATGATAGTTATATTACCTACTTCTTAGTGCCAATGTGAGGATTAGGTGTGTAACACTTAGAATAATGCCTGGCACATAACAGGCATTTGTAACTATTAACTACAAGTTCATTCCAAGCCACTTGTGAGCATGTGAGCATCTCTGGGTCTGCTTTACCTGTAAAGTATCTATCTAATAATTAGAGCTACGATCTGTAGAATACTAATCATATGTGACAGGAACTTGAGATACTTGTTCCATTTTACTGATGAGGCAATTGAGGCTCAGAAATTAATTGCTCTGAAGCGACAGAGCCAGTCACAGGTGGAGCCAGCGTTACAGCAGAAATCCCTTTGATTTCAACCCCTTTCTTTTTCTCTGCAAATGATCTCTCAGTCTCCTCCTAACCACAACTCTATGAATTTCACAGAAGAGCACTTTTCAGTTGATTTTAGCTGCCAGTAGGCGGCACCAAAAAAGCAACATTTTAAAACTTAAAAAACAAAACAAAAAACAACCATAACTTTGATGAGTGCAGCTGTGGCTCCTTTACAGTTTCAAAATATCAGGTGGCTAAACACACCTTCATTGAAAAACAGCCTCAAAAGTATTCTACCACTAGTTTCAAAAAATAAAGATGCTGATTAAATTAAAAAAAAAAAAAAGTCTTGAACTGCCAAAAAAAAAAAAAAAAAGCAAAAAAACAAGAAAGTGGCCTTTGCTTGTTCCAAGTCTACTCAGTCTGTTCACCCAGTTTACATTGGAGGCTATCTCCCTATGGATCCTGCTGTCTTTCCTCAAAGCTGAGCAGTGGGCAAAGGCATCAGTGGGATGTAATTCATAGCCTGCTAACCTTGAATTTTGAAAGCAGAGCCATGCCTAAAAGAAATACACAAGGGGACAGAAAAGAACAAAAGGTAGCCTGAGAAAACAAAAGAGACCTTGGTCACAGAAATTATGTCCTGATTTCAGGCAAGGGCCTTTGAAAATTATGCTGCCGGTTCAGAATTACAATGGTTGCAACCTAAAATCAAAAGCTTCCCAGTACTTTTTCCACCTACAAATGAAAAACATAATTCAATTGCGAAGCAAGTGATTTCAGGATCTTGGGGGCGGTCTTTATGACCTCTGTTTAATGACAGAGAGTCACACCCTCCCCCCTTTTTTTCTCAAAACTACTTTGCATTTAGAAAAGACTCTTTTAGCTAGGGATGCCCAAGTCCTTAGGAGCTACAGATGGAAAGGGGCTCCTCCTTAATCTACTCCAAACTGGAATTAACATACTGAGCAGATGTGCTCAGAAAATACAAATCAAAACCTAGAATGCCCACGTCAAATTCATCTGCAACTTTGAAAGAGTAAATATCATTTTCTTTTAATGGGCTGCCTGGCCCTTAAATTACTTAATTTCTTTGTGCCTTGGGTCTCCTTTCTATAAATAAGCAGGCCCGCTACGTAGGCTTATTGTGAAGACCTTCTGGGATTATGTATTTAAGCCCTCGGCTTAGTATATGGCACATTCTAAGCACCAGTGATCAAAATGATTAGGATTTAAATGACGGGTAAGAGAAGTCCTCCTTCCACGGGTGCAACCTCAAACCGTGAAGTGCAAGATCGGGTGGGGTCCTGGAAGAAGCCACCGACAGTCGGACACTCAGGCGGGGGCGGGTCCCGAGTAACGGAGCAACTTTCCCGGTGCTGAGCTACGGTGCGCGACCCTTTGCTGGAGGGCAGGCCGAGGGGACCGGGAGCCTAGGGAGGGGAGGGGGCCGCTGTGTCGGAGCGACGCGTCCGGGGCAGCGGCCGCTCCTCTGGAGCCCCGACGCCGAGTCCCGAGTCCCGAGTCCCGAGCGGGCAACTCCATCCAAGGGCCGAGCGCCGAGCGCCGGAGGGCAAAGGCAGCAGAGGGATGGAGGAAAAGCACTGGAAGAGGGTGAGGAGGAGGAGAAAGAGGGGGAGGTCCTGCCGCGGCCAGAAAAACAGGCCACACTCGGGGGAGGAGGCAGAAACCGAACACCCAACCGCCGCCCAGCGCCGGGGCTCGGTCCGGCTCGTGTCCGCACGCCGGGCCGCGGGGGCCGGCTGAGCGCCAGCCAGGGCTGGGCGGCGGCGCGGCGGCGGCGGCGGCGAGCGGGGGAGCGAGAGCCGGCGCCCCCCGAGTGCAGGGCGCGCGGCCAGACCCGCGGGGCTCCGGACTCCGGACCCCGCCGCGGCCCGGGACTCCGGCCCCGCCCGCACTTACGTGGGCCGGAGCTGCAGCGGGGACGCGGCACCGAAGCACCGCGAGCTCGGGGCGGGCGCGCGGCGGAGGCTGCTGAGGTAGCTGCGGCGGAGCCGGGCTGCGCCTCTTTCGGGTCCGGGACCGCGGGCGCGGGGCCGGCTCCAGCCCTCCCGCTGCTGCTCTGGCCGCCGCCGGCCCGTCCAGGTCCTTTTGTTGTTGTGCAGCCCTCGGAACAGCTGATCGGCCGCTCCGCCCGCCGTCGGGCCCCGCCGCCCCGCCCCGGGGCCGCACCAGGCTCGGCCCCACCAATCGGCGGCGCGGGAGCCCCGGGGCCGCCCTGCGAGAGGTTGTCACCAACGCACGTGACCTGGCGCCGAGCCGGCAACGCTCTCGACTCAGAAACAAGCCCGGGCAACAAAGCCCGGAGTCTAGCGTGCAGACCTGGGCGAGTGGGAGGGCGAAGAGGGGCGCAGGGCTGGGGCCCCCCACACTGGAGCTGCTGGGAAGGAGAGCAGGAAGGAGGGCGAGGAAGCACGGGAAGAGCCGGGGCTCACGAGTTCTTGGGGGCACTGGGAACATGAAACACTTTTATCTTGTAAGAGGAAAATTAAGGTGGCCGAGGGTGACGAAGACTAAATTTAGACTCCAAGACCCCCTCCCGTCCGGTGTAGGGTAAACCTGTAGACACCGTGCCCAAGGCAAGCCCGCTTCTGGGCCTTCCTGGTAAGGAAGATCTGGGCCGGATAGAGAGGGTGCCCTCTCTCAAAACCTTTTAAGACAGGAAGCCGGGCCTCACCTGCTGTGTTAACACACTGGGAGGTGACTGAACTTGCCCCTAGAATCCTGCCTATGGACAGGGCAGAAGCCAGGCAAACATACTGTGAGCCGAAGCCTGAAGTCAGAGCCACAAGGGCCCTCTGTTCCAGTAGAAAAGAAGAACCCTGCATGAAGAAGAGTTAGAAGAACTTCTTCCCCCAGGCTGTGCAGCTAAGCTCTCCTGTGATCCAAGGAGGTTATGGCCTCTCTTCTGCTCACATACCTGCAAACTGTGGCTATTCACAGCCTACCTTCTCACTGGACTATTTATAGTGAGAAAAGAGTAAGACAGTGACATAAAAATACAAACCAAAGCTCTGTACACATATAGGTAGATTAATTGTTGGCAAAGAAATCATCTTGAAGCCTATCAGTTCTCTGGATCCTGCTTAAACAGAGATGTAGACCTCTGACCCAAGTGAAATGTATAGCAACCCTTCAGAGGTCTGCCTACCATATATTACAGTATCTGAAAGATTTTCAAGCTCCGGCCCTCACAAGGATCATGTGATCAGTCCATTTCCAATAATATTGGTTTTAAAAGAGTATAATTTAAAGTTCAGGGAATTGTCTGACAGGAGTAATGATTAAAATATGATAGTCATCTGACCTTACAAGTTACAAGACTGTAGTTTGTGGACTGGATAGTCTCACAGAATTGAATGTGGACTGGGTTTTAGATTTTGGCAAATCAGGTTCACCCTAATATTTTTTTCTCAAATTCATTGCTATGTTGGGTGTCTCCTTAGGAGTCCATGAGGAAACCATCTTTCCATCCAAAGCAAAAGTATGATAACAATTACAAGAATCTAATTATTTTTCTGTGCTAGGGACTGAACCCAGGGAGCACTTTACCACTGAGATACATCCTTTGTCCAATTTATTTTGTATTTTGATACAGGGTCTTGCTAAGTTGCTAAAGCTGATCTTGAACTTGTAATCTTCCTGCCTCAGTCTCCTGAGTTGCTGTGCTTAGAGGCATGTACCCAGCAGGGGTGTAATTTTTTTTAAAAGTCAAAAAGTCCTATCTTTTTCCATGTTGATAAGTTTTATTACATTTAAAGGCAACATGTGAAAACTTACTAATACCTTGTTATGGTAGAGAAAACAATGTGAGGTAGGCGATGTTCCCAAAGATGGCCACCACAATCTCTCCTTTGTCACAAAGTAGAATAGTTTTCCTCCCTTTGAAGCTGGGCTGTCCTAGCATCTGCTTTGACTAACAGAATGTGGTAGAAATAATGTTCTGGTACTTTCATGCCTGGACATTAAGAAAAACGGACAGCTTCTGCTTTGTGTTCTAGCAAAAGCCAGCCACTATGGAAGGAGACAACATCAGGCCGTGAAGAAGCCCAAGCTAACCATGTGGAGAGGCCACATGGTAAGAGAGAAATGTTTAACCAGCCCATAGCTGTCCACCCATCTCAGCTGAGGTGCCAGTCAGGAGTGAAGAAGCCCTCTAGGGAGCTCAGAGTTAACAGACACCACGTGAAACAAGTGAGGTCAGGCATCCCCACTGAGCCCTGCCGAAATGTCAGATACTGAGTAAACATTGTGTTAAGGCTCTAAATGTTGGAAGGTTTTTAAATTTTGTTTTATTTGTTGTTTGTAGTGCTAGGGATTGAACTCAGGGCTTCCTGCATGCTAGGCAAGAACTGTACTAGTGAGCTACATCTCCAGCCCTTAGAGTATTTTTTAAAGCAGCAATAGATAACCAGAATACAAAGCTAAAATATTAGGCAGGCCCATTACTGGTCTTTCATTTCTAAACTCCACACAAGATAGCTTTTGTGATTTAAAAAACAATGTATTGTGTTGGGGATGTAGCTCAGAAGTGAAGTGCCTGATTAGTATGCATGAGAGGCCCTGGGTTCGATCCCCAGTGATCCCCAGCACTGCAAAAATCTTATCTCAGGAGTCATTTGCTTTCTGTTTATTCTCTTGCTGATTTATAATCTTGCCACCTGGTACTTGTTTATCCCAGTGATGTACCAAGGGATGGGTGGAGGGAGGAAGCTTAGGAGAAGTCTGCCCTGTGAGGGAGGAGTACTTTATCACTGACATTGTTTGGAACTATTGGGGCATGATGATATTACCAAGCAGATTGACTTTTAGTCAGTTTTATTATTGTTTTAAAATTCTCTACAGACAAAAAAAATAAAACATTTCACTGTCAGTTGCCTGCACCTAGGGTGAATCCCTCTCTCTGTTTCCCTCCATGGTAGGCCACTTGTTTACATACATACATGCAGTGAGACTCAGGAGTAATGTCATCTCCTCAGCAGAGAGCTCAGTGAACACAACCAAACTGTCAGATCAGAGGACTGCAAACCAGCCTCTCATCTGTTTGCTGACAAAGACCCAGCCAGTTCTTTGCCTGGGCAGATCCAGTCACTCTAACCATCCTTTAATTCATAGGATAATATTTAGAGTGTTGCTATAGTACCCAGTTCCAGGCTGACCCCCTGCTGTGGTGTGCCCCTTTCCCCATCTGTCAGAGTACCCTTGAGTTCAATACACTCTCTTATCTACCCAAACAAAAGGGATTCAACCTCAAGTTTTATTGGAAGGATCACAGGGCAGGACCACATTTATGCCAACATCCAGATACAATGCAACTAATGCTCCTGCCTCCTGCTTCCTGCCCACGAACGCAGACTGTGACCATCATCCTGCCAGTTGCACCCAGTCTGCTAAAGACTGTTTTTCCCACCACGCCACCGGAGAACCCCATACAAGACCTTGTGGCACAAAGCAGCAAGTTATTCATTCTGTGCTGTGGAAAATCCCAAAGTGAAGTACACTTAGGTCATTTTCAATCTATCCATCAATAAATCAGGACTATTGGGCTTCGACTATGTACTCAGCATGTTGCCAAGTGTCTGGAAAGATTGTAAAAACATTTTTATTTATCTCTTTTAATACCAGGATATGAACTCAGGGGCACTTACCCACTAAATCACATTCCCAGACTTTTTTTTTTTTGTAATTTAAAAATTTTTTTAGTTGTCAATGGACCTTTATTTTATTTATTTATATGCGGTGCTGAGAATCAAACCCAGGGTCTCTCACACACTAGGCAAATGCTCTACTACTGAGCCACAAGCCCAGCCCACATTCCCAGCCTTTTTTTGTATTTTATTAGGAAACGGGGTGTTGCTGAGTTGCCCTAAGCAACTAAGAGTGTCGCTGAGTTGCCCTAAGCAACTAAGTTGCTGAGCCTGGCTTTGAACTTGCTATCCTCCTGCCTCAGCCTACTGAGCCGCTGGGATTACAGGCATGTGCCACCACTCTTGGCTAGAATTTTTTAAAAATTGCATTTTAATCACTTAGAATTCCAGTGAAATCTGTTGTCCAGTGAAATCTGTCTGGACCAGAAAGCATGGAAGAGAAGGAAGCAAGAGATTCAGTGAGCTCTACTTTTTGGAATAAAAACAGGATCATAAGTGTAACAGGTATTCATGATCCTGTAACCTTTGTGACTTCTGAGTGTTAGTTTTTCCATTTTTGTTTTGTTTTGGTTTTTGGTGCTGGGGCCTCATACATGTTAAACATGTACAATATCACTGAGCCAGAATCCCAGTCCCATTAGATTTTTTTTTTAACCCTGTTTCCACATGGTGATTAGAAATAAAGCCTTTAAAATACAAAGGTGTGTTGGCAGAGAGACCAAAAAGGAGCAGGAGGTGTCCCCACCTCATTCAGCAGCCAGTACTGGGGAAAAGAGCCCTTTAGAACTGTGGGGGCATATGCTGGATTGTGGCTGCTCCGTGTCAGTTTCCTAGGCCTGTGGTGCTTTTTCCAGTTTCTGTAAAGTCCTAAATTTAAAGGCTTTTTGGTTTCTGGATGAACGCATAGTTAAGAAGCAAATTATTTAGAATCATATTAAACTTATCCTTATAGAAGAACAGAAGTCAAGGTCATCCCTGAATGGATATATGCTATATGGTGTCCCTCCACACGCTTTCCCAGTCCTAGGGAGCTTTGAAGGGACCCACTGTGTGGGGGTGGACCCTTTGGGAGCTGAGGCATTTGTTGGGGATTAACTAAAGTGTGTGAGCTAAGGTCTTTTCTAACTCTTGCTACCAAACCTACCTCTACACTCTTACTACTGCTTCTGGACCTCTGCCCAACAGGCTGCGTGGGCCAGAGGTGGCCCAAGGTGGGGTCTGTAACCATGAACTGCTCTGTTATGGGGACAGCTTGAGTAGAACATGCTTCTCTGCCTGTCTACAAAGAATGCCACAGACAGTGTGATTGCTGCTCATGTGAGCACCACACTGCCCCGGGACTCTACCTATTTAAGATCATCCTTTTTTGCTTCAACTACCTACCTTTAATATCCATTACATTCTGCAAGATAAATTTGTGATCTTAATTAATTTGTGTTCTTTTTCTTGGTCTTCGGGTTGCCAGGCCTAAACATTTTGATAAACTGAGGTAGGGTTTTTGATTTCTTTTCGTTTGGGACCTCTTCTGCCTTACTCCTCTTTGGCAGGGGTAGTCATTTCTTTCGCTTTGTAGCTCAGATAAGTAGTGTAGTCCCATAAAGGCTGAATGTCATCCACTCATTCATTTGAGCCACAAAGTGCCTATTGTGTTCACAGCATTCATTCACTCACTCATTCATTCAATAATTACTTAATGAGCATTTACTCTATGCCACACACCAGACATAGATCAGTGAACAAAAGACTCTTGATCCTCGAGAACCTTCCATCTAGCAGATAAGTTACAATAATCAAGTTAATATATAATATAAAGGGTGCCGTGAAGAAAAACAAAGCTGAATAAAGATCTAGAGAAGCTGATGGAGGGGCTCAGGTAGGATGGTCAGGCTGAACAGCAAGAACTGAAGAGTGTGAGGGAAGAGTGGTCCAGGCAGCAGGAAGATCAGTTGCAACAGCCTGAAGCAGGAGGGTCCTTGGTGTGCTCCAGGAAGAGCGCTGTGTTCACCCTCACACTGTACCTGAGAATTTGGCAGGATCTGGTTATCTGATGTTACCTGTAAAGATCCATTGTTCTGCAGGTTGAAGAGGACTGGCCATAGAACTTCAAATTCCTTTACAATTTTTTGGAGGTTTTCATAACACTTCCCAAAAAGGCCTATAAACCCCTGAAAGGTAACTCTTTATGTTTATCATCATAACATGAAACTACATTTCAGAGTGCTGAGAACAGGTTTCACAGAATGGGCTGCAGGGAATCAGTCCTGCTGCTGGTGGGGAAAGCAGAAGCACTTTTTATGCTCCCTGGCAAGGAAAGGAACAGGTAAGATGGAGAATCTATTCTGGAATGGGGAGAGTAACTTATCTCCTGAGTGTCTCTGTGACCTCATCTGTAAAAGAGGGAAAATAAAACCAACTCAGAGACATGATCAAAGCAGAAAATGCCTGACACATGCTGGTGTTCAACAAGTGTATTCCCACCAGCACATAGACCCTTCTTGTTTTAAGGATTTCTATGTCTTATAAAATAGGATTTTAAAAAATATTTTTAAAACCCTAAAGTTTACATCTTTAATAGCATTTGAGAACTTGAGGTCCTGAAGAAAACTAACAGAGTAAACAGCAAAACATACTCAACTTCTTTCCTATGTTTGTAAGCAGGTGGTCTAGACCTATGCTTGGATTTGTGCCTACCTGACCCAACTATGCATTATCCAAATGTTTAAAACCATAGTTTGGAAAATAAGCCACTCTCTAACATATACTGCTATACCTGAATTACTTTACCTGTCCAAACACATATGTAATCAAAACCATCAGTCCCTGAAAATAAACTCAGCTAGTAATCCATATTGTCCATAACTCATAATAGAATTTAAAGTGAGATGCAGCTGAATATAATGGTTAAGAGGACTAGTTCTGGAATTAGGCCTTAGTGCAAGTGTATGACCTTGGGCTTGACCTCATTTAGCCTTAGTTTCCTGATTCATAAAATGGGGATGATAAAAAAATCTCTTTTTGGTAGTCCTGAGGATCAACTGAGATGATGTGTATTAAAGTATCTGATACAATTGTAGTGGCACCCCACCCCCCCGCCCTCGCGCGTGCACACGTACACACACACACACAGAAATCTTAACTAAGCTTCTCCAGAAATCTTCCCCATATTGATTTTAGGACTATCATCAACAGAGTCTCTACAAAAAGAGTTCAATGTAGGTAAACTTCCTATTTTCCTGTTGCTCTATTACTTGGCCACTGGTTGGTAGAAATCAGCACTCCCGGGGCTGAATGCCCCTTGACTTGTTTTTCACAAACATGTATCCAGTATAGTAGTTTGTAGAAGTGTGTTTGCAAATGCAAAATGTGATTAAAAAATATATATCTCTGGCCTTGAGCTGGGCTTCATAGAGATGTCTACATTTCTAAGATAAGAGTAGTTACCAATTGAGCTCCATGGTAACAGTTGGCAGGGGGAGGAAAGAAAGGGGAGAAGAAGCTCTCGCCTTCTCAGGTGTTGTTCTTGAAGGGTTAACTTGCCCAGAACAGTGAAAGAAAAAGCTACTTTTATGTGAACTTCTGAGCCCCTCCCCTTACATGCTGGATATAAAATTCTGAAACTACCTGGGGTTCAGGGGATTAATTGATTACAAATTTCAGGGGATTAATTGATTACAGCGAAAGCTATGCCCTCTGAACCTGGCTGCAGACAAATAAAACTGTTTCCTGCTATCTTTGGTTCCTTGCCTCATCTGTCCTCTACAACACAATGCTTGGCACTATTGTAAGCACTTATTAAAATTCATAAGTGTAAACCTGAGTGTGCCGAGTTCTTTGACCTTTGGACAAGTGCTAGGTGAGAGGGTATCAAAGAAGTTCTCTCCCGAAGGTGAGTTTTAAGCCAAGCCCTGAATGATGTAAGGAGCTGGAGAGCTCTGTGAAGCCCTAAGCAGCAACTAATAGTAGAGACAGAAGGAACGCGAGTGGCAGCCCCACCCACCCCACCCACAGGAGTACCTAGTGTACAGGATGGTGGCTGGAGAATGGCAAGGGAAGGGGACCGTGGAAGGAGACCAGCTCAGAGAGGTGGGCAAGGCTCAGGTGAAGAGAGAACCTGTAAACCAGAATGAGAAGTCTAGATTGCATTCAAAATGTGACGGGAAATGAGAGGCCCAGTAATTTCAAAAGAATCAGCTGGGTCACTGAATAGAAAACAGCCTATAGGGGAGAAGGGCTTTGGGTAAGGAAATGAGATGCAGTAACTCAGGGACAAGAAGGAGCAGTTTGGAGCAAGAGCTAGAAGGCAGCCACAGAGGTGGGGATTAATGGTTGAAATGGGCGTTTATGTGCCAGGCATGATGGCTCACACCTATGATCTCAGCCACTTGGGAGGCTGAGGCAGGAAGATCACAAATTTGAGGCCAGCCCAGGCCATGTAGCAAAACTGGGTTTGAAAATTATTAAAAAAAAAAAAAAAAAGGTCTGGGGATGTAGCTCAGGGATAGTGTGCCCCTGGGCTCAATCCCCAGTACCACAAAAATAGGTAAATAAATAAAAAAGAAATGAGGGTAAGTTTTGAAGTAGAGCCAATGAGGCTGCTTGGTGAATCGATATGAGGTATGAGAGATAAGCAAGGGAGGCGCTTGGGTTTCTGACCTCCTTGGATGAATGGTGATGCTATTAAAGGGCATGGGGAGAAACAGGAGAGGATCTTGGGGAATGTCTGAATTTGAAATGCTCTTTACATAGCCAGGTGGGCATGTCTGGGACAACTGAATATTTGGGCCTGGGTCTCAAGGGAGTGGTGAGAGTACTCCCAACGCAGGCCAGTGTGCCACTTTCCAGTTTTCCAGTAGTGTTCAAAGCCATAGAACTGGGGGGAGGGAGCTAAAAAGAGATTGCGGACAGAGAAGAAGGCTGAGGGCTCTGACACTTAGAAGAAAGAAGGCTAAATGAGATCCAGCCAAGAAGTCTGAGAGGAGCAGTCTATGGGGTGAGTGGAAAATGAAAGAGTATCATGGCCTGGAATCCCAGAGCTGAAAATGCCTTCCAAAGGGGAGTGGCACCAACTGCAGAGAAGCCCAGTTTGATGAGGACAGCCGAGGGGTCCCCAATCCAATCACAGCCAGGAATGACCTTGACATAGTGGTTCTGGAGACTGGTGGAATCCTGACTGGAGAGAGTTAAAAAGAGAAAAGGAAAATCACCAGAAACAGACTGGGGCCAGGGAGGAAGGTGGATGATCTAGCTGATTTGTTTGCTGGGGCTGTTGTAACAAAGTACCTCAGACAGCGGAGTAAGAATGGACGTGGTTTTCTCAGTTTTGGAGACTGGACATCTGAAACCAAGGTGTGGGCAGGGCTGGTTTCCCCCGAGGCCTCTCTCCTTGGCATGGCTGCCGAGTTCTCCCTGGGCGCTCCCATGCCCTGCATGTTGTCCCTGTGCTAATCTCCTCTTCCCGCACGGACTCCAGTCATATTGGATGAGGCCCACCCGAATGGCCTGGTCTTCACTTAACCACCTCTTTAAAGGTCCTGCCTCCAAATGCAATCACGTTCTGAGGTGCCCCAGGTGAGGCCTTCCACATGTAAATCTGAGGGGAGAACACAATTCAGCCCATACCACTAAGCAATCGTTTTAAAAGGAATTTTGTTTTAAAGGAGAGAACAGAAGGGAGAGGGAAGTGGGGAGACAGGGCAATTGTATCCCAATCTTGAAATTTCTACTGTGGGAGAAATGAGGCCTGCTGGTATTGCCGCTGCAAGTGGTTTGGTTGGAGAAGCTGAAACTGGCTGCAGGAGAGACGGGGGTAATTGCAGTAGCAAAGCCTACCTGAGAAGGGAAGGGATCAAGAGGTGTTAGATAACTTACTCGTGTCACATAACCTGTGAGTGATGGGGCCTGCACTTGACCCCAGGGATATTCATTCTGAGACTCTTTGAGTTCCACCAAATTATAGTTCAATCCTCTCCTTGGGAGCAATAAGAACCAGCACAATCCTCCAGAACACAGAGAAGGAAACACATCAACATATCAAATGTCAGCTGACCTGGCTTCCTACAGACTAGATACTCGGGGCTCACAGAGGGCAAAGTAGGTCAGTAGGTTCATCGGAGGGAAGATGAGGATGATGAGGATGAGAAGATGGGGCTGTCTGCCTGACTGATAAACTAAAACTCCCAAAGGAAGTCCAGTGCAAATGTGGTTGAATATTTCAAATCCATGACCCAATGTTGGCCTGTCTGAACTGAACTTGGTCAACTTGGTGTTGAACTTGGCAAGTCACCACCAGTCATTTCAAAAGGTTACATCATTAGCTTCCCATATGCAGATTGTATCCTCTGTTACCAGGGCCAAGGGACACGTGGCTTTGTGATTTTGCTTCTACAAACTCTCTTATCACAGCTCTTGCATGTTGCAGCCCAGATGTTAAACAAATCAATAAATAAACCTTGGCTTCACATTTTGTACAGACAAATTTAACTGACACAGACAAAAAGTCTCTTAGCTACTGCGCAGCCTCTGTGTCACAGGGGTGACAACACAGCCACACTCCTAACATTTCCTCCTCAACACTGTGGTTTTTCACCTGAATAGACAGGTCGGGCTCCTAACCTTGGTAGGGCTTTGCTGTTTTCGTCACAGCAGTTTCCAGACATGTGCAGTTTATCTGAAGGCAAATGCGGATGTAATTTGGTGCCTTGGTACAGCTGATGACTGCAACGAAACCACGACTCTTACACTGTTGAGGAATGAATAAACAAGGAACTGACTGAGAGGTTTAAGACAGCAAGGGATGGCTGCCTTACTTAGTGCTCAGACAATGGCATCTCAGTATTTTTAATCCAAATGGCAGGACACTAAATCCCTTGCATTTGTTTCATATCTTCTTACCCAGCTTTCTGCTAAATGCTCCAAAGTGTTTGTTTTGAAACCACCTATGTCCTCCTTCCTCTCATGGAAACCACCTGTAGCAGCCACCCCTGGAGCTGCTGCAAACATTTGTTTTTGATAACAGTGCATTTTGTGGTTTCAATTTCTATTTTTGTACCTGACTGTTGTAACTTTTCGATCTCTTCATACCTTTTAGGGGAAGCTTTGCATTTCCCAGGCTTTTGTACTCTGCCCAACACGTCAGCTACATAAACTTCGACAAGACTATTGCAAAATTTTTCCATCATTATTACCCCCAGAAAATGCCTTGTGATAGACCAGAACTCTAAGAGGCCAGCACGTGGACATTTTCAGCCTTGTATTGTATCTTCAGCAATTCCCAAACACCAGAAACTGTGCCACGAGAATATCCTTTTTCTGAAAACTTGACCTGCAGTATAGAGGAGCACAATGGTATAAAACCCTCATTCCCAAATAGAAACTTGTTGTTTGTATTAGTCAGGGTTCTCCACTGACACATAAGACTCACTACTATACTCAAGTTTTATTTTGTTCTGAACTCTAGCCTACATCATTTAGAATTTTTCCTCCTTCCAATTAGCACCATCTGATTTTCATTCATTCAGCAAACACTCTTAATATTTCAAATCAGGAAAATTGTTTAATGATTTACATTTTTCAACTACATTATTTAAATTGGTCCAGATGACAATTCAGTGAACAAAATCAGGGCAACCATTATTCCCATTTTTACAGGTAAGAAAACTAAGGTCTACTGGCTAGCAAGTAATCAAACTTGTACTAAAAACTGAGTGAGATGCAATGCAGAATAGCCAAATTATGGAATCATCCCAGATGCCCATCAATAGATGAATAGATTAAGAACATGTGGTATATATCCACAGTGGTGTTTTACTCAGCCATAAAGAAGAATGAAATGATGGCATTTGCAAGTAAATGGATAGAACTGGAGAACATCATGCTAAGTGAAATAAGCTAGATCCAGTAAATCAATGGGCAAATATTTTCTGTCGTGTGTAAGCTAGAGCAAAATAAAAGAAAAGGCGGGGGCAGGGAACAGTGAAGTAGAAGAAAGAGATGGAGAGGGAAAGAGGAAGGAATGGGAGAGGAAATGTGAAAAGAATTTTAACAAAATCTCATTATATGCATAAATAAATATACCACAAGGAATTTCACCTGTATGTGCAAAGTGCCAATCAAGGATGGGTAAATGGATGAGCAAGGGGCAGACCAGTGGAGTAAGGGGTGGCTAGGAGAGGAACAGAGGGAAGAGAAACAGGGACTGAAATGGAGTGGGTCAGATTCTGTGCATGTGATTTTCTCAGATGAACCCACTTTGTATAACTCTAATATGTATACTATGTGTAATGCTTAAATTTAAACAAATGGGTGATAGGAATTCTGGTCCAGGAATTTTTCCTACCATAATACTGGCCATCAAGATGGCTAAGTTTCTCCAGCTTTAGCTGCATTCAAATCCCCTGGAGGGTGTGTTACAATACAGATTCCTGGGACCCACCCTCAAGCATTTCTGATTCAATAGGTCTGGGATGAAGCCCAAGAATGTCATCATTCACACTCGTGGTCCTCTGCTTTCTCTCTTGCAGCTAGAGGTGGCCATCTGATCTAATTCTGGCCATTGGGATGTCAGAAGTCTTCTGAGAAAAACCTGTGCTTTTTTATGAAAAGGAACAGAGTTGACTTTCCACATCTCTTGGTTCTTCCTGCCTAGAACATGTATGCAACATTTAAAGGTATAGAAGCCACATTATTAATGACCAATATGTTAAAATCAGCATGATAGGAAGAGTCCTGATGGCCCTGGACTCCTTTCCTCCAGTCTTCCTCTTGTGTGAGAAAAGTGAATCTCCTGTTATTTAAGTCGATCTCTGTTATTTGCAGCCAAATGCATTTCTTTCTTTCTTTTTCTTTTCTTTTCTTCCTTTTTTTTTTAAAAATCCAAATGCATTTCTAACTGATAAAGAGAAAAAGAAGAATAAAAAGGTGTATGATGGTTTGAGGACATGGCATTACACAGGCATTTTTAGGCCCTTTTCTGTAGCTGACATTGTGCTAAATGAGAGAGGGTTCCTGCCCCCACCCCCAAGGGGTTCCTACTCAAGGTGAAAAGAGCACCAAATAAACACATAAATAATAATACATTTTGACAAGCAGAGGTATAAACAAATTGCTACAGAAGTGCTCAGAAGGAGCCCTGCCCAGGGAGTCAGTGAATGCTCCCAAGAGGTGACCTCTGAGCAAGGTCCTGAAGGGTGAGTAAAATTCTGTCAGATAAAGAAGGAGGGGGGAGCTTTCTCCACTGTGTCTCTTCTCTCTCCTATCCTTGGGGTTCAGCTGGGGTGTATGAGGACAAGATTGTAACAGAATTTCTAATTAGACAAAGGAGGATTCCAAAGCCCAAGCTTCCAAGCAGGGTCAGCTGCAAAAAAATCCAAAAGTATAAAGAACAAAGAAGTTGTAAGGATTAGCAATAGAAAATACTGACAGCTGGTCTAGGAAACCAGAAGTCTGGGGCTAAAAGACAAGAGCAAGAGAAAAGAAGGCAGACAGGACAGCAGCCCAAGAATATCAATGGAAACTCACTTCTCAATCAGGACAGAACCTCAGCAGTTCAATAAATACCCCATTTTGTTCTCATTGTGTTAATCCTCTTCGTGTTGCTATAACAGAACACCTGGGACTGGATAATTTATAATGAACAGAAGTTCATCTGGCATGTGATTCTGGAGGCTGAAAAGCCTAGGGTTGAGGGGACCATGTCTGTAAGCACTTTCTTGCTGCATCATCCCATGGCGGAAGGAAGAAGGAAGGAAGAAGGCAAGAGAGCTTATGTGCATGAAGGAGGAAGGGGCCATCCTTATGAGCCCGTCCTTTTATCAGGAACTTACTTCCAAGGTAACTTACCCTCTTTGTGGTAACACACATATACATTCATGAGTGCTGAGCCCCCATTGATCTTCTCACCTCTTGAAGCCCCCACCTCCCAACATTGTTGCACTAGGGATTAAGTTTCCAACATATGAACTTTGAGGGACACATTGAAACCATAGAACTTACAATTCAATTTCATTTTCACTCTCAGCCCCCATCCTGTTAGACTTGTGGGAAATTCAACCTTAGTCCTCCCTGGGGCTTCCCCCTGCACCCACGGCTGGGCTAAAATTCTGGTGTCTTACTCAAGCTGCAGGGCCCTGAGTTGCTTTATTATGTGATACAGTAATCAGGCAGAAGGATGCCATCTCTCTGATATATCTCTGACATTTCCATAAAGCACCTGGTACATCCTTTGGTGCTTTTAAGAAAGCAGGGCACAGGTTCTTGCTTCTGGTGGGCCCCAGAGACTTATCTTTCTTCTCCCCAAGCCCAGGCCTCTCTTCTTATTCTGGGAAGTTACCTTTGCTCTCCACCTGCCCAATTTCCCCCAAGAACAGATCCTTTTAGAAGGAAGAGAGAAAAAAAGGGTAAAAATAAATAAATAAATGATAATAAATAAATAATTAATAAATGAAAAACAAACTTATGAACAATTACTGGGCTACATGTTGATGGCAATTCTGTATTAAAGGACTCAGTACAGAACACACACATTCTAACAGGCATGAAGTCAGAGTCAGGAGACGGTCTGAGGTGTTTGGAAACTGGTGAGTCCTTGTGGAATGAGGAGGAAGAGACTTGAGGGAATGCCAAGGGATAGACCATTTATGGAATTTGGATTTTATTCTGAAGGTATCAGAAGTCAGGAAAGTTCAATAATCTACGTGGAGACATGACTCTGTATTTTTTTTTTTTAAGGGGAAACTCTGGTAGAAGAGTAGGAGATTAAGTTGTGAGGAGCCTATGGCTGGCCCCAGAGATAAGCCAGATGAGGGCTCATAAGAGGTTAAGTTAGAGTAGCAGGAGAGAGAAACATGGTCACAGTTCTGGGAGAAAAATCAACTGAACTTAGTCATTGATTGGCTATGAGGGAATGATGACAATGACAAAGAAAGAAGTTGAAGAAGATTCTAAGATTTTTAGCTTGGAAGACGGGGCAGTCAATCGTCCTTTATCCAAGGTTTGGAAGACAGTGGGAGTGAGAGGGAATGGGGACAGGTGTTGGGGAGGCGAGAACTAGACAAGTTTAACACTGGTCATATGCCAGGTACTGTTTTGCCTACAAAAACCATGTGAAGTAGTAGTAGTGTGCCCATTTCACAGCTAAGAAAACTAATAGCTCAGAGATGTTGTTCACCCACCTTCATTCAGAGAATAATGGTGTCAGGATTGGAAATTGGTGTCTCCTTGGAAATTGGAAACTGGTGTCTCCTTGGCCCGTAATCCATGCTTCTCCCCCACATGCTGCTTAGTGCCTCGCAACTTTGGAACACTGGGGAAATCACTCAGTACTCTGAGTCTGGAGCTTGGGAGTCAGGCAGAAGGTGCAGGTATCACATTGGGAAACCTTATTATGCAAAGGATTCCTGCATCATGGAAAGAGATGAGATCACCTAAAGGTGGAAAGAGAAGACAAAGACAGACCTTGTGTCCTGGGTTACACCAGTTAGGTCTGTGTTATGTGACAGATCACAGGACAGGCAAGGAGCAAGGTTAGGACTGTTTTTCCCATGGTGGAGTTCAGAGGTGAAGTTTCCAGGGGTGGCAGTTGGCTTCATTAGAGACCAAGCTCTTTTTCTTCTCCCATACTCTGTGTGTTCCATCTCGAAAAATGGCCTCTTTAAATCCCACCAACCTATTTCAGGCAGCAGGAAAGAGGAAGAGCTAAAAGAAGAAGGTGTCTGCCAGCTTAGCGAGTCTGCTTTCAGGGAAGTCTTTCCAGAAGGCTGATCATGTAACTTCCACTTACATTGGCCAGAACTTGGAACCATCTTCAGGGTCGGCTGCAGATGTGGTTCTTTAGCTAGGCCCCTTCCTGTGCCAACTAAACCAGGTCCTGTTGGTAGGAAATGGAAGAATGGAAACTGGGTGGGCCCTGTAGACTCTGCCAAAGTGGTAGTTGGAGGAAAGAAATAGACAAAGAAGAACATTTGAAGAGAGAGAAAGAAAGGAGAAAAGGATCCTATGAAAATTATACTGGTTTGGATGATTTTAGTTTCATAATTGAAAATCCAGCCCAAATTAGCTTAAACTTTGCTTGAATAACAAAAACCAAAAACCGCAGATAGTGCAGGTGTGTCCACTGGGACTTTGACTTCACACCTTTGCTTTTTTTGGATCTTCCCTGTGTTGGCCTTGTATTCAGACTTGCTTTCCAAATGGTAATAACGCAGTATAAGCAGTTTCAAGATTCACATGCCTACCACACTGTCCAGAGCAAGACACATCTTTTTTTTTTTTTTTTTTTTTGGTGCGGGGGCGGGGGTGGGGCGGGGGTGGGGTGGGTACCCAGAATTGAATTCAGGGGCACTCAACCACTGAGCCACATCCCCAGCCCTATTTTGTATTTTTATTTAAGACAGAATCTCACTGAGTTATTTAGCACCTTGTCATTGCTGAGGCTGGCTCTAAACTCAGGATTCTCCTGTCTGAGCCTCTTGAGCTACTGGGATTACAGGAGTGAGCCACCGCACCCAGCGACAGGTCATCTTTCTAGCAAAATTCCTGAAATGCGTTCATTCATTCAGAAATATTTCTGAGTACATACTGCGTGCCAGACACATTTTGGGTTTATACCATCTATCCCTGTACTAAAGCCTTTTAAAAGTAAGGCAGATCATGTCACAGTATGGCTCAGAACCTTCCAGTAAAGTCTTTACTTTCCTGCTGTCTCTGTGTGAACTTCATAATCCCACCCTACCTCTCTGACTTGATCTTTTCCCTTGTTCACTTAGCCAAGGATGGCTAGAACAAGGCCCAGCTGGGCAGGACCCCTGTTTGTTTTATTCACATTATGTCCAGCACACAAGATGTATGATAAAGACAAATGTTTGGCTTGTTAGCCAAGAAAGAAATTCAGAAGAAAATCAAAGATGATATGTTTTCAACTACCAATTATCAAAAAAGCAATTTATACCATTTAACCCAGTGATTCCAGTTCATAGACTCCTAAGAAACTAAGCCAAAATGCAGATGAAAAGAATTGGCCATAATTTTGTTTATGATAGCAGAAAATAATCCAAGACTAGTTTAAAAATTTACAGCATATTCAAACAAAAGAATATTAAATTGCATCCACTTATAAACATTTTGGGGAAGAATTTATGGTAACACAGGAAAATGCTTATATTGTCTTAATTGAAAAAAAAAAAGCAGGACTATAAATGTATACCATACCTATATTCTCACCTATGGGAAAATGTTCATAGGAAAACGGGAAACTCACCCAAATGTTCCCTGAGGGTCACACAGGAAGACTGGTTTCCATTCTTTCATGTGGCACACCTTTGTTGAGTTCTGTGATGGCCTCTCTATGCTAAGTCCTGGGAGTACAAAGATAACTTGGAAAGTTCTGCCCTTGAGAAGTTTATATCCAACTAAAATTTGACAGACTGTTCTGTGGGAGTAAATAAAGTCTCAAAAGATATAAATATAACTTGAATCCAAAAATATCACAGCACAAATGAGGCCAGCTGCAAGGTGGCCTTGCCTAGATGTACAGTCCCAGGGTCAAAAAGCTGCTAGGGGCTGTGAGGTGGACTGAACTGTCAAGTCGAGTTCTTGGAGACCCAAGTGCTGGAGTTAAGATGACCCTGGCCCTAAGGAACCAACACCAAGGCCTAGCTAATGGAATCGAAGGATGAAGCCAATGTTTCTAAACAGTATTTATTCTCCAATTTCTTGTGAGAAGAGATTTGGTGCAACTGTGCCTCTGCCCAGCCTTTGCTTAGAACCACCAGCCTGCATATGGATTGTGGTCACTCCTTCCATCTTGGGCAACTCTGCCTCCCCACCTCTTTGCCTGGTATGGTATCAAGGTCAGGCTGGTTAAAAAGCCTTTGTTTTCAGACTTCTCATAAATGAAGACAACAGAGGACGGCACCTCACATTCCCAGAATCTTTTATGTATATTTCACATATAATCATATGCCACATAATAATGTTTTGACCAACAACTGATTGCCTAATGATCATGGTCCCATAAGCTTATGATGGAGCTGAACATTTTCTATTGCCTAGAGACATGTCTGCAGTGCAACCCATAACTCAAGTGTTTGTGGTGATCCTCATGTAAACAAATATGTTGTGCTGCCAGTCATGTAAAAGCATGACACGTATAATTATGTATAGTACATGATACTTGACAATAATAAGCAATTATGCTACTGGTTTACTGGTTTAATATTGATTATATTACACATTTTATTGTTATTTCCAAGTGTACTCTTTTTACTTATTTAAAAAAAAAAAAAAAAGGTTACTGTAAAACAGTATGCTGTTGTACCCTGGCATCAGCTCATATATCTTGATAACTGTGTCTCTCAGTTGCATCAGGAGGCCATGTCCACTGATGGACCTATAGCTAAGTTTGTGTAAGCGCACTCCATGATGGTTTCATAACAATAAAACCACTTAACAATGCATCCTCAGAACATATCTCCATTGTTAGCAATTCATGACTATATTTTTTAAAAAAAATTCTGACTCATTTGCAAATTAAACAATGGTGGGGTTGCTTATAAAACCAACCAGCTACATTATTTATTTTCTGGCAGTGTCACTTCCACCTAGCTCCTTCACCTATCAGATTGCAGCTATTTCACAAATGATAAGCAAGCAAAATACCGGTTCCAGTAGGCTGAGGAAGAAAGCTCTTGTAGAAGGCTGCTTTCTGGAAAGTTCAAAGAGATTGTTCTTTAAAATTAAGATAGATTCAGAGTGCAAAGAATAGCTACAATGTGATCTTTAAACCAAAGGAAAATTCAGTTTCTGATTATAAAATAAGTGCAATTTGAAAATTCTTTTTTTTTTTTTTGTACTGGGGGTTGAACACAGGGACAATTTGCCGCTGACTCACATTCTCAGCTCTTTTTATTTTTTTTTTAATTTTGAGGTAGGGTCTCTCTCAGTTGCTGAGGCTGGCCTCCTGCATCAGTCTCTGAAAACTTTTTTTTTTTTTTGTACCAGGGGTTGAATCCAGGGGTTCTTAGCCACATCCCCAGCCCTCCCCCCTTTTTTTAACTTTCTATTTTAAGACAAGATCTTCCTAAGTTGCTTAAGGTCTTGCTAAGTTGCTGAGGCTGGATTTGAACTTGCAATCCTTCTGCCTCAGCCTCCTGAGCTGCTGGCATTACAGGCATATACCAACATGCTCAGCTGAAAATTCATTTCTTAAGAGGAATTCTCAATAACTACCCTGTCATTAGGACTCTGGTATCTCAAAATTACCTGTCTGGGTTCAAATTCTAGCTCTGCCAGTATTCTGTGTAACCTTGAGCAAGTTACTAAATTTCTGTTTTTTTTCCTCATTTGAAAATGGAAATTGGGGCTGGGGCTGTAGCTCAACGGCAGAGTGCTTGCCTAGCATGAGTGAGGCACTGGGTTCAATCCTCAGCACCACATAAAAATAAACAAAATAAAGGCATTCTGTCCATCTACAACTGCAAAAAATAAAAAGAAAAGACAATGGAAATATTGATAGGACCTACTTTATAAAGTCATTCTGAGAATTAAGTGGAGCTAATATCTGTAAACATCTTTACAATTACCTTCATAATTCCTTCTATATAAGTACTTGCCAAATAAATATATGAATAAAATAAAATGAAAGGATAGTTTCTTTCTTCTGTCATTTGCAATTATCACAAGTAAAACCAGCCCATAAATTAGTCCTGTGACAATAAGATGAAGTGTTTGTTTCTCCTTTCTGCCCTGTGTCAAGCAGGTGGCCATGATTTCTGGTACCTGTAGTTTGAGGGATTTTTGTAGGGCAGGAAGCCCCTGGAAATCGAAGGTACCTGAAGCGTGGCTTGTCCCATGTTTCCTGAAAGCCTGAGCCCACGGACCTGATAGGGGAGGCTAAGTGTCACAGAAGAGATGGAGGTGGGAGGGGCTTGTGGGTACAAGAAGAGGGGACGGAAGTCTCCCTGACAAGGGCGGGGAGCTGCAGACCTACAAAGCCTGGAACTGTGGGACCTGGGCCAGGCCTTAAGGGAATGGCTGTGTGGTGTGCTAAGGAAGGCAGCGCCCATCTTCCCGTGCCTCATGTGACCTAGAAGCAAGGTGCTCCAGACTCAGGGACCCTGGGATATTGGACTAGGAAAATGTCAGTCTTCACCATGAGAGGTCAGAGGTCAGAGCAGCACTGATCAACAGAATATAAGACAAATTTGTAATTTAAAAATACCTAGTATTGGGGATGTAGCTCAGTGGTAAAGTGCTTGCCTAGCATATGCAAGGTCCTGGATTCAATCCCTGGCACCACAAACAGTATTAATAAATAGAAATTAAAAAGGAATTTCCGATTTCTCTTCTCAGGAGAATTTAAAAACACTCTACGGCTTTCAGTGGGTGACTGGTTAAGCAAACTGGTATGCTCAAACCACGGAATACAGTGCAGTGGCAAAGAAGAACCAACTGGAGTCTGGCAGCCACATTTAAAACTATCAAAGGGGGTTGTGGTTGTGGCTCTGTGGTAGAGTGCTCGCCTAGCATGCACAAGGCACCAGGTTCGATCCTCAGCACCACATAAATGTAAAATAAAGATATTGTATCCACCTAGAAACTATCAAAGGACACAAGTGGAATTAATTTTAATAATATGTTTTGTTTATGTCTACAATATTATTTGAACATATAATTAATGTAAAGATAATATTGAAATATTTTACTTTTTAAATTTCACTAATTGTGAAATCTGGTATGTAGTTTCTGCCTGTGGCACAGCTCTTTGCTGGTGGGAATTTAAAATGGTAAAATCACTCTGGAAAACAGTTTGGCCATTTCTTAAAACTAAACATGCACCTGCCATCTGATCCACCAACTGTACTTCCAAGCAGAGAAATAAAGACTTGTGTTTATATGAAAATCTGCACATGAATGTTTGTGGCAACTTTATTTATAATATCCCCAAACTAGAAACAACCCAGATGGCTTTCAGTGGGTGACGGTTAAGCAAACCATGGTACACTCAAACCACGGAATACAGTGCAGTGGCAAAGAGGAACCGACTGTGGATACAGGTGATGACTTGCAGTTTCAATCTATTAGACCACTAGAAAAAGATAGTTCTATCTACTCAACTTGCATTGAGAATCCTGCCTGGGACCTTGCTGATAATCTCCTTATTGGTCTACCCGAGACTTGAAACTGCAAATAATAATGGGTGAGGTGGTGCATGCCTGTAAACCCACCTACTCAGGATGCTGAGGAAGAGAAATCGCAAGTTTGAGGTTAGCCTCAGCAATTTAGCGAGAACCCCATCTCATAAAATAAAATAATTTATTTTTAAAAAGCGCTAATGGTCCCTTAGAACTAAATTCACTTTCTTTATCATGGGCAAAATTAAATCCAATGTATAAAAGATCTGAAGAAAGTATGAATCCAGACATTTTTATATCCCTAAAATTAGACATTAACAAGTATTCTACGGTTGTTTTTGTGTGTTGAGGGTGGGGGGGAAGGTGAGGGGTACCAGGGATTGAACCCAGGGGCACTTTACCACTGAGTCACTTCCCCAGTCCTTTTTTTTTTGTTTTGAGACAGAGTCTCACTAAATTGCTCAGGCTGACCTTGAATTCATGATTTTTCCCAAGTTTCTGGGATTATAGATGTGTTCTACCATGTCTGGCTCTCAGATCTTTAAAAAAAAAATCTCTTTTAAAGTTCTTATGAAAGAGATGAAGATTTTAGTATGAGTTTAGTCCATATTTTTGAGATCTGGAGATTTTACTTTTTGGGGGTGGAGGAGTTTTACTTTTTGACTTTATACACCTCTGTGTTATTTGAATTATTTGCCACAAATGTATAACTTTTGTAGTGATCTTTAAAAATCTTCTTGTGAAAAGAAATTATATTCATAAAGTCTATGTAATAATCTGGAAAAGTGTTTATGAACTAATACCAAGGGAAAAAGTAGAAATACGTGCAGGAGAATCACAACAATGTAAATCAAAAACATGACAAAATATAAACCATGTTCACAGAAGACAAAGGAAGTACCTAAGAAATAGTGGTCAGCTTATGTGTTGAGACTGTGGATAATGCTTTTGTTCTTCGTGTATTTTTGTATTTTACGTATATTTTTAGAAGCATATTCTCCATTTATGATGGGTAGGGAAATTAAACCATCTATGGAGTTGGTCAATGGCAGAAGTTGCACATTGTATAAAACAGTGTGTAGGGACACCCATGCTCAGAGGAAGATGTCACTGCAATGCAGTTATTGTTCAAAGGAAAATAACACTGTAAACTGTAGTTAATGAATCAGGCACGAAGTTTTGTGGACACGTGTTTAGCTTCATCCCCCTTCTTTCCAGAAACACCTTCTTTTGTTTAGTCATCTCTCAACAACCCATGAAATGCCTCGGGCTTCACCCCTGACTCACAGGAACAGAACAGGACCCAGGCCTGTACCTATCAGCAGGTCTTACTCCTCTCACCTTGTGAATGGTTCCAAGATGACAAGTAATTGAAGCCAGTTAAACTGAAGTCACCACAAAGAACATCTTCTTTTGGCTGGGGATGTAGTTCAGTGGCAGAGTGCTTTTCTGACAAATACAAGACCCTAAGGTTTGATCCCCAGCCCCACAGAAAGAAAAAAAAAAGTTTTGTTTTGTTTTTGTTTGCTTGTTTTTGCTTGCCATACTTGAACTTGAAACTTTATGGCTGCAGCAACTTCCGTTGTCATCTTACTTCCACATGGAGCCTGAGAATTAAGCAATGCATGGAAGAGAGAAAATCATTTGAGCCTCAATTTGGCCATACTGGGACCAAGTCAGCTCTGTGATTGTTTAGCTCTGTGAATCAATGCATTTCCTAAGCCAGGTCAAGTTGGGTTTTTAGATACTTAGAACAAAAATAGTCCTACAAACTCTTCTTATAGAGATTAGCTTTAAAATGAGGACTGGAAAAAGAAATGTCATATTTTTTATCCAGTGTTTTCTTGAGAGAACCAATGTTCTGACTCCTGACCCCTCCCCTTCTCATCCCACCCACCCACTATTCAATGGTCAGATGTATTTCTCCCCTGAAGAAATAGTCATTTGTTCAGGTAGCCATGTAGCTCAATGAAAATACCTCCTCAGGCTACCCCACTCTTATTTCTGATTCCAGACTCATCACCAAACTGTCTTCTAACCTGCAGTTTGGCCTCTTTGTGGGAGGCCAATCTTACGGGTGACTGAGTTACACTCCCCAGCTGGGTGCTGAGGCGCTCAGTCACAGAAATGGGTGTGTCTTGCTACAGCCCCATGGGTGAAGCTATGCTCACCTGTTCCTTTGTAATATAACCCCTTGCCCTGTTTAGGATAGAATCTTCCATGGAAGTGCCTTGTGTGTGTCCCCTCCTGTAACTGTGCCCTTGTGGCCTACCCAGGTGTCAGTCAGCCTGCTGACAGTGGACATCATGAAGATAGACTCAGCCCCCTGAAACCTGACCCCTTGCCTCATTTGAATAGCTTCTCCTCAATAAAAGGGGTCAGTGCATGCTCTCGCTCTCTCTTTCTGCGGACCCTTAAGGTCAGAGGAGCCGTCACAGCTCTTGTGTGGTTATTTCGTGCAGCCCAGTTAGCCCAGTTTAACTAGAGTGACCCCTGAGCCTTTTAGTCGTGAGAACAGAAACCTGGCACCTCTTGACTGGGTTGAAGTCAGGCAAGCACTTTCCCATTATCCATGTTCGTGGTGGCATTATATTTGCTAAGTCAACCTCTTGTGAATTTGAGTAAGTCATTGGTTGTTGTAGTATGCTTGAAGGAGAAAACTTGAGATTCTGGATGCAAAGCCAAGAACAATCTCAACTCTGTGGTGACCCTCTGTAATATGGAGGAGTCAGCCAGCTTTAGACTCTTCATATCTCTCTTTAGCTTCAGCAAGGTCATTTGTCTGGAAGAGGATTAATAAGGCAGAGTGTGCATGTTTGGTACGTGGTCCTGACGATACTGTATGTAGGCTCTGGGGTGTGGTTAGACCTGAGTTTGTATCACCACTGTTTTGGGATAGTCAAGGGCAGGTCAGTTACTCCCTGAGCCTCTATTTAATTCTTCTACTATAAAATGGTAATAATAATACTTTTTACATAGGGTTGTTGTAAAAATTAAATGGAACAATATACATGAAATCTAAGCTCAAGAAAAATAATAGCTACTCAGAGGTGTATTTTCCATGAAGTTAATAAAGTTTCATGTCCCTGAGAGGAGCCCTAAAAATGTATTCACATGGTCCTATATTTTTGTAAAATTTGCCAATTTAAGATATTTTTGACATTATTTTTCTTTTTCTTTTTTTTTTAATATTTATTTTTTAGTTATCGGCAGACACAACATCTTTGTTTGTATGTGGTGCTGAGGATCGAACCCTGGCCGCACGCATGCTAGGCGAGCACACTACCACTTGAGCCACATCCCCAGCCCCCATTATTTTTCTTAAATCAGATCCCTCAAATCTTGTGCCTCACAACAATATTATGAGATAGACATGGTTATTATTACAAATGAGAAAATGAGGCTTATGAATAGTAACAACTTTTCTAAGATAGATAATACTGGAAGTGATGAATCCAGGATTCAAACTTAGGCAGTAGTATCCAGGGGTTGTCAAGTTGCTCACCCAGTTTCCCAAATTGGCTTGTACTGAAGAATCTCAAGGAACACATGTTAATGTACAGATTTCAAGGCCCAAGTCATGGTTATCAAGTTAGGATCTGTAGGGGAGGTCTAGGATTCTACTTTTAAAACTCCTCCCAGATGAATCCGAGCAGGAAAAGGCACACTCTTACGATTACTCTTACGATTTTTAATCGGTTGCCTCCATATAGCAAGAGGTCAATATGAACTGGCTAAGACTGTGATAAAATCATTTTTGTTGTTTTTTACAACAAAAACCTCAATCTTGAAGTTTTCACAGAGGAGACAGAATTTAAACTGAGAATAGACAGAACTTCACAAAGAGAAAAGAAAGAAGGAAAATCCTGAGATCACTTAAAATAGTAAAGTTTATCTGACCTAAAATAATTTTGGGTAATTTTGCTACTGGTTAACTGTTGTTGTTAAAATTTATTGTCAGCTCTGCCAAAGCTACTTAATAGGTTTTTGATTGTTACTTCCAGCCCAGGGCTGTGCTGGGCAAGTGCTCTACCCCTCTATCTGTGGCCCTTTTTCTTTTACATTTTATTTTGGGACAGGGTCTTTCCATGTTGCTGGGCTGGCCTGAAACTTGTGATCCTCCTGCCTCAGCCTCCTGAGTAGCTGGATTGCAGGTGTGCACCACTACGCCTTGCTGTTTTATTTTTAAAATGAAAGTTCTCCAGCTTATTTGAGCAAATGTGAAAATATCACATTTGGAAACTATCTGAAAAAGACCAAATGTGACTACAGGAGTTTCCAATCTAAAGACAACAAATGTATATCAACAACAAGAGCTTTAACATTACCGATGAGCTGGATTGTGTTCACACATGCTGGTACCCTTTTGCCAAAAGTATGTTTTCCCCATCGATTCTTAAATCTGGGGGAAGCAAAGAAAAAAATCCTACCAAAATGCTTGCCGATTTTGTGTCTAAATTCCTGAAAACTAATTTCCCACATGTAACATCTGAATTCCATTATGTTTTCCTAAGTACACAATCACAGGCTTCAAATATTTTGCAGCATGAAGATCCAATTCCTTTTTTGTAGACAACATGTAGATATATCTTGTTTTTTGAGCAACTTGGTTAATCTATAATTTTAATTAGTGTATTAGCATCATTGCTATTCAAAGGAATTGTTGGTTTAGTTGAATGGATATCTGCCATACTTGTTATTGGTTTGTATTTGCTGTCTTTGTTCTTTTTTTTATTTCTTTTTTGTAGTGCTGAGGACTGAACACAGGCTCTCTGCACCACAGGTAATTGTTTTACCACTGAGCTACATGCCTATCCCTTAAAATTATTTTTGTATTCTGCTCTTTTTCTGCCTTCTTGTGATCTTACTTGAATATTTTATGATTCTTTTTTCTCATCTTTTTTAGCATACTAATTGTACTTTTTAAAACTTTTTACAGTGGTTTGCAATGTACCTTCACAACAATTCAAGTCTATTTTCTTTTCTTTCTCACCCCATCCCGAGTGAGGAGTGAACCTAGAGATGCTCTACTACTGAGTCACATCCACAGCCCTTTTTAGTTTTTATCTTGAGACAGGGTCTCACTAAGTTGCCAAGGTTGGCCTTGAATTTACTATCCTCCTGCCTCCACCTCCTGAGTTGCTGTGATTGCAGACGTGCCCTAGGACGCACGGCTTCCAGTTCACTTTCAAATAAGGCTATACTAGCTGGGCACAGTGGCACACATTTGTAATCCCAGCAAGTCAGGAGGCAGAGGAAGGAGGATCACAATTTTCAGGCCAGCCTGGTCAACACATGAAGACCCTGTCTCAAAACTAAAATGCAAATAAATTAAATGGGCTGGGAATACGAGTGGTAGAGATTCGTTGGTGGCAGTGTGGGGTTGTGGGAGGGTGAGGGGACAGGGACAAAAATAGCACTATACTTCTTTGTGGGTTTGTGAGGACCTTATAATAACAAAATAATCCTACTTCCTCCCTCTTGTCCCCTGTATCATTGCTGTCATTCATTTCACTTTCCTATAAGCATGTATACCTTAAATGTACATAATCAAATACATTGTTGCTATCCCTATTTCTATTTTTTGGCAGTACTGAGAATTGAACACAAGCTCTCTGACATGTTAGGCACGTTCTCTACCACTGAGCTTCATCCCTAGCCTTTTTTTTTTTTTTTTTGAGATAGTCTCCCAAAATTGTTAAGACTGGCCTTGAACTTGCAATTCTCCAGCCTTAGCCTCCCAGGTTGCTAGTATTACAGGTGTGCACTGCTGCACTAGGCTTTAAGTTTTTATTTTATCTTCATTTATTCCTTCTTTAATGTTCTTCCTTTTTAAATGCAGATCTGAGTTTCCTTCTTGGATTATTTTCCTTTCCTTTAAAGATCTTCTTTTAACATTTCTGGTATGGCAGAACTATTAGGAACAAATTCCCTCAGTTTTTGTTTATCTGAGAAAGTATTTCTGCTTCACCTTTGAAGTATAATTTTTCAGGGTACAGAATTTTAGGTTGGTGGATTTTATTTTTTCTCACACCACTCTTCTTGCTTGCACGATTTCTAAGAAGTTGGATATAGGGCTGGGGTTGTGGCTCAAGTGGTAAAGTGCTTGCCTAGCATGTGTGAGGCACTGGGTTCGATCCTCAGCACCACATAAAAATAAAATAAAGATACTGTATCCACCTAAAACTAAAAAATAAATATTAAAAAAAAGAAGTTGGATATGATTCACATGTTTCATATATGATGTGTGTATATCGATGTAGACATAAATATATAACTGTATCTGTATATCTCTGTATATCTATCTATCATCCATCTATAGGATTCTTCAGGAATCTATTTTTTTATATAAATCGAAAATTATATGCGTCAGGGGGCTGGGGTTGAGGCACAGTGGTAGAGCGCTTGCTGAGCATGTGTGAGGCACTGGGTTCTATCCTCAGCACCATATATAAATAAATGAGTAAAATAAAGGTCCACCAACAACAAAGAAAGAAAGAAAGAAAGAAAGAAAGAAAGAAAGAAAGAAAGAAAGAACCAAACATTGTTGAAACATCAATAGTAATAAATCTATTAAAAAGATTTATTATTATATGGAAAACTATTAAAAAAATGATATGCCTCAGTAGGTTTGGAGGGTTTTGCAGGGGCATTCATCCTGTTTGGTGTTCTCTAGGTTGGTAGTTTGGTGTCTGACATTAATTTAGGAAAACACTTTGTCGATGTTGTTTCAAATATTTCTTTGTTTCTTTCTTCTCCTTTTGGTATTCCTATTACCATATGTTACACCTCTTGAAGTAGTTTTCCCAGATTCCTTGGGTTTTCTGGTCTGTTTTTTTCAGTCTTTGCTCTTTGTTTTTCAGTTTGGGAGTTTTTTATTCATCCATTCTCTAGCTCAGAGATTCTTTCCTGAGCTGAGTCCACTCTACTAGTTAGCCCATCAAAGGTACTCTTCATTTCTGATACTGTATTTTTTAATCTTCATATTAGTTTTTGGTCCTTTCTTAGAATTGCCATCTCTTTGCTTGCTGTGCCCATCTGTTTTTGCATGCCATTTACTTTATTAATTAGGGAAATACCCAACTCCAGGTCACTCTGGAGCCCTTGCCATAGTAACTGTTGTTTTGAATTCCCAGTTTGATAATTCCAGCATTACTGCCATGTCTGGTCCTGGAGTTGGGTATTTCCTTTCCCCTAGGTCAGTTAGGCTCTTGTAATATCCCAGCAAGTTAGCTTCTGGTTAACTAGTATTTTTGCTAGGGTGGACCTTGTTAAGGACACAGAGTGCTGATAGTGTATTTCGAAATGGTTCCATTTCCGCTCTTGAGAAACACATGGGGATTTTTCTCCAATATTTACTGTGAGAACTCGGTTGAACCCCAGGAAGTAAAACTCACAAAAGTGTGGGGTCCCCACAGCATGACTGAGTCCCTCCAGAGTTCTTAATTTTCTGATGTGTCTGCACTGAGCCTCTAGTCTTTCGTCAAGCGCAGTGCAGTGGTTCCTGCCACCATTTCCACTCCTGACCTGGACCTCAGACTGTGTTCACCTGTCTATCTGTCTGATCTTGGGAGCAGCCGCTTGCCCTGAGTCTTCATCTCTCATATAGTTCAAAGAAGATGTGATTTTTCAGTGTGTTCAGCTTTTTACTTGCTATGGGGACAGTGGTGACTTCTAAACTCCGTACATGCAGAACTGGAAACCAGAAGTCCTATCCCAACTCATTTTTAATTTATTCAATATATGCAAAAGTACAGTAGTATAATGAATCCCTAAGTGTCCATCATCTAGGTTTAGTAATTATTAACATTTTGCTAATTTTGAGAAGCAGTTTAAAACTCCATAGAGACCGGTGCTTAACAGTTAAAGTATTTAGTGTTTGAGACTCAAAATAGTCACCCAAATAATTTGGAAGATGAAAAGAACTAATTTTTAAAAAATATTTATTTTTAGGTTGGACACAATATCTTTATTTATTTATTTTCCTGTGGTGCTGAGGATCGAATCCAGGGCCTCACATGTGCTAGGCAAGCGCTCTACTGCTGAGCCACAACCCCAGCCCCACCCCCCAAAAAGAACTAATTTTAAGAAAAATTACCTACATGATTTGAGGAAGAACCCTTTTTTATATTGAAAACACTGTAAAAATAGATAACAGATAATGTTAAATTTTTTTTTTCAGTTCTGGATTTGAACCCAGGCGTGTTTTATTACTAACCTACATCTTCACTCCTTTTTCTTTTGAGACAGTTGTCCAGCCCAGCCTGGCTTTGAACTTTTGATACTTCTGCTTTAGCCTTCCTAGTATCTGGAATCACAGGCACATACCTCTGTACTGAGAGGGCAAAACAGTTCAACTCAGTTCACTGGATTTGTTGAGTGTGGGGAGCTCCTCTATACTGGGAGATCAGAGAGAAGAGCCGCAGTACTGGAAAAAGTGGTGTTTGAATGACACCATTGAGAATGGATTTCGTGCATAAAAACAATGTAGAAAGAGACAGAATTCCAGGCTGAGGGAACTGTGTGTGCAAAGATAGGAGGTGGGAAGGGACAAGGTGAGTGTGGGGGTGTGGTTTTATGACGGTGTTTGTGATGGGAGGGTAATTTAAGAGCTGGATGAATCTCAAAGGTGATATCATGGAACAGAGGTTAAAGCATAAACTCTGTTGACAGACAGACCTGTCTGGTTACCTACTGCCTCAGGTGACAATGCTAGGGGCCAGCCCAAGAGCCATTCCCAGTGAGTGTCCCTTACTGGAGAGCTGCCTTTTCCTCTAAAGGGTGGAAATGCTAGATACTTATTTATTGGCCTCTCTTAAAACTAGAGCATGGCCATGTGATCCAAATGTGGCACAGGGAATTGATGGGAAATCTGTAGGGAACTTCTGAAATGTTTTTTCCCTAATGAAAAAACAAAATCCCCAAAAAAGCAAAACTTCTTTTTCCTTTGAACTCAGTTTTGTGACAGTGTTGTGACCTCTGAGCTCTGGCAACCACATTGTAACCATGAAAACACAAGCCAACAAGGAAAGCTAAGGTGCTGAGGAGGGCAGAGGAGAAGATAGAGAGTGTTTTATTCCTTGATGACATCAGTGTGCCACTCTACATATGCCACCCTGTGTTTGGAACTTCATGTTCTGTTCAATGATACATTTTCCTTATTGTTTAAGCCATTTCAATTGGCCTAACTCCTAGTTGATATCAGCTCAGAAAGTAGAAAACACATAATTCTCATACCTAGAGTATTTTTCCTTTGCAGCCTTTTTAAATTTTAAAAAATTATATATTTAGAACATATAAAAATGTATATAAATAATGTATTTCATATGATTTTGTACAAGTCTGTAGTTTTCACAAAGCTCATCTCCAACAAAATCATGCATAACAGGGCTTATGGGGAAAATAGGGTCAGGGCCTGACCACTCAAGGCCTTAAGAAATTTGAAGCAGCCACGTATGATTGCACATTCCTGAAATCCCAACACAGGAGGCTGAGGCACGAGGATCACAAGTTCAAGGCCATCCTCAGCAACTCAGTGAGACCCTCTCAAAACACAAAAAAAAATTAAAAAGAACTGGGATGTAGCTCAGTGGTAAAGCACTGTTGGGAGCAATCCCTAACAACAACAACAACAAATAAATTTGAAGAAGGACCCTGATTTAAAAAAAAAAAAAAAAAAGCATTTGTTCTAACAAAAATCCTGGCACAGTCCACTCTCCTCTGCGTTCGTAGCTAGCCAGCTTAGCCACACAGCCACACCTTCCCTCACAGACTTACATCCTGGCACATCTCCTCAGAGATGGGAGCTCCTGAGCACATTTGTTTCTACAAAAGTAGCTTTCTTAAGTCATTTTATTTAAACAAAGAGAAATTTCTTCATAATTTCTTATTTGAGCTCTTAACTTCCTCAGAGAGTTAAAATAATGATGACGTGGAGGCCCACACAGTGTCCACTAACAGAGGGCACCTCTGCTGGGTCCTTAGCTTTTTCGCTGGGGTTCTCCAAGATGGGGAAGGCTTTCTCTGGGTGAGAAAGCTCCTTCTGATCCTTTCAAAACACTGACAGAACAGGAAAATCACACGCAAACCATCTTGGTTTCTAGGGTAGTTGGTATCATTCCCCCACTCACCTGTCATGTGCCATAGCATTAAAAGAATGCTACTGTGGATTAAATGGTAAATTTTATATTGTGTATTTTTGACCACAATATTTACATATAGAGAGAGGTGGGGGGAGGACTTTGGGGAGACAGCTCAAGGGCAGAGCTAGAGCTCAGCATGTGTGAGGCCTTGGGATCAAGCACCTCTTCCTACAATAGATAGTGAAGGCCTTCAAGAGCTTTTGTACATGAGGGTTTTATCTATCAATGTTTACTTCACTAGTCATTGAAACTTTGAAATTAAAACAACAACAAAATGCCCTTATGTATACAGGATCGCTGGCGCTGGTGTATACGCCACTCAGCTTCAGAAACAAAACTCGATTGGTATCACTGGGTTCCCTCCTGTGCCTCTCCCTGAATGTTCTGCTTTGTCACCCAGAGGTAACAACTGTCCAGGACTTGGTGCTTATCATGACCATGTTTTTTTCTTTTTTGTACTAGACATTGAACCCAGGAGCACTTCATCACTGAGCTACATCCTCAGCACTTTGTATTTCTATTTTTTTTTTTTTTAATTTTGAGACAGGGTCTTGATAAATTGCTTAGGGCCTAAGTTGCTGAGTCTGATCTTGAACTTGTGAGCTTCCGGCCTCATCCTTCCCCAGTCACTGTGATTACAGACATGTGCCATCACACTCAGATTCTCTATGATTTTTCTTTATTTTCTTTTAATTTTTAAACTTGTTTTAATTAGCTATACATACAGTAGAATGCATTTATGCACTTTGATATATCATACATAGATGGGATATAATTTCTCATTTTTCTAAGTATACATGTTACAGAATCACATTGGTCATGTAGTCACATATGTACATACAGTAATAACATCTGTTTCATTCCACTATCTCCTATCCCCACGTCCCCTCCCCTCCCATCACTTTCCTCTATCTAATCTAAGGTAACACTATTCTTCCCTAGTCTCTATGATTTTTCTAAGTTTGAATATATCCCTGGAGACATATAATTCAAAAATTTTAAGCTAATGTAGTCATACTATCTATCTGTATTGCCCTTCAACTCTTGGTTTGTCCATCCTTAAAAGTGCCCATGGTCATCCACTCCTCCCAAATCAGGGGTGCAGATCTCCCCAATACTTTTTTTAAAAAACATTTGTTGTTGTTGTTTACCTTTATTTTTTTATTATTTTTATGTGGTGCTGAGGTGCCTCACACATGCTAAGAAAGCGCTCTGCCACTGAGCCACAGCACCAGCACTGCCCCCCTCAACACTTTTTTGTATACCTTGATGTCTTACTTCTAGTCCTTTCAGAAATTGTCTGATACACACACACACACACACACACACACACACACACACACATACACACAGCTTTTCGCCTCTCCCTTGGAGCTCCCTTTCCTACAGGAGGTACAGTGTACACAGTAGTCTTTTGTGTGACTCAGTATTTTCCAGCCATAACAGAGCATTACAATAGAATAGGAGCTAACATTCTCCATTGGAGTCAAAGTATATTTGGAATTACATCGTAGCACACTGAAACGTATTTAAGAGGAGAAGACACTATTGACAGGAACAGTACTGGCTGGTGGGACTGCCCAGTTTTAGGCTAGTTAGGTAACTGGGGAACTGGAATAAGACCCCTCCCCCCCCATAAAGAAAGGCAAACCAGAAACAAAAAGAGGAAGTCAGAGATGAACTGCAAAGAACTCACTGAGGTTGAAACCTCAACGTAACATTTTGCACAGCACGTTCTCACAATGTTTTCTTGTTTATTTCAAACTCCTTCTTTTAGCCTGGCTTACTAGGCTGGCATCTAATCTCAATGCTTCTGAGTTAATTTATTCAATTTTATTATCTTTATTACAGCAGCTTCCACTAGAATCACCCCATTCAAGGGCCTCATCTACATCTATAAAACTGTTAGGGAGACAAGGATAATGAGGATGAATTTATTAATATTTTCACATGGCCTGTGGATTCTAGAGCCTATGCTTTCCAATTGAATCTGAACTGTGATGGTTATTGACTTCCAGTGTACTACTTTCATAATCAGGAACTTCTTTCCTCCAGTTCTCTAAGCTCTTACAAGCCCATTTTAATGACTTGTACAGAGGGCTCAATAAAGAAGAGACACAGAACCAGAGAAGGGAGCATGGGCAACAGTGAGGTCTATGTTCTGCAAAGAATTATTTTTTATCAAATTCTTTTTCACCTTTGAAATGTTTTTCCCCCCTTAAAGTGGGAAAAACTCTCAAACAGAAATAGCAAAGGCAGTTTAGTCTTTATTGAATTTGCATTTCTTAGTTTCATTCCTTCTTGCAAAAATTCCTAGGTGTGTTTTGATTTTTGATTTGTTGCAGTACTAGATTTCAAACCCAGGGCCTCATGCATACTAGGCAAGCAGTGTGCCACGGAGCTACATCCCCAGCCCTCTTAGGTGTGTTTTGAAAGAAGAAATGAATATGTACTTTAATATTATAGGACTAGTGTATTTAATGGAATTGAAGCAGGATAGAAAAAAATTTTTAAAAAGGTAGAAAAGAGACATGAAGGAAGGATAAGGAAATATAATCTGAAAGTTCTGCATACTTTTTTAGGCCTGTTACTCGCTAGGCCAGTCTCTCCCCCAAGCCTGTAACTCTTATATTTCTTGGAAAGTCTTAGAGTTACCATAAATTCACTCACTTACAAAAACTACTTTGTGCCCTGTTAATTTGTTCACCAATAAATAGGTGAAGCAAAGAAAGAGACAATGTTTTAAAAGAAATAATACAATTTAGGGGACTTTCTAGCATTATCTATTGATTAAATAATGGAGCCCATGTCAGCTTACGGATCCTGAGAATGGCCAGACCACCATAAAGCATTTGTGATCACCAGACTGATGTCTTCTTTATGTACCTTTTTGTACCCAGCCATTACAAAATTTCCTTTAAAAGAAGAACCTGAGAACTCCAAAGCATCTTTCATTCTTGAGATGGCCTGCATTCTCCCTTGAATTCTCCTGGCACTTTTAAATAAATCTGTGCCTCTGCTGACACATGCTAAAAGTCTTTTCCATCAATAAGTCAAGGGGCCCACTTGTTCTGAGTTGATTTCCCCTCTCTCTGGGAATTCCTCAGGACTCTCTTCCAATGACATCTCTTCTCCAGTGGCAGAATGAGCACTGAATCAGGAGCCAGGAGGATCTGGGTTTGAATGGTTCCAACCCAAGCACTTGTTTGCTTTATTTTCTTCCCTTATGTGATGAAATATACCACTTACCTATGAGGGGATAAACCCACTGCAGTATACCCACACAATGCCACAGAAGGATTGAGTGCAGACACCTGCTACCACATGGATGAGCCTTGAAGGCATTGTGCTAAATGAAGAAGCCACATCTCGAATGATTCCATTTATATGAAATGTACAGAATAGTTAAATCTATGAGGACAGATAGTAGCTAATGGGTGCAAGATTTCTTTCTGAGGTAATGAAGATGTCCTAAAAGTGTTATGATGCTTATAAATTAAAAACTCCATTAAAAATCACTGCCTGGTATACTTTATTATATATATTGTTGCTGTTTATGACTATTATTTTGTGGTTCTGGGGATCAAATGCAAGGCCTTGTGAATGCTAGGCAAGCACTCTACACTGAGTAATATCCTCAGCCCAAAATATACTTCTCTTTATTTCTCTCCTTCCTTACTTCATTTCTTCTTTCCTTCTTTGTGTTGGGGATTGAATCTTGTGTAGCCAAGTCCTCTACCACTGAGCTACATGCCAATTACATTCCCCTGTCCCCATGTACTTTAAGTAGATAAAATGCGTAACCTGTATCTCAATAAAGCTTAAATTAAAAAAAAAAAAGAAATAAAAAGGAACATTGATTTCTATCCAGGTATGTTGGGAGGCTCAGATTAGTTGCCTTCATTATAAGGCAAACATTTCAAGAGGAGGGAGAGGGGAAATGCTGGGGAATGATGTTGGCCAAATTATATTGTTACATTGTGTGCATGTATGAATATGTAAGAACAAATTCCACCATTAGGTACAACAATAATGCGCCAATAAAAACAAAAACATTTGATAAAAAAACATTTCAAACTATATAAGATAAACTATTTTTAGTCTAGTATTTCCTTAAATTAGAGGCTAATGTACTAAAGCAGTTTCCCAGTGACAATCAGCATTTCTGTGGGTCAGAAATTGGAGTTGCTACTTAGAAGCTGACCTCTGTGCACTAAAGTGAGAGGAGAGGAAGCAGTTTCCAGTTCGTGACCTCGGCAGGGGAGAGAACCATGACTGGACTGGGAACTGCTTGAGGACAGGGGTTGCTTCTGTTTTGTTCTCTTATGTAATCCCAGTGCCTCATACCATATCTGGCTAAATAAATGTGAATGAATGAGTGAATGAAGAACAAATGAATGGTCAAACTAATGAACTAAGCATTACTGAATGAAAATGGTGAGACACCTTCACCCAGTCAACAAACCATTTTACTAGCCGGCACACTCAGATTCTTGCTTTGATGCTGACAAAGAATGGGCAATCTGGGGGACACATTCCATTGCTAGTTCTCTTTTTGGTGTTCTGTTCACAATGGTTGTTATTTCTCCTTAAGGCTGCAAAGGGCTGGGAGTGGTGGGGCACACCTGTTATCCCAGCAACTCTAGAGGCTGAGTCAGGAAGATTGTAAGTTCAAGGAGAGCCTGGGAAATTTAGCTAGACCCTGTCTCAAAATAAAAATAAAAAAGGGTTGGGTGTGTAGATAAGTGGTAGAGCAACCTTGGGTTAATTCCTCAGGACTAAAAACCAACCAACCAAGCAACAACAAAAACAAACAAACAAAACAAAACTGGAAGTTCTGTAAGACTCCAGCCAAGGTCGTGGCTAAGATTCACTTCATCTTCCATAGTTGTGATAAGGAGAGGTTTGACCTCCAGAACAAAAGCATCATAAGGTCTGGTCTAGACATACTGGGACCACAAAGGGACTAAGGGACCATGGGGCCAGCTGAGAGGTCTATTTTGCTGCAAAACAAGGGCAAAACACTCATTAGGTGGTTTGGAATCAGGACAACAATTTTGTGTGGTCCTGGCATTTGAAGTCACTGTGATAGAAACAGGAGTCACCAGTTTTTGGGAAAAGCAACTACTCCCTATTTCTCCATTTTTACCAGCTGGGAAAAGTCTTGTGGGTTTGGGCCCAAGTGCTGCAAATCATAATCCTGAAAGACACAAACCTAAATACCATAATCCCAAATGTTGAAATCCTGAAAGGTCAAAAGCTCTAAGATCTAAAATCCCCCCAAATCATAATCCAAAAAGATTAATATCCTGAATGTTGAAATCCTGAAACCCCAAATCCCCCAAACCACAATTCCCATTGGGAAAACAAAGAAGGATATAGAACAGGGGTAGAAAGCCAACTCCTGGGAAAGGTATTAGTGCATCTTTGGTTATACACAGGGTATTTTCTTCATGTTTGGCAGAACAGATACCTTGAAGCCTGGTATAAAGATTAGTCTGAGTGGATTGGGTGGGGAAGATCCACCATTGATGTGGGTGGGTACCCTCCAATAGACTTGGGGCCTAGAGGGAGCACACACTGGGGGGAGGGGGGCAGTGTTCTCCTCAGGTTTTCAGCTGTGGCCTTTGGACTTGGCTCCTTAGGCAAATGGTTATGTGGCAGTGACCCACTGTGGGTATTTTTTTTTTTTTTCTGTAGTGCTAGGGATCAAACACAGGACCTCACATAGATTAGGCAGTGCTATCCCATTGAACCCTAGTCCCCCATTGTAAGTTTTTGATAGATCTCATAAAAGACTTAGGTTGTCTCTCATGGTGTTTCCGTCAACTGCAGTTATAAAGCTGGGCACACACAATTAAGAACCACAGTGGTATGCATTTATATATTTTGCTTTTTGACCTATTTCTTTTTTTAATGTTTTTATTAGTGCCATATAGTTATAAACAAGAGTGGGGTTCCTTTTGACATATTCACAAATGCATTTAATAATTTGCTCTGTTTCAATCCTCAGTATTTCCCTTCCCCTTCCTTCTTCCCTCCCCCTGATCCCTTCTTCTACTGGTCTTCCTTCTATGTACTTAATTCTAATTATACCTTGTGGAGAGTAGTGATTTGAATCATAGTCTTGCTGACTCTTTGGTCGCTGTGCTTGTGCTGGGAACTGCCTGTGTAAAATTTCGGGTTGAGATAGCCCAGTTGCTGTGGTGACGCCAGCCCAAGAAACTCTGTACAAAGGCTCAGAGTTATCAATCAAGACCTTGAGTTCAGGCACCAACTTCCAAGGATGGAGGATTTTGAGCATAACAAGATGACCCTAATGTCTTATGGGTCCTGTGTCTTCAGATTGCCTACTTTTCTAAAACTTTCCCACAAATAACCTTTTGATGAAACCTATAGAATAAACATGCTGAACTATCTCTGGGTCACTGTTTCTCTATCAGAGAGCAGGATCCCACTTGGCCCCACCCTTTTTCTCTGTGTGTGTGTGTTTATCTTTTCCTCATCCCCCATCACTCCTTGTCTGGCTTTTCTTAATTAGCATCCATGGCTGAGAGATGAGAGGACCCCGGCAATACCTAAAAGTGGAATTTATCATGATATATTCATACGTGCACCGAGCATGTAGTTTGGTAATTTTCACTTGGTAAGTTCCTTCTCTTTCCTGCCTTTCTCCCTCCTCCTTTATCCCCTCCTTCTACTCTACTATTCTCCCTTCTGATTTTATGAAATCTCTCCTTTTAAAAATTTCTTATTTCTCTCTCACTTCCATATATGAAAGAATAATGATTTACTGGCTTATTTCACTTAGCATGGTGTTCTTCAGTTCCATTCATTTACCTGCAAATGCCATAATTTCATTTTTCTTTATGGTGGAGTAAAACTCCATTGTGTATATATATCACATTTTCCTTATCCTTTTCTCTATTATGGATACCTAGGCTAGCTCCATAACTTGATGATTGCAAATTGTGTAGCTATAAACATTGGAGTGTAGGTATAACCGTACTATGCTGATTCCTGCTCTTTTGGATAAATACCAAGGAATAGAATAGCTGGGTTATGTGGTGGTTTCATTCATAATCTTTTAAAAAGCCTCCATACTGCTTTGCAAAGTGACTGCACTAATCTGCAGTCCTGCCAACAATGTGTAAGTGTTCCTTTCTCCCCACATCCTTGCCATCATTTATTATGACTTGTATTCTTGAAGCTTGCCATTCTAACCAGGGTGAGATGAAATTTCAGAGTAGTTTTGATTTGCATTTCCCTGATTGCTAAGGATATTGAACATTTTTATATGATATATATATGTTGGCCATTTGCATTTGACCTATTTTTTATGAATATAGTTCATTTATCTGCTCATAACTGTTATACCTTTGTGTTAGCATATCTGAACATTTATACTTGCAAAAATAAATATGTTATCATTGCCTATTTTATCGTGCAAAGTGGCTGATGAAGTATACAGCCCTATTTTTAATGTGTTTCAAATAAATCCCTTTTAAAAATGTAAATAAAAAGCCAAGTAGTGCATGTGGTAGTGCATGTATGTAATCCCAATGACTCAGAAAGCTAAGGCAGGAGGATGGCAAGTTCAGGGCCAGCCTGGACAAGTTAATGAGACATTGTCTCAAAATAAAAAATAAATAAGGCTGGAGATATAGCTCATTGGTAGAATGCCCCTGGGTTCGATCCCCAATATTAAAACAAACAACAACAACAACAACAAAAAACTTGTTAAGATTGTTTTTTCCAGAATTACATTTTCAGAATTTTGATCTTTTTTAGATTTTAGGAATTTTAATCTTTTTAGATTTTAACATTCAGGATTATGATATTCAGTGTTATATGCACCTGTGCAGGTCAGTATGGCTACACAGAAAACATATAAAATAGACAATAATAACATACTTATTTTTGTTATAATAACATCTGTTAGCAGATGGAACGTTGTGTACCTACAGAGACCCACTCTTTTTTGTCTATATAAACAGCATTCCTCTTACCCCATTGGATCAGTTGGAGTAAGCTTCCCTCCCTGTACTCTTACCCCTTATGCTGCATATAAATCCTAATAAAGCCTCTTTTGGGTGGTCTTATTTTGCCTATTTGTGATTTCTATCTTGAAAAGAGCAGGCTAAGCTAGTTGCACTAAGAGCTGGTAACACTGAGGTCAGTTGGTAATGAGAGTTACCAGAAGCCAGAGCTGATAGCACCCAGCACTATTAGCCCTGAAGACAGCTAGCAGTCAGACAGCTGTGGAGAGCTGCTGGTAGCTGTAGGAAGTGCTGCTGGGAGAGCTGCTGGCCCTGACTGAAGAAGGAGCTGTTAGCTTTGGCTGCTGGAAGAGCAATAGGTAGAGCTGTGAACACTGAGAGAAAAACCAGTGGCCCTTAAAGCCCAGAGCAGCTAACATTAAGGGAGTTGCACTTTGCCCATTTATGACTTCTCCTGAATTGAACAAAAGAACCCTCAGCCATTTGGCAACATCTATACCTCTAGCCATTTACTTTTTTTGTTTTGTTTTTGTTTGGTACTGGGGATTTAACCCAGGGGTGCTTTACCACTGAGCCACTTCCCCATCCTGGTTTTTCTTTTCTTTTCTTTTTCTTTTCTTTTCTTTTTCTTTTTTTTTTTTTTTTTGAGACATGTCTCCTTCAATTGCTTAAGGCCTTACTAAGTTGCTGAGTCTTGTCTTGAATTTTCAGTCTTTCAATCCTCCTGCCTCAGTCTCTAGAGTTGCTGGGCCACTGTGCCTGGTTTTAGTTACTTACTTGCACAACATGTCCTGAAGCTAAGCAGCAGTAAATCCTAAACTTCAAAAGTCTTAAAAAAAAAAAAAAAAAAAAAAAAAAACCTTGCCTAAAGCAACTGTATGTACCATATAAAGTAGATTATGTTTCCAACCCCTTCTCTACTTATTTCTTCCAAAACAGATATCTGTAAAGCCAGGAAGCCAACAAAGGAACAAATAAATAAAGACAAACTTCTGGTAAAACCAGTTTATATAATAAACAACAATAACAAAAATCTCCCAATCTCTAGTTCTTTGTATTTGATAAATACCTTAAAAAATGTTTGGGTATGACTACTGATTATTCTACACTTGACGTTATTTATAATAGATAATAAATCTGAAAACCAGGGACTCGTGTTTGCTCACGAGTGCAGTATGGATTTTAGAGTCAGGCAGAGAGTAAAGTTAGTGACTGGCTCCATGCTCACCAGTTGTGTAAATTGGTGAACTGGGTAAGTGTATTAGTCAGCTTTCTGTTGCTGTGACAAAATACCTGAGCTAAACAACTTTAAGGGATAGATTTATTTTGATTCATGGCTTCCAAGGTTTCAGTACATGGCTGGCAGCACGCATTGCTTTTAGGGTTGTGGTAAGGCAGAACATCCTGGTGGGGAACATGTGGCAGAGCAAAGTTGCTCAGCTCAGCGTGACTGGAAAGCAGAGGGTGGGGAGGGAGAGAGAAAGAGAGAGAGAGGGAGGGAGGGGCTGGGGCCTCAATTGTCCTTCAAAGTCACACCCCAATGATCTGCTTTCTTCAACTAGGTTTCACCTCCCAAACTTTTCCACCACTATCTTCCAATAACAGCTTGAGACCAAGCCTTCAACTATAGGTATTTGAGGGATATTCCAGATCCAGACGGTAACAAATGACTTTCTGATCTGCATCTGTACATGGGGATAATAACACTTGCCTCTGATTTGTTGTAAGGATCTAATGAAATTGTGTATATGAATGAGAACATAATCTAGAATAAACCCATCTTTGTCCCTACCTACCCCCTTCTCTATATATAACCAACAATTTGCTTATCATTCCTTCAGATTTTTATTAGCAAACATAAGCAAGTTAAATAAATATGAATATAGGGACAAGTATACCCTCCTTTTGTCTCCTTGTTTATATAAAGAGAGCATACAACTGCTTTTCATCTTGTTTTTTTTTTTTTCCCACCTAATCTATCTTGGAAATCTTTCATTATTTTTTTAAAACAGCAGCATGAGATTCCATTCTGTGGCCTTAGCACAGTTTGTTTATTTTTTATTGTTTGTTTGTTTGTTTGTTTTGCAGTGCTGGATATTCAACCCAGAGCCTTGTGCATGCTAGGCAAGTACTCTACCACTGAGCACATCCTCAGTCCCATGTAGCACAGTTTATTTAACCACATTTCATACTTTATAGAAAGTAGAAGACATTTGGATTATTTCCCAACTTGGTTTATAACATATAAAGCTGTAACAACTATCCTTTGATACATAGTATTATTTGCATGTGAGTATATATAAAAAGTTGATACCTTTGAAACTTATATGTATGGAGGGGGGGAACGTTCTGGGGAGTGAACTCAGGGACTCACTCATGCAGGCAAGCACTTTACCAACTGAGCTACCTCCCGAGCCCTAAAACTTTAAAAAAAATTTATTGACATTAAAATTACTACATTTGTAATTTTGATGGTTTTTGTCCAGTTGTGCTTCAAAGGGTTTGCACCATTTTGCACTCTCCAACAATGTTTGAGGGCATGCATTACAATTTTTTAAAGTGGGTATTTCTAGCTGGGTGGACCATACTGTGATCCCAGCTACTTGGAAGGCTGAGACAGAAGAATTACAAGTTTGAGGCCAGCTTAGCAACTTATCCAGATCCCTGTCTCAAAATTAAAAAATAAGAAAGGGTTAGGATGTTGCTCAGTAGTGGAGCATTCCTGGGTTCAGTCCACAGAACTGGAGAAAAGAAAAAAGAGGAATTTTTAATTTATTTCTTTAATTTAATTAAATTCTTTAATTTCTTTCTTTAAAAATACTGTAAGTTAAAAAATTTTTTGCATGTGGATATAGTCTTATGGTAAAATATTTTAAACCACGTGACTAAATGGAAAGAATTTCTTTTTTAAAAAATATTTATTTTTTAGTTGTAGTTGGACACAATACCTTTATTTCACTTAATTATTTTTATGTGGTGCTGAGGATGGAACCCAGGGCCTCGCACGTGCAAGTAGGGCGCTCTACCGCTGAGCCACAACCCCAGCCCCAAGTGGTAAGAATTTCAAGTTCTCCTTGGCCAACACTTTTTTCTTCCCTTCAAGCTTCTTCAACCCCTCACTTATTGTACACTGTTTAGTGTGCCAGTTAACAATTGTCAAACACAATAGCCTTTTCTCAGTTCCCACCCTCCTTGAGATCTCCAAAGATCTCATCCCAAGATCCTCTCTTCTTTTTGCTTTCCTGGCACAAACATTCTTGGGTTCTCTCATATTTTTCTGATGCTTCACCATCTGCTCGTGTTTCTCTTTCGTCTTTTGCCTTGAAAAACAGGCCTAATGGTAGGAAATGTTTACTGAAGATTGATGATGCACAAGAACAACAGAACCCTGGCCACAAGAATGAGGTCTTGGGAGGATGGCAGATTGTTTGCTAGGGTGGCTGCAACAATTCCTCCTCTCTCTGTCAGCATATTTGCTAAGGCTGCCATAACAAAATACCACTAAGTGGGTGACTGAAACAACAGAAATTTATTTTCTTCTGGTTCTCTAGGACAGAACTCTAAAGTCAAGATGTTGGCAGGGTTGGTTTCTTCTATAACCTCTCCTTGGCCCTCAAATGGCTGCCTTCCCCTCCCTGTGTCTTCCCGTGCTCTTCCCTCTGCACCTGCCAGCATACTCCTCTCCCCTTCTTAAAGGAACACCAGCATATTGGATTAGGACCCTCTCTAATGAGCTCATTTTTAATATAATTACCTCTTCAAAGACCCTATCTTCAAATACAGTGTCATCCTGAGTTACTTAAGGTTAGGACTTCAACATATGAATCTGGGGGACACCATTCAGCCAACGATAGTAAACTTGACCTTTACTTTGCTGTCGTTCCCATTAAAGGGTATAATATTTTTCTTCACTCCCTAAAGCTAGGCTGGCCTTGTGATTTGATTTGACCCATAGAATATGGCAGAAGCAATGTTGCGTAACTTCCAAAATTAGGCTGTCCGTTTCTGCTGGCACTCTCTTGGAATGCTGCCCGCTGAGACCACCAAGTAAGGATGCTGGTCTAGCCTCCTGAGGGAATGAGGGTCTATGGAAGAGAAATGGTACATGCCAGCCCTCGGTCAGCACTTCTAGTCAGTTGAGCGAGGTTACAGCGGCTCAGGCAGCTCTTACTGCCATCATCTGACTGTAATTTACATGAGTGAACCCAGCAAGTTCAGCTGAAGAGGTGCCTATCCAGCCCACAGAGCAATGAGAATAAAACGTGGTTTGTTTTAAGCCACTAAAACATTATTATTGTTCTGACCCACTATTTTGAAATAGCAACAGTTCACAGATACTGGAGGAGATAAAGAAATTAAATATCTACAAAAGTGATGAGTTTCATAAAAGGAAAAATCAGGGTTGAGGCAAACAGTAGGAATCAGACTAGTGTGGGAGGAGGAGCTTCAAAGAGACGTCCTGGTTTGGGGAGGCTGAGGCAGGAGGATCCCAAGTTCAAAGCCAGCCTCCGCAATTTAGCAAGGCCCTAAGCAACTTAGTGAGACCCTGACTCAAAGTAAGACAGAAGAAGGGCTGGGGATGTGGCTCAGTAGTTAAGTGCCTCTGGGTTCAGTCTCCTGGTGCCAAACAAAACAAAACACCAAAAAACCAAGCTTCCTGGGGAAACGATGGTTGAGGTGAGGTATCTGTGACAAGCAGCAGAGGTAGGGCAAAGCTGGGGAGTAGAGCATGGAAAGAGGATGTGTGGACCAAAATCTACTCAAACATTTGCCCGCCGCCCGGCACCGCCCTCCACCGGGGAGTTCACTTCCCTATCAGTGGCACGTGGGTAGAAGTGGCACCATGCTGTTCCCATCCTAGGCCTTGAGAGGCAATGTGTGGTTCTGCCTGTCTCTCTGGGAACTTCAGCTTCTGCCATGAGAACACTCCCCAGGCAGAATGCTATCCCAGCAGAACAGAGGGTACATGGAAGAGAGCCAGACCAAACCCACAGTGTGGAGCTGAGTCCAAACTGGATCAGACAAATTCCTGCTGACCCAAAGAACATGAGTAAACGGATAAATACTTCAGGTTGTATGCCACTGAGATTTTATGGTTGTTTGTTCCATAGGCTAGCTGACTAATAGGATGACTGGCATTCTAGAGAAAGAGTAAAGGCCACCTGCAAAGGCCCACAAGCAGGAGAACATGCTGAGGAACCAAAGCTGATCAGTGTAGCAGGAACCTAATGAGCAGGGCGGAGACTGGATCACCCGGAGGCTGGAAAGTCAACAGAGGCACATCATTTAGGGGTTAACAGGCCATGTTAAGACTTAGGAGCTTTAGCTGGGCACTGTGACACATGCCTATAATCACAGCAACTTGAGAGGGTGAAGTAGGAGGATCACGAGTTCAAAACCAACCTCAGCAATTTAGAAAGGCCCCCAGCAACTTAGCAAGACCTGCCTCAAAATAAAAAATTAAAAGGACTTCTTGGGAGGTGGCTCAGTGGTTTAGCACCCCTGGGTTCAATTCCTGGCAGAGAGAGAGAGAGAGAGAGAGAGAGAGAGAGAGAGAGAGAGAGAGAGAGAGAGAGAGAGAGAGAGAAAAGAGAGAGCACAGCTACTATGGAAAACAGTATGGAGGGTCCCTAAAAAGTTAAAAAATTGGAGCCACCAACATATACTTCAAGAGTCTTGCAGTTCCCCTGGGTGCTGTTGCTTTGAGTGGAGTGAGGGGACTCTCTGGATCTACAGCTGGTGGAGCAGTGTGCACGTCATCATGGATGAGAACTGGAGGGTCACTGGAAGGAGACAACTTATGCTCCGTGACGTTGTGCTTGTCATACTCTTCAACCAGAATGGGAAAAGTTTTGCTGGATGGGGAGCTGATCTTGAGGTTCATGTTGCAAAAGTGGATGTCCCAGAGCAGAGAGGACTGAGTGGACGGGACTCTTCTTCCTACTCTTTATCATTGTAGAGATGGTGAATGTAGATGCCTATCAGAGCCCAAGGACAAGTTTATGAAGTCCTTCTTAAATTTAGAGGAAGAGTGGGAGAGAGTAGAACACGTTTCATCCTGGCTTGGTCCAGGTTGTCCACTAGCTATCTGTGTGGATCAGGACTTGCCATCACTGTTTGACTGAAGACCCTGGATTAGTGGTTTGGGGATCACATATGGTTTTGCTTTCACTCTGCTCTCAGGACTGTAATTAGGATTCTGTGTATTTGTGGCAAATTGCCTTTGTTCTTCAAAAAGGCGCAAACCACAGACATACACTTAAAAAATATTATTACAGGAATTTTATCAACCTTTGAAAAAAGTGGAAAAAGAACAAGAAGCTGATGAAGATAATTCAGAAGAGGAAGCTGAGAGTAAAAAACAAACCCTTCGCACAGAATGCCGCACAATGACACTGTGCAGGTCTGTCATTAACCACAGATAAACCTAAGTACATTTCTATAGGTATTTTAATATTATGATTTTAGTAAAAACAGAATTCTGATCATTACTCATAAATTGTGGGGTTCTTTCTAGATTGTTTCATTAGATTGAAAAGTCATTGTTCTAAAAATTAAAGTGCTGGATAGAGAAGCTTGAAATATGATTTCAACAGCATGGTGGTTTAAACAATTCTTTATTTTGGAAAAAATCTGGTACCCAACAATAAGATTTGTTTATGTTTTATGATAATAAGCTGTTTCAATACTGAGTTGAAAAATTACATTCCCTAAGTATTGTTTTATTGGGGTATTTAAGAAGATTACTCTAGAGAAAATAATTTTTCTTTTTTGGCAGTATTGGGAATGAAAAATTAGGGACTTGCACATGCTAAGCAAATGCTATCACTGAGCTACACCCACAACCCTTTTTTATCTTTATATTTTGAAATGAGGTATCACTAAATTGTACAAGCTGGTCTCAAACTTGTGACCTTTCTGCCTCAGTTTCCTGAGTAGCTGGGATCAAAGGGGTGTAACACCACACCCAGGTTGATATAATATTTCTTGGTTTCTCTGTGTGAAAAAAAATTTTCCCATGAATGAGAACTTCACTTATTGTTTTAAGAAATGTATATTCCAACAACAACTCTGTGATATTTTTAAAGTCCAAAGTGTCCTGTTTTAAAGTTATGCAACAAATAAAAACTATCTTAATTAAATTGTATTTTATTATACATGATAATACAGAATATGCTACTTATTTAGGAAGTTTTTATAATTCCACAGTGTTCTCTTGACTTCTATAAAGGTTGATTACTTTTTTCCCCCTGTTTGTTCAGTGTATGGTTTGTAGTTTTTAAATTTGCTATGAATTACATTTTTCATTTTTCAAATTTCCTGAACATTATCATGTTTTGATAAACAGTATTTTTTGTTATTGTTTCAAATACAAGTTTACTGAGCAATTCATTAAATCGAGCTATTGATGATTTTGATAATTTAAAATTTTGGCTGCTCATCTCTAGTTCTACATCATTCTTGTTGAATCTCTACTTGAACTTGTGTTTTTTTTTTTTTTGGATGTGAAGGTGAACATTATTTGATGTGGAAAGCCTTGGTATTTTACATTTTGAAAATTCACAGAAGCTTAATTTGGTATCAAATTTACATTCCATTCAGGAAAAATAAATTTTAAAATAGTATTACCATGTGATCAGTAATCTAATATCTATATCTATCTCTCTCTCTCTATATATATAATATCCAAAATAATTGAAAGCAGTACCTCAAAAAGGTATTTATATACCAACATTCTTTATATACCAACATTCATTGTAGCATTATTCACAATAGCCAAGAGGCAGAAACAAATGCAAATGATGAATGTATAAAGAAAATCTAGTATATACATACAGTAGAATATTACACAGCCCTTAAAAAGAGATCACATGTTACAGTATGGATAAGCCCTGAGAACGTTATGTGATGTGAAATAAATCATTTGCTAAGGGACAAATACTGTAATCCCACTCCTATGAGGTATCTAAATTAGCCAAAATCATAGAAAGTAGGAAGATGGTTGACAAGGCAAGGGGGGAGGAGGAGGAGATATTAGTGTTAATGACATACAGTTTCAGCTTTGTAAAATAAAAAAGTTCTAGATATATGTTGCACAATAATGTGAAAAACTTAATGCTATTGGACAGTGCAATTAAAATGGTCAAGAAGGTAAATTTAATGTTATGTATTTGTAACCATAACTAAAAAAAAATAAATAAAACTTGAGAAAAAGAAGGAATGAACAATTCATTCTAAAAGCACTGGGAAACCATTTTAGAGTTTTATACAGGTCAGTGACCTGCTCAGTAAACCCCTGCTCATCTACTAGTCTGCCTTCAGTTCTTGCCTCTACTTGTCAAGTTTGGGTCTGGTCCTGACTTCTCTCCAGTGTTCCATGCTAGATCACTAACTACCTTTGAACAGCTTTTTTTCTAGGTGGTCAAAACAACCATTTTAAATTTAGTGGATTTAAATTTAATAGATCCTGGCCCGTGCACTGTGAATTTAGTATGATAGTCCCAAGCCTTAAGAGTCTCCTGACAGATAAATGTGACAGCCAGCCACAGGACAATAAAACAAATGCTGCTCTTTTTTGGGGGTGGGTGGGTGGGAATGTCCTCTATCTTTCAGCCCTGCCTTTGCCTAGGAACCAGGTCAAGAATCACACACCTCTTCTAAGGTCTCTTCTTGGACTTTTCAGATTTAATCATTCCCTCCACAATTTACACTTGAGGCCATTATTGCTATTGGGTTGTCTGTAACTGTATTTTCATGTGTTTAACTAATTTATAAGCATTAAAATGAGATATTCAAATGGGAATTCTTCATTTTTCTTTGTATCCTAGGGATAATAATTATTGCCTCTTAACTAACTAGAATCAATAGTTGATCTAATTCAACTTTCTCAAGAAAGTTGGGGTGATGCAGCCTGTGTTCCAGCAGACCCTGGGGTGCTAAGGATAATGTATGGTGTTGCTCACATGGCAAAGGAAGTAAAAATGGTGTTTGGGGATAAAATATGCCCCCCCTCCCAAATTCTTATGTTCAAGTCCTACCCCCAGAACCTCAGGATATGACTGAATTTGGAGACAAGCTCTTAAAAGAGGTGATTGTGTGAAAATGAAGTCATTGGGATGTCCAATCCCCCAATATGACAGATAGCATTTTAAAACAGGCACCGAGAGAACCCCTGAAGGCACCAGGAGAAGATGGCTATCTGCAGGAAACCAATCCTGTTGACACCGGGATTCTGCACTTTCCAGGCTCCACTACTATGAGAAAATTAATTTCTGTTTAAGTCACTAGTCTGGGGTGCTTGGTTACGGCAGCCGTAGCAAACTATCACAAAGTTATACCATTGCTTTACAATAAATCAAGAAAATAACTAATTTCAGAAAAGAATCTGTGTTTGGAAACACAAATCCAAAAGGGCCCATCTCAAGACCCTCCTGTTTGGAGTTCGCTCTCCCTTCTGAAGAGGAAGATGTGAGGTAGAAGGGGGCAAGTGCTCTGTGCCTACACACATGGCTGGCTTGTGAGTCACAGGGCAGGTGCTGGCCAAGGGCCAAGCTCACTCTGCCAGGATTTCATCAGGAACTCAGAAAAAAAAAGAAGAGAGGGAAAAAGAAAACACAAGAGAGAAATTTGGAGTATATAACCTAAGAAGTAAAAAAAAAAAAAAAAAAAAAAAAAAAAAAAAAAAAAAAGATTCTATTATTCTGCTAACAGCTATGTTTGCAACATCATGATGATACTCCTAAAAGTAGCCATGGACATATTTTTTGACTTAGAATCATTTCAGTGATTTTAACAGAGAATGTTTTGCTTGGTCTAAAGAAGTTTGAAGATCTCCACAGCCATTCTTGTTCCAACATGCAGAATAACTGGCTCTCAATTAGTTGTCTTGTTAAAAGGATTCACAGGGCTACCTATTATTAGTGTATATTATTTTTCTCAATGCTTCAGACACTTAGGCATTTATTTTACTGTTGCCATGGGAACCCAGGTCTGTAATAAGCAGCTCTTTTAATTCTGACAATTAGGCTGATATAAAAGAATATTTTAATGAGGTGAAGAATATTGAGAGCCCAGCCAGAGGTCTGGCAGAAGAACTTTGTTCTCCAAACAGTTTCAAAATTAGCTTAGACTGTCCTTTGTTACAATTGTCTTCTTTGACATCTGCTGAGCATTCATTAGTCAGACCTCCCTAAGGATCTGTGGTTTTTCCATAAAGATTGGAGGTTTGCTTATTTCTTAGAAACTGAAGTCTTGTTCACCCCAGTCTCTCTCTCTCTCTCTCTCTCTCTCTCTCTCTCTCTCTCTCTCTCTCTGAACACCTGGGCTGCTCTCTAGTTAGAAAGAGAAGCAACTTCTCCTTTGTGCTGTAAATCAGGAAAGACTAGGTTAATCGTTAGGCATCACAGACAATAAAGGTGTCCTCTCTCTTTTTTACTAATATAATTTTTAAAAACCATGCCTTTATATATTATGGAATAGCTGAAAGCCATAAATTTTGTTTTTCTTTCATTGCCTATAAAATATTTTGGAGGACTATTTATTAATTTAATTAATTTTAGTCATAGATAACGTTTGCTTGGAGCATAAAAATCAAGAGGCACCCAGTGAAATATTAGTGTTCCTCTATCCCTGGCCACAGGCGGCAAACATTATTACCACTTTCCTTTGTATTCTTCAGAGATATTGTCTACCATCAAACTCTGTCTCTCTCTCTCTCTCTCTCTCTCTCTCTCTCTCTCTCTCTCTCTCATCTGCTGAGCATTCATTAGTCAGACCTCCCTAAGGATCTGTGGTTTTTCCATAAAGATTGGAGGAAAGAGAGGTGGATGCACACGGAGGGAATCTGGCTTTGCTCAGGTAGGTGACCCGAGGGCTCAATGGCAAGATACTTGAGCAGCATTTTGAAGGGTAATACAGGGGCCTTCAGGTAGACAAGGAAGGTAAGTTCATTACAAGTTGAGGGAACAATAAATGTCACGTCTTATAGTTATAACAGCCTGGTGTTTTGGGGAACTGAAAGTGGTTTGTTATGGCTGGAAAGCAGGATAGGGGTTTGTGTGTGTGTGAATTAGACTAGATCAGTGGTTCTCAAACTTTCTGACCACAACCCACAGTTAAGAAACACATTTTACATCATCACGTTGTATGTATGCAAATGTCTGTGTGCATATACACATATGTAAGACAGAAACAAAATTTCATGAAACAACACCCCTATTAAATGTATTCTGGTATTTTTCTACTAAATTCTATTCTGGTTAATTTTCTAAGTGCTGGTTGTGACTCACTAAATTGTTTTTTTGTAAACCACTAATAAGCATTATCTGCAAGTTGGAAAACTCTGGACTACACTGTAGATTCTGATGCATTAACCCAGTCAGCCTTTACTTGACTCACATGACCAGGACTACTTTTTAATTTATAATATGCTGAAAAGCATCAAGAAGTTTCATTTGGACATTCATTCAGAAATATTTATTCAGCACCTGCAATGTCTCAGACACTATGCTACATACTGGAAAGACAGTGGCAAGGGAAACTACTTGACCTATACCCCCACAGAACCAAAGACTGGTGCCACAGATGCATTATTTACTGCAATAATTTAAAAATGCATATTTTAAGATGGGCATGGTGATACAAGACTATAATCCCAGCTACGGGAGAGGTTGAGGCAGGAGGATTATAAGCTTAAGGTCAGATTTGGCAATTTAGGGAGTCCCTGTCTCAAAATAAAAGGGCTGGGGATGTAGCTCAGTGGCAGAACACACTGGGTTCAGTTCCCAGAACTTAAAAAGCACATTTTAGTCTCAAAGTAGAATAAGCTTGTTGTAAAAAAATTCAAACTATGTAAAAGAGTGTAATATAATAAGCAAAATTAAATTTTAAAGTGCCCTTACTTTTTTGTGCATAAAGTTTTCTGAATTAATTTATTTTATTAGGACAGAAGGATGGAACATCTTGAATTTCTGGCCTTTGAGAAGTTTTTGGGGGTGTGTGACTCAGTTTCCCAGAGCTTGATCACCCCCACCCCCATGAGAGAGCTAGTCTCATCAAGTTTGTGATCTCAACAAGTTTGTGATCTGAATGTTTGGTCCTCACGTTGATAAGGTTGTTCTTCAGCGACATCCTTCCCAGAAGCCAACCAACTGGACTGTCTCTATTTTCACTGCAACAGGAAAACTTTTAGGGGACTAAAGACACCCAGTGTTTTACTGCTGAGATGACATAATCACTTCTGGCATATTTGCCCAGATGCTTTTAGCCTGATCCCTCCAAGCTGTCCAAAGGTTAGATTAAGATTTTTGGATCTTTGGATAAACTTCTGCTTCGATTTGGCTATCAAGGACTAGACTCTCAACCTCTGAAGTGGGCCAAAGAGGAAACAATGTGAGGAAGTTGGATATAATCACACATTGGGGAGGAAGATTTAATTTGAGTTACTTGCCGTCTATTCAACAGATATTCCCAGAGGAATATCTGTTTTCCACAAGTCTTGAGGCCCCCAAGACTTGTGGAAAAGTCTTGGGGGCCTCAGAGTTAAAAAGAGCTCTCCTACCCTGTCTAAGCTGGAGCCGGAGCAGCTGGAACACAGGAAGCCTTATCGAGAGTTCTCTGGGGAAACAGAACGTTTTACAGCCATTGTGTTTACCCAGGGTTAGACACACATCCAGGTCAGATTAACCTGCCCCGATTTAGTTGCAAAGAACCTTGAAGACATGGAAAAGAGCATTTAGTGAGTCCTACGGTTATTAAATTATGTTCAGTGAAATGTGTCTGACTTTAAGAGTGGTTTTATGTTTCCTGTTTGGTTCCTGATCTATTTATAAAATGTTTCTGATCTTGTTCTGCATTTTTTTTTGATACTTCTGATAAAAATATCCTTTTCTCTCAGTCTAGAGCTTTGTATCCATAAAGTATATATGTTACTTTTTCTTCTCCATTATTCATTTCCTATTCAGGCCAAGGCAAGTCACAACATCACTTGTTAAACATGTGCTGCAAGCACCTCAGGAGCAGGAACTGTCTCGCCTTCCCTTCTTTTTATCTTCTGCACAACAACTGGCAAAGAGGAAGCCAATTTAGAACAGTTAACTTACTGAACTTCTACTATGAAGACCTAAGCCCTGCCACCAACTTATCATCTGACAGGGAGAAAGGGCCGAGAACACAAACAGCTAAAATAAGAAGCAGGCGCTGGGAGTGGAACTTGGTGGTACAGTGCATGCTTAGTATGTGTGAGGCCTGGGTTCAATCCCAATGTCAACCACACACACACACACACACACACACACACACACACAGAGAGAGAGAGAGAGAGAGAGAGAGAGAGAACATACAGAGCCTATAAAGTGCCACCAGAAGTTATAGTATTTGTTTTAGGGTTCTGGGAATAATTCTGATTCCTAAATGAATTTAGTAAACCATTTTAAAAAAAATTAAGTTTAAATTATATCTGGAATGATTGTTAGGATTTTAAGTTATTTAACATTATTGAGCCTTTATTGTGCTGTGGAGACTGTGATGGGACAGTCTCCACATCTAATAGAAGACCTAGCGACTACTAGGGGAGACATCACATGTAATCATCAAGACCCTTTTGGCGGCAAGTAAGCAAAACCAGCTCCTGCTGGTCTAAGCAATAGAGACCCTTGATTGGCCCATAGAATTGAAAAGTCCAGGAGGGGAGACACTGTCAGGCATAAGTGGATCTGGGAAGTCAAATAATGTGGTCCCATCTGGGTCTCCTCTGTTTTTCTAGGCTCCTTCCATGTGGCAGTGGTTAGAAATCATGGTGTTGAAGTCAGCACTTGTGATACATGCCTATAATCCAAGAAACTCAGAAAGCTGAGGCAGGAAGATTCCAAGTTTGAGGGTCGCCTGGACAATTGAGCGAGGTCCTGTCTCAAATGCAAAATGAAAAGGATTAGGGATGTAGTTCTGAGGTAGAGCACCACTGGATTCAATCCCCAGTATTGGGGGCGAAGGGAAGAAGAAGAAGTCATGGTGTTGAAATTGGCCACAGACAACTCTCGACTTTCATCATCTCGGCTAGTAGACCCAAAGAAAGAGATCTTTAGCCGGATGTGGTAGCACATGCCTGTGTAATCCCAGCAACTTTGAAAGCTGAGGCAAGAGGATTGCAAGTTCAAAGCTAGCCTGACAACTTAGCAAAACCCTATTTCAAAACAAAACCTGAAAAAAAAAAAAAAAGAACTGGAGGTGTAGCTCAGTGTAGAGCACCTTTGGGTTTGATTCCCAGTATGAAAGAAAGAAACAACTGAAGGAAGAAAGAAAGGAAAGAAGGAAGGGAGGGAGGGAGGGAGGAGAAAAGAAGGAAAGGAGAAAGAAAGAGGGACCTTTTATTTTCTGACCCTGAGAAAAGATGTTATGTGCCCACATTACAGCTGGAGGATCCTGGAGCCCTATTTGGACCCCACAGCAGAACCAAAATGAGTGACCGAGGGGCAGTTCTCTGACTGCAGGGTGGACGTGTTGCCCAAGGAAGGGGTGCTGGGTAGAGGAACACAACAGATCCCCTCTAAGTGCAAACCGAAAATTACAATAAAATGTGACAAAGGCTGTAATGAGCATGTGTAATAAGTACCATTAGAACACAAATAAAGGAGTGATTCACTTTTTTCCTTAGCAGTTTTTATTTGTTCTTTTTAGATATACATGACATTAGAGTGTTTTAAAAATATTTTTTAAGTTGTTAATGAACCTTTATTTTATTTATTTATATACAGTGCTAAGACTCAAACCCAGTGCCTCACACATGTAAGTCAAGTACTCTACCACTGAGCCACAACTCCAGCCCAGCAGAGTGTATTTTGACATGTAATACATACATGGAGTGTAACTTCCCATTCTTGTGGTTGTACATGATGTGGAGTTTCACTGGTCATGTGTTCATATATGAACATAGGAAAGTGATGTCCAATTCATTCTACTGTCTTTTCTATCCCCATCCCCCTCCCTTCCCTTCATTTCCCTTTATCTTATCCAAAGAACTTCTATTACCCTCCCCCTTATTGTGTGTTAACATCTGCATATCAAAGAGTGTATCTGGCCTTTGGCTTTTTGGTATTGGCTTATTTCACTTAGTATGACAGTCTCCAGTTCCATCCATTTACTGGCAAATGCCATAATTTCATTTTTCTTTATGACTGAGTAATATTCCAGTGTGTGTGTGTGTGTGTGTGTGTGTGTGTGTGTGTGTATGTGTGTGTGTGTGTATGTGTATAGTAAAGGAGTGATTTATATCACAGAGAGGATACTCCTTGGGGAGCAAAATATGTAAGCAATGACAAAGAGGTAGGAAAGCAACAGAGATATCTGTGGTCCAATTGGGCTCAATATGGGTAGGTATGCCATGGAGCAGAGGAGACGAAGGATGTGAGATGAGTCTAAACTGCCGTTTTAGGGGCCCTCAAAGATAGGGCTCAGCCTATATGTACCTCAGGGATTTATTGGGGAAGGTTTTTAAACCCAAGTTTAGTCTATGCTTCAACTGGTAGGTTCAAAGGACGGGCTGGGATTGGATCCTAACCCTAGAGACAAGAGTGTGAACACATAGCAATGCTCCACACTTCCTAGTCCCTGACTCAGTCTGTCACTTCCCTGTTCCAGAACCCTGGCCTCCTGGAACAGCTGCTCTCTTCTATTCCCATGGAACATATTCACTGTCCGGACTCCTAAGCCTCCTCCAGCCACGCCTCCCTTATCCCTTTCCTCCTCCCCACAGTCAGACTCGGCCAAACTCAGTCATGTTGTCTCCTTTCACTTGCTCCGCAACCTGCTGTGCCTGGCTTCTGCTGCCTTCTTTCCACTGACCAGTTCTAAGGTCATTATTCACCTTTCTTAACCTTTGTATTTTATTTTTTTTCAGCACTGGGGACTGAACCCAGGCATGCTCTACCACTGATTATGTTTTGAGACAGAGTCTCTCACTAAGTGGCCAAGGCTGCTGGAACCTGGGATCCTCCTTCGCAGCCTCCTAAATCGGAATTATAGACGTGTGCCATCTTACCCAGGCTTTTTTAACATTCTTATGGTTCTCCTTCTGCAAACATTCTTTTCCTTTGGCTTCCAAAATGCTACACTCTCTGGCTTTCTTACCAACTCTCTGGCCATTAGTTTTTTATTATGATAAAATATACATATCATAAAATTTATGATTTAAATTATTTTAAGTATTTAAATTCGGTGGCATTAATTACATTCATATGTGAATTTGGTTCATTAATTTTATTTGGCTTCCTTCAGTGGCTTCCATGAGACTGTAAGCTGGGTGATGGAAAGAGGGAGATCAGCTCTGCTCCCGTGGTAGCCACCGCGTCTGTACCAGGCTTTGTACATATGCACTTGTTGAGTATATGAATAGACAGAGAGCTGGTTATTCCCCATCTGCCCCTATCTGATCCATTTTCCACTTGTCTGCACAAGAAGGCTGACTCCTGTGGACTTGGCCCCCTGGCCAGCTGGCATCTGACCAATTTCAAGCAGAGAGAGAGGCCAGCAGATCCGAAGGTAGGAAGAAATGGAACTAGGTTTCTGAGCTGATCCCACCACGATGATAGCTCTACCTGACTACGGCTCCCTACCGGCTTGGGGACCCTTTAGCCCCAGGTGTAGCCACGACATCCCACTGTTGCCGTTTTCCGAGTGTCTCATCACCACCGTTTTGAATTCTATATCCTTCCAAGTAGTTCCTCTGCGATCCTGACTAATATAGCAGAAACTGGCTATAAGGAAAAGAACAGGTAGCAAGCTCCTGTACCAGGGAAAGAGAGAAAAGAAAGATAAGGACTGGTGTACAATAAAGCATCCAATAGTTTGCAGCTGATTCTGTGTATAAACTATAATCTCTCTGAGGGCAAAAACCATTTAATTCATTCTTTAACTCCATAGCCTAACTCTTAATAGGTGCTCAATAAGTATCAGTGGAATGATTGATCAGAAGAGTCAAAGATGATTCCAAGGTTCAAAGCCGGGTGATTCCCCCTAAAGAAAAGGGGAGTCAGGTCAATTGTCAAGCAGTAATTAAAGTCACAGTAACAATGACACAGAATGATAGTGTAGAAATAGAATTTTTAGGGTCAGGTGGATCTAAATCCCAATTTCCCATTCAAACTTTGTCAAATGACTTGACATCCCTCTTTGAGGGAAGTTTTCTTCTCTGTAAAAAGGGGCATAAAAATCTCCAACTCATTCTGTTTCTGTGAGGGACATGTGAGATTATATATGTACAGCATACATCCATCCTGAGAGAGACTCTACCAAGCTGAACATCTTCAGATGTGATACAGAGACAGAAAGACATCAGGAACTATTCACAAGGGTCTCCTTTGAAATATATTTCTTATCACCATGAAAGAAGTCATTAGTTACCTGTATCTGAATGATCCAAGGCAGAAGAGAAAGTCTTTGTTAGTGAACATTGTTACACCTGTTCCTGGAATAGCATTATATTTTAATTTTTATTTTATCTATTTATTTTAAATTTTGATACTGGGGAATGAACCCAGGAGTGCTTTACCACTGAGCTATATCCCAAGTCTGTTTTGTTTTTTTTTTAATATTGAGACAGAGTCTGGCTAAGTTGCTAAGAGGTCAGTTGCTGGGACTGGCCACCTTGTGATGCTCCTGCCTCAGCTTCCTGAGTGGCTGGATTATAGGCATGTGCCACCATGCCTGGCAGCATCACAAATTTTCTAAAAAATCTTTCTCCCACCTGTCTTTTGTGGAAGCCTAGAGAGTTAAAACCTGTGGCATCGTTACTCAATAGACTGTGTTTTAGCTTTCAGACCTCTGTGCTGCCAGGTAGGACTGATGCTCTGAGCCTTTCTCCTGCTCTTGTGCCTTTGTTTTAAGCACTAGAGTCCATTAGTGACACATCAATCCTGGAGGAGGGATGGAATTCAGACCCCAAACTTCCTTTCACCTTTGGTGTCCTTTGTATCTTAGTCTCTCCTCTTCTCTAAGTGCCCTTAGTCAGGCTAGTTCTTATTGATCTCAAAAATATCATTCCCACAACCCAACGAGGCAGTTGGCTACACATTTAAGTCATTAAGAGGTACCAAAATGACTATCTCTGACACTACTGAATTTGTCTTAGTAACTACAATGCACTTTCAGGAATGGGGCAGACAGGAGGAAGAAGTTTCTACTCAGGGTATTTGTAGGGTATTTATAATTCAAATAATGACTTCTGTTGACCAGTCATATAGAAGTAACCTTCCTTTCTAACTCATGAGAGTTAATTTTTCTATTGGTTTACTGCCAGTTCTTTCTCCTTGTAAGACTTCTGTAACAATTAACTCTCAATCTCTATGTACCAGGTTTTATTTTAGGACCCTAGGCCTCAGTATCCAAGAACACTAGCTCATTATCATACAGTTTACTCCAGTTGAACATTCATAACTTTATACACATGCTATTTCTAAAAAAATCTACCAAAGCAATTTAGTAACTTCAGACTAAAAATCATAAAGAATGCTTTAAAGGTGCAAATTTTGCATATTTTAAATATGCATTAACATGTTGGAATAGTAAGGATGAAAGATTCCTCTGAGACATGTGTTTTTGGTGATGCCGAGGATTGAATCTAGGCCTAGCACATGCTAGGCAAGTGCTCTACCACTGAACTACTTCCCCAGCCCTTAAAAAAAATTATTATTATTTTGAGATAGGGTCTTGCTAAGTTGCCCAGGGTGGCCTTGAATCTATAATCCTCTTGCTTCAGCTACCCAAATAGCTGGGATTCCAGGTATGTACTGCCACACTAGCTTTGGAGTCCTTCAAATCCAACATAAAGGTGGGTGAGGAGTGTATGCTTAGCTTTCATTTGAAATGTACAGCTTGTCTACTATTTTTTCTTTCCATATGTTTTTTATACTGTACTTTCTTAATCTTATACAAATATGCTTGTGGAAACATTTATACTGAAAGCACACGATTCAGGACTTTTCAAAAACTGAGAGAACCAAGCTGCCTCCTTTTTTTTTTTTTTTTTTGAAGTTCTTCATATGTTAACTTCTTTCTTTCTTTCTTTTTCTTTTTTGGAACTAGAGATTGAACCCAGGGACACTTTACCACTAAGCTACACATCCTCTGTCCTTTTTATTTTCTATTTTGAGACAGGGTCTCCTAAACTGCTGAAGGTATTAACGTTTTTTATGCTAAAATAAGCTTTAAAATTGTGGTTTATTTATTTATTTATTTATTTTCAGTGCTGAGGATCAAACCTAGGGCCTTCCACTTACTTGGAAAGCACTCTACCACTGAGCCACAACCCAGCCTCATAGTTCTTTTTAAAGAACTGCCTCAGCTTCCTGAGTAGCTGGATTATAGGCATGTGCCACCATCACAAATTTTCTAAAAAATCTTTCTCCCACCTGTCTTTTAGGGAAGCCTAGGAAGTTAAAGCCTGTGGCATCATTCCTCAATAGACTGTGCTTTAGCTTTCAGACCTGAACCAGATAGCCTTTTGGCTCTGTGCTCTCTTATCCTCCTTTCTTATTGCCACAAACTGAGAATAATTAGTTAATATTGGGAAAGCACAGTATTATTTAATAATAAACAGAAAATTAAAGATGATCAGCAATAAGTCTTATCCATTTTTAAAAAATTTTTTAGTTATTGATGGATTTTTATTTTATTTGCTTATTTATATGTGGTGCTGGGAATCGAACTCAGTGGAATTGAACCCAGTGCCTCATACATAGGAGGCAAGTGCTCTACTGCTGAGCTACAACTCCAGCCCCAAGTCTTATCCATTTTAACTGTGTAAAAAAAAAAACTTTGAATAATCCTATTTGGGGAAAGGCAACAAAAGGCAGATTCTAAAGCAAGTTTCTCCCTCAAATACAGAGGCCTACATTTTCCTTAGCTGATTTTCATGTGGGTCAAATTGATATTTCTCGTTTAGATCACTGCTCCTGACAAAGAAACTCTATCCTGAGATAGTACTAAAAGAGTAATTAATGTTATTGATTAATGCCCATTTAAGATGTTTAAAATTTAAGCTGGAAAACAATTTTCCACTTATGCTATGCTATACTATGCTATGCTATGCTAACATTTACTCATCTTTATTTATAGATGTGGACATTTCCTGAAGTTCATGCTTGTGAACTCAGATACCAGCACTGGTAGTCAACACATCATACATATCCATATGCACACATCAGTAAATATCATTCACCAAATGATTTTATTTCACTTGGAAGCACCCTGTGTCAGTTTTAGTGGCACAGAAGAGATGTTCAACCATCTGTGCATAATTTATAGCTAAAACCACCCTTTTCTGTAGATGAACTGGCTGATCCATGGTGTTGATAAAACCAGATACAGTTGAACATAGGTCATTAGCCATCTTGCTCTGAGAGCTACTGAGTCAGTGGGTCACAGTATAGAGAGGGTGAACAATGCTGCAGAGATCCTCAAAGCAGCAACAGAGAGAAGTTTAGGGGCATGGTCTTCCTGAGAGGCTGAGAATTGTCCAAACTTTATCTGCTTTGGGCCAGCTGGGACAGAAAGTGGATTAATGAAAGTTAAGCAGCCAGGTAGGAAGTTGAGCTTCTCCTTTTTATAAAGGGCCAAGTGGAGATGTAATTTCAGCAGAGATCGGAAAAGAGGGCAGAGAAAAAAGAGTTTAAGAATAAATGGCATTGACCAATATATTCCCCTATTTAACATAAAGAATGAGACTAGGGTTGGGTTGTAGCCCAGATATAGAGTCTGTGGGCTCAATCTGCAGCACCCCTTTCCTGCAAAATGATTTCTCTTTTTCTCTCTTTTTGGGTACTGGGGGATTGAACTCAGGACCTCACAAATACTAAATACCCTAGTAATATCCCAGTAATCCCAGCTGCTCCAGAGGCTGAGGCAGGAGGATCAGAACTTCAAGGTCAATCCGGGCAATTTAGAATGACCCTGTCTCAAAATTAAAATTAAAAGGACTTGGGATCTAGCTCAGTGGTAGAGCACTTGTCTAGCAGGTACAGGGCCCTGGATTCAATCCCTATCACCAAAGGGGGAGAAAATAGTGTTATCTTAGCAGTTTCAAATGAGAGGGTATCTAGCTGTGCAGTTGTGCTTTCCAGGAAGCAGATAATGAGAAGGGTAGGGGTGGCCAAGATTTTTCATGGGGGAATAAAAACTGTGAAGAAGCCCTAAGTGGTGGACCACATCTGTAATCCAAATTCAAGGCCGGCCTGGGCAATTTAGTGAGACCCTGTCTTGAAAGAAAAGATAAAATGGACTGGGGGCGTATCTCAGGGGTAGGCACCTGCCTAGCATGTACAAAGCCCTGGGTTCCTTCTCCAGGTCTGGGGGTGGGATGGAGATGGCTGTGAAGACAAAGGGGAGGGAAGCAGGCTTGGGCGGGGAGCCACTGGACCCATCCAGATCTAACAAACACTCTGGCAAAATGAGAGGAGCTTTAAGTACCGCGCACACTGTGTCTGGTGGGAATGCCTAGGCCCTGGTCACTGCCTGCCTTAGGCAGTACGGGGAATGCCTCCCCACAGAGCTGGGACCTCCCTCCAATCCCACACTGAAGCTGGTCCTGAGGGAGCTTTCAACTGGGCTGTTGCCAAGCCTCGCTGGAGCCCGGAGGGCCTCAGGGACCTGTGCTAGAAGCACTGCCGCTGCACTTCTAGGGAATGCTTCTCCTTTTAGTCAGGAAACTCCTCAAATCTCACCCGTTTCCTTGCCCCTCACCTTCTCTCTTTCCCAAAGAACATCTGGTTTTCTCTCAGTTTGTTGCTCGGAAAGCAGTTCAGCCCAGGAGAGAGACCTCTCCTCTCCCTGCAGGGTAGGGAGTCACTTCAAAGAGGCGCACCAAGCACGTTCCCTGGGTATAAATATGCACTCCCTGGGTGACAGAAAATGCCTGTGAGAAATTCTTGCTCTAAGTAGCACGTCCCCTTCTTATACAGACCCAGGCAACTAGGACAGTGAGAGCAAAGAGGGAAAGTCAGGAGCAAAGCTAAGGATTCCCCTGCTAGTGATGCAGAGGGTGGCCTCCTGTGCACACCCTTTTGATCGGTCCCCTTCTAAGCTCACCTTTGAGGCCTACAGTTTTGTACAGATCTGAGACTGTTTGAGGGAGTGAGATACAAAAGCTCAAAAGACATTTTCTTAAACATTCATGACCTAACTCCCAAAGCAGAATTTTAAGGAATCAGATTTTTACCCCTAGTTGATATTTGATAATTGTTGATTGTGGTGTTTAATTAATAATTAAATCTGTAGAGAATGGGAATTTTACTCTATGGATTCAGAAGCATAAGAGTATATTCTTGCCAGGCAGGGCAGCACATGCCTGTAATTCCAGCGACTCTGGAGGCTGAGGCAAGAGAATCACAACTTTGAGGTCAGCCTGAGCAACTTAGTGATAAAAGAACTGGAGATGTAGCTCAGTGGTAAAGCATCCTTGGGTTCAATCCTCAATTACTTAAATGAAAAAAAAGAAAAGAACTTTCAGAGACTTATTGATAGTATCATTGTGAGGGCTCCCCTTTTTTTGTGTGTGGGCTAGGTCTCTCAATATAGGACTTTCAAGTTAAAGTGTAAGTATATTTTGAATCTGAACACACAGTTCTAAATACTATCCCACTCCCTAAAGCATGAATGTCTGTTTATCCATATTCTCATCAGCCTGGAAGTCATCAATCTTTTTAATTTTTACTAAGCAGATGGACAAAAATGCAACTTTATTATTATTTTGATTTTCATTTCCCTGGCTATTGATGAAATTGAGCAATTTTTCATGTGTTTATATGGCCTCTGCATTTCCTTTGATCCTTTGGTTCTTTTGTCTTCTTACAGATTAATGAAGGCTTCATGTAAATATGGGCTCTTAACTCTTTTGTGTGTGTTTATGCTACAAATATTCTCTTTTAATTTACTATTTATGTTTCAAGTGTCTGGAGGCTAGCAAAGATTCCACTCCCTGCGCCTAGCTCATATTCCAGAAAGGGCGAGAGAGGAAAGACATGGAAAATACATTTTGAAAAAGTTACACACAGATAGTATATCACACTAAATGCTGGGGTGGGGGCACTTCTAATATCTGCGGCAGCCTATATTCACATTAAAAATACTTTTTCAATGAGTAACGAAAAACTGTAACTTCACTGAAGACCACTGGCATACTTTATCATGATAGCAAGCAAATGATCACTACTATTAGATTTTGCCAGAGCTTGACCATACTAAACCTCATTCAGCTTCTATCCCTTCTCACCTTCCCCTTGAGTTAGAATAAAGAAATTAAAGACAGGTAGAAAGAAACCAAAAGATAAAGAGATTACAACCTTAACCTAAAAGCCTTGTGCTAAAGTTCCTCAGACCTTCGCTCCCCAAGTCAGTTTACCCCCAGGCTCGTCACTCCCAAATTTCTGGGAAATCTACAAATCTCCACTCTCAATCTTAAAATTACTGGAAATTCATGCAGTTATGAAAATTGGCCTGTACACTATTAATTAGCCCACAAACCACATGTATTTTTAGATTAGATTGAGCAAAGGAAGATGCAAAACCTAAAATACAGGGTATTTTCCTAATTATCTATGGATCAGATAGTAGAGATGTCAACCTAAGGATCCTGAGACCTGCTAGACCACTATAAACTGTCTTTGGATCAACAGGTTGATGTTGAAGTAGGAGAGAAAAAATAAAAATTGGAAAGGAGGCCAAAAATAAATAAATAAAAGAAAGTCAAAGAAATGTAATTTAAAGTTCCATGTACTTTTCCAGGACTGTCACTCCAAAGTTTTGGGAAATCTGTAAGTCTTAGAGTTATCATAAATTCATCCATTTATAAGCTAGGCTTGGTGGTGGGTTCCTGCAATCCCAGAAACTCAGAAGACTGAGACAGGAAGATTATAAGTTTGAGGCCAGCTGGGTAATTTAGCAAGACCCTGTCTCAAAATAAAAAATAAAATAAAATAAAAAGAGTTAGGTATAGGTCAGTAGTAAAGGACCCTGGGTTCAAGGTTTAGTCCTAACTACTGCAAAAAAAAAAATTTTTTTTTAATTCACCTACTTACAAAAATTACCTGTACACTGTTAATCAGCCCACTGATGAACAAGCAAAGAGAGACATATTTTAAGAAACCTGTAATTTAGGGGACTTTTCAACATATGCTGATCAGATAATGGAGGCCACATAACCCTAAGGATCGCCAGAATTACCAGACTCCCCAAACTGTCTTGTGATCACCCAATTGATATCATCCCTACATACTTTCCCATGCCTACCTCTCATCAAATTTCCTTTAAAAGAAGAATGTGAGAACCAAAAATGCAAATGTGTCTTTCACTCTTGAGAAGGCCTGCATTCTCCCTTGAATATGTCACCCTTCCTTTCCTAAATATATCTCTGTGCCTCCAATTGACACATCCTTAAATTTATTTCTGTGACTTGTTCTGAGTCTCTCTCTGGGAATTTCCTTGACCTCTCCAGTGACAATTTCAACATTCCCACCTAACTTTCTTGCCCAGCCCTGCCCATCTCTCACCAAGTTTTTTTTAAAAGAAGGGCTGAGACCCCAAAAGTGCTTCTCCCTTTCCAGATGGCTCACATTCTCCCTTGAAGGTGAACTCCGTGCTTTCCTGAATGAATTTCTGTTTGTGTCTCTATCTGACACATTTTGAAATCTTTTTTTCTGTGATGTTTGTCAAGGACCCTGTCCTATGTTGAAGTCCCCCTGTCTGGGACCTCCGCTGACCACCTCTCACCTCTGGTAACACCCTATCAACCTACAACTCCCAAATTCTATTCTTACTCAGAGTGTTTCTATTCACTCTTCTATTTTATTTTTACTTTAGTTTGTAGATGAACACAATGCCTTTATTTTATTTATTTTTATGCGGTGCTGAGGACTGAACTCAGTTCCTCACATGTGCTAGGCAAGTGTTCTACCTCTGAGTCACAACCCCAGCTCCACACCCTTCTAATTTCAAAGGAATGGTATTTGTAAGATTTTTACAGAGATTTTAGGTAGGTTGTTAATAAGTCTTAAGGTTCTGAATATACACATGAAAAACATTTGAAAAACCTTTTCTTCTTCAAATAGTTGACTATGTAAAAAAGAAGTGTTGTATTTCAGTAATTTAAAATAGGAAAGTTTGCTTCCTAGTTTAGTATTCACTTAGTTACCAAGTATTGATTGCGTATCTCTATACACTAGGCACTTTTTTTTGTTTTTCAGTGCTGGTAATTGAACCCAGGGCTTCCCAGAGGCCAGGCAACCTCTCTACCCTCAGACTAAGCAGTCTTTTAAGTACTGTGGGTATAACATTACATCTTCATGTTCATGGTTCGTACCTCCTAGTAGTGAGGGAGAGAAACATTAAGCCAATAAAAACATATGTGTATTATTGGTCAGATGGTCATAGGTACTACAAAAAAATAAATAAATAAAATAAAATAAGACAACATAAAAAGGGTGGGTTTTTGTTTGTTTGATACCAGAGATTTGATACCAGGGCTGTCTAATCTCTGAGCCAAGTCCCCAACCCATTTTTATTTTAAGACAGGGTCTTGCTAAGTTGCTTAGGGCCTCACTAAGTTGCTGAGTCTGGTTTTGAACTTGTGATCCTCCTGCCTCAGCCTTCCGACTGCTGGGATTACAGGTGTGCACCACCATGCCCAGCATAAAAAGGTTTTTTTTTTTTCTTTTTTCGGGGAGAGGGGGTGTTGGAGAACTAAAATCGGGGGCACTTGACAACTGAACCACATCCCCAGCCCTATTTTTTGTATTTTACTTAGAGACAGGGTCTCACTGAGTTGCTTATTGCCTCACCTTTGCTGAGGCTGGCTTTGAACTTGCCATCCTCCTGCCTCAGCCTCCTGAGGTGCTGGGATTACAGGTGTGTGCCATTGCGCCCAGCAAGAAGAGTGTTTTGAGTTTAATTGTGTTTCCCCAAAATATACGAAAATCCTAGTCTCAAGTACTTGTGACTGTGATCTTAATTGGAAATGGGATCTTTGCAGATGATCAAATCAAGATGAGATTATCACAGTGGGTCCTCATTCAGTATGACTGATGACCTTTAAATAAACAACAACAGACATTTGGACAAACAAACACAGAAAGAATAAATGTGAAGATATTTTGCTTCAGAATCTAAATAAATAGAATATCACAGAGTTGAATACTTATTTTTTTACTCTCTTATTATAGGGTCTTGATTTAACATCCATCTTATGAGATGAGTTTTGCTTTCCTGTACTTCCTCTTACCCGAACTCCTCCCACCCCCATTAGTGACTTACCCCATGGTACCACAACCCTAAGCCAATCCCAGAAGGACACGACCCCTTGCCCCATGGTGCCATGGACCTCAGCCAATCTCAGCCCATTCCCACCCACTTAGCTTTGACACAAGCACCTGAGCCTGGCCCACAGTGCCACAGCCACACCTCCAAACCCTTCCCCACAAAAGCTGGACACCCTCAACATCTCAGGGCCTCTGTTCACTCTATAGAGGGGTGGCCTTTATTTGTCAGCTTTCACAAATAAACTTTTGTGTGGCTCTCTGCCTGGTCTCAGTCCTTCATTTCTCGCTCACTGTCTCTGGCTTTCTCACTTTCCTTATATTTTAGTGCCCAAACCTGGGATCAGGTTCCCTGGTATTCCTTCGAGGGTCACTGAGCATCCTGGGGCCCTAATCTGAATTCCCTTGTGGGACCAGGCCCTCCATTCTGCTGAACACTCTCTCTGCACACACCACTGGACATTCCAAGTAAGACCCCTGTCTCTGGTCAACCTAAACGAACTACAGGTCCTGGGAAGTGACTGTTGAATGTCTGGCATTCCCAGGGTTACCATGTGGTCAGGGGCACCCCCAGCCATAGCTTTCACAGTTATTGCTGATCCCTACTGTCGATCGAGTCTGTAGGAGGTCTTTTATTAGCACCCTGGGTTTTGAGACAAACCACCAAGAATGATTGGGAGTTGTTCCTGGTGACACCTCTTGGCCTTGGGTTCATCTCTATGGCTTTTGCCCCTACGTAGTCCTTGTCAGGTGCCCAAGTGCCTCTACAGGCCCCTGATGCTTACCCAGACCTGGTGACAATCTCTGAGCATAACCGTCCTTTCAACTAGGTGATACTAGAGACTGGGGGTTGCCCCACCTCTAAACTCACCTCCTATGTCTCACCATGGGCTGCTCCTTATCCATCCCCTCCCATAATCCCCTAGGCTGCCTCCTGGTTAACCTAGGATCTCTCTCTGTCACACTGGACCTAAAGCCCCCAAAGCTTATCCCCTTGTGTATCAGATCTGGCCTCAATACCCTTTGGATAACAACTAAATGGCCGCCTAGCAGCACTCTAGATCCCAATATTATCAGGGATCTTTTCAACTCTTGTAAGTGTTTGGGAAAATGGAAAGAGGTCCCCCTACCCTCAGGCCTTCTCTTTCCTTCCTTCCAAATCACCCCTTTGCTCTTCCTGTTCTCCAGCCCAGGTTCTGCTGGCTCTTAAACCCTCTCCTCTTGACCTCAAGACTCTCCTGAAATCCCAGCCTTCGACCCTGCTGACAAACACCCTTCCTACCATTTTACACCTTCTGCTCCAATTCTTCTGGGTCCTCCCTCACCTTCTTTCAGTCCACCCACTGCTCACTTTCGTTCTCGAAGGGACCCCTCTACCCAGCCCGCACCTTTGCTTTCCTTTTCTGTAATAGCAGGGTTGGAGGGAGTTATCTGGATACACGTCCCTTTCTCTCTCAGTGACCTCTCCCAAATCAAAAGGAGGCTAGGGTCCTTCACCTCCAATCCTTCAGGGTACATTAAGGAATTCCAAGACCTAACCCAATAATACGATTTAACTTTCCATGATCCTACCCAACACTACCTGAGGAAGCAGGCGAGTTTGGGAGCAGGGTTAGGGAACAGCAGTTTCCCCCAGCTCCTTCGAGACCTATGTCAAGAGTTACATGGAAACGTAGATGGAAGAAGCCTCACACTATACTGAACCAAAAAGTAAATTGTAAGGTACTTTACTAATTACCAGCCAATCATTTTTTTCTAGGACTCTTGTTTTTTCTTAAATTACATATTTTTTGAGCTCATGATTTTGGTCCTATGCACCTAGGTTAATTATTTTTTTCTGATCAGTCCTACTTTTTATTCAGCTTTGGAGATTTTAAACATCTGTAACATTGCAATGGAGATTCACCTGCAGAAAGCTATAAGGCCTTTACTTTTGTATGCGTGCACACTGTGTGTTTTCTCTCTATAAATGTGTGTTCATATGTCATGTATATGATATCAAAATTGGCAAACTGAAAATGAGTGCTCATACATTTAAAAAAATGGATCCAAATACCTTTGATTCACATGATTTAAGAAGATTCGATTTAAATTGGGTAAACAGATGAAAGTAGAGATATCTTTAAAATTAAATTTAACTCACAAGTCTCTCTAGGTGGTCAAAGAACTAATAAAATGTTAATATCTACAAAATGTCTAATATCCATTGTTTCTAGGACTTTTCTTCAACATGGAAGGAATGACTAATACTGTTCAATATACTTGTCTGATATCTTGGTAAAAATAAGTAAAGTAGATTTGACATGGGATTACTCATAAACGTGTTTGTTAGACATCTGATTAACTTACAAGGTTAAAATGCTAACTATTAAATATACCATCAAGGACTCTTAACTCAGATGATATTAAGTAAATTAACTACATCTTATGGAGATGGACATTTATTACATTAAAAATTATATGTTGTGTTTACATTCCTGATAACTCTGGGGATGTTAAAGATTTACATTGCCAAATAAGGTCCTTATCCACTCTGGCCTTATTATGGGGACAGCTTCTCAGTCCTCACACCTCCTGGTGAGAGATTATTGACTGTTATCATCTTCATGCCCCAGACACTGTAACATTTATTCAGTAACTCATGTTTTTTGTTTCTGTCTCATAGAAGCACCCATCCCCAGATGACTTTACAACCTGTTCTACCCCAACCAGACTTCAATCTGACCTGACTTCTAAAAGGGAACTCTACATTTCTCTTTCTAAGGATTTGTCACTGATATACAGAAATGCCTTTGGTTTATGGGTGTTGATTTTATATCCTGCTACTTTGCTGAATTCATTTACTAGTTCTAGATGTTTTCTGATGGAACTTTTAGGGTCTTCTAGGTATTGAATCACATCATTAGCAAATAGTGCCAATTTGAGCTCTTCTTTACCTATGTGTATCCATTTAATTTCTTTCATCTGTTTAATTGCTCTGGCCAGGGTTTGAAGAACTATATTAAATAGAAGTGGTGAAAAAGGGCACCCCTGTCTTGTTCCAGTTTTTAGAGGAAATGCCTTCAATTTTTCTCCATTTAGAATGATGTTGGCCTGGCGGTTAGCATAGATAGCTTTTATGATGTTGAGACATGTTCCTGTTATCCCTAATTTTTCTAGTGTTTTGAACATAAAGGGGAGCTGTATTTTGTTAGATGCTTTTTCTGCATCTATTGAGATGATCATATGATTCTCATCTTTAAGTCTATTGATGTGATGAATTACATTTTTTGATTTCCGTATGTTGAACTAACCTTGCATCCCTGGGATGAATCACACTTGATTGTGGTGCATGATCTTTTTGATATGTTTTTGTATTTGATTCGCCAGAATTTTATTGAGAATGTTTGCACCTATGTTCATTAGAGATTCTGGTCTGAAGTTTTCTCCTCACCTCACTTCACCCCCCTCTCAGCTCTGAAACTACCAGAGCCGCCATTGCCCCTTTTCCTTACAGCAATAAGGAGTTCCTAAAATTGGAGGAGAGAATGAAGCCAGAATTAGACAGGCAGTTGGTATAGACAGGTAAATCGAGTCAGATGGGATCAAGGAGGCCAATTTTGATTGAGTTCTGCAAGTTGAAGACTATCTCCTGAGGGACTGAAATGTTAATTCTTTCAGAGCCCTTCCTCCACCCTTATGAAGAACCTGCCCCTGCTCTGACCTGTTGCTAAGGTAACCTGTCCCAAGAATTGCCCCTCCGTAGAGGGAGATATAAGGTTGTTAATTAATGTGTCCTGGGCTGCTCCATCCTGCTCTTCCCCCTTCAGCTCACTGATTTCCTCCTTTGGGCCACCCCACCAGCATTTCCTAGGCCTACCCACAGGAACTCAGGAATAACCACACGCATTACCTATTTTCATCATCGGCTGATAGGGGGTATCCAACAGGTAGCTGAGTCTATACTAACACTCCAGAATCATCTGGACTCTTTAGCCTCTACGATCCTACAAAACCACCATGAACTGGACCTATTAACATCAGAGGGATCACAGCTGGCATTGCTACGGGTACAGCTGGTATAGCCATCTCTATGTACTATTATCAGGAGTTATCATTCCAATTTCTAGGGGACTTACAGCAACTTGCTCGAACCAAACTAACCACACAATCCCAGCTTGATTCTTTAGCTGCTGTGGTTTTGCAGAATCGAAGGGGCCTTGATTTTCTTATGGGTGAAAAAGGCGGACTTTGTCTACTCATAAAGGAGGAATGCTGTTTTTATGTCAATCAATCTGGTATTGTCAAAGACAAGATAAAACAACTCCAGCAGGACCTTGAACTTCGGAAACCACAGCTCTCCTCTGTTGGAGGATGGCAGCCAAGTAACTTCCTTCTTCAGTGGACACTTCCTTTCCTGACCTCTCTCCTTGTCATAGGCCTTCTGCTGATGCTTGCTCCCTGCGTCATTTGATTTGTTCAAGACCAGATTCAAAAATATTCTAAACCAAACTGTGAATTAGCTTCTGTTCCAGGAATACCAACCCCTCACCAAAATTGGGCTTTCTGGAGTGAGCATTGCTAACACCTCTGACCCTCACCATTACCTCAATGACATCCCATGCCCCAAACAAGTGTCCAGACACTGCCCCTTCCCAGCAGGAAGAAGCTACAGAAGATTTATCTACGCCCTAGTCCCTTAAGGGGGTCCAGTAAAAAAACAAAAAAAGGGAGGAAGTGGTTGATGGGTGATATTCACAGATAGGCCATATTCCCCAGTCACTTGACCCGTGTTATGACACACATAAACTATTTGCAGTTTATGGCACAGAACTGCAACTCCACCTTTTTTTTCCCTCTCTTGTTGCAATGATGTTATCACAGAGATAACCTGGAATCATTCTCTATCTATCTATCTATCATCAATTTTATCTATCATACTATTTAAACTTTGGTTCTTCAGGTCTTATTGGAAACAGTTTGCCAGATGTGACATAGTGGTGTAGACCTGTAGTCCTGGCAACTCAGGAGATTGAAGCAGGAGTTTTGCAAGTTCCAGTACCACCTGGGCAATTTAGCAAGACCCAATCTCAAAAAAAGGTGGGGGAGGTCTGGGGATGTAATACAGTAATAAAGTACCCCTGGGCTCAATCCCCAACACTATGAAAGAAAAGAAAATGCTGGGGATGTGGCTCAGTGGTAGAGTCCTTGTTCAGCATGCATGAGGCCCTGGGGTTATCTCTTTTTGATCTTGCCACAGTAAGGAAAAAAAAAAGAGAGAGAAACAACTTGTGCAGATATAATTTACCATAGCTTGTGATGTGAAGATGCAATTCACCATAGTTATGCCCCTTCCTATGGGCAGAGACAATAGCTATGTGATAATTTTGACAGATATTGTGTAGAGGCCACCATCAATCTTCCTTTTTTACACATATGATTTGTGCCTTAAATCTATGAAACATTTAGTGGCAATATCCCCAGAATGGCTGATAGTCTATTTAAGATAGACGAGTAGGAAGAGATGGAGAAAAGGCTAAACAACTAAAAAAAAGGCAGCTTCTGCATTGAAAATGTGGCCATGTAAGACCACAGTGGAAACCATATTTAAAACTGTAATTGTACTACCATAGTGACCTCCTTGCCTCTGTTTCTGATAGTAACATGGTAGGCACCCTTTTAGCAAATAAAAAATCCTATCACTGAACAGGTATTTGTTACTGGCCAATTTTATTTAAGTTAATAGTGCTTGGTTCATGGTAAAAATATAACCACTATGAAATACTCAAAAAATATTTGTTGAATCAGTAGAAGACTAACTTTCAGGTCTAAAATTCTACAATTATATATTTTTAAAAGATGGTAATTATGGTACACTAAGAAAAATGATACGTTCAAGTTCTTGCTCAAATTGACAAAAACATTCCCTAAAACCAATAATTGCAAGATTTGACTATTAAAAAGTAGTGGAAACTTTTCACAAGGGGAAATATTATTTTCAACTTTGTATTTTCCTCATACTCTGCCATTCTTGAAGTTGCTGGGTCTAATTTGCTCTTCCAGTTGGTACAACTGCAAGTGTGTGGTGCAAGCTAGGAGTCCCTTCAGGGCAGATGCAGCCCTGCAAGCATGTGCCTGGGTGACCATAAAGGATCCCCTGCTCAGAGACAATCCCACATGGGTCCACGCCAGCTCCTCTTGCTGTCTTGGCTGGGCATGCCTGTGAAGTATACAAACTGCACAACCAGATGCCTTGTTCCCAGTGCCAAAAAACTTGGCTTTCAGAACAATACAGTAAACACCTCCCAATGCTGGGCACTCAGCCAGGCACTAGAGATAAAAAGAGGAATAACACAGAGGCTACCTTTGGCAGATGGAGAAGAGGGCCATGTAAATAGATTAGCACAATAACATCAGGTAATGTGATCAGAGAGAAACAAACTGCTCAGGATCACAAATGAAGGAACTAATTTTTCTTGCATGTGTCTACGGTCAAAGAAAATTCAGAAAGGAAGAGGCATTTGAATAGGGTTATAGGATGTGCAGAAGTTCATGAGGTGGGTAAAAGACATTTACACATTTGGTGAATAAGATGAACTCAAGGTTTTCTTCCTGAACCCCCAAATCTCAGGAAAGCTTGGGGTTGCAGCTTTATCAATTGGATCTAGGTCTTGGGTCACATGACTTGTGTTGAGTTTGTCATTCTATGTGTCTTTCTGCCTTTGAAGTGATTCAGACAAGCCCAGCAGTGGGGGTTGTAAAAACGGTATAATAAACATGTTTATTTTCCAGAACTGTCCCTCTGTGTAGCTCTCTTGGGAATTTGTAGAGGCCCTAGGTGGCTGGTCAAAGGCCAGGGATTTGGGATCATCGCCAAATGGCCTCCTTGAAGATACTGAACACAAGGACATTCCAGGAAGAGGGAACAACTTAATCTCCCAGTATTTTGTTTGCCAAATGGAAATATCCTTGGTGACAAACAGGTGTGACCTTTAGTTTTGCAATAAAATTGTGAATCAGCTAGAACGTAATTTCTGAAAGATGTAAACTGCTTATTTCTCAAGAAAGAGCAGTAGTTTTGCCCAAACAAACTGTTCTAAGATCATAGATTACTAACGCCAGTGAGCCTTTTTCCCTTATTGGCACATGCCCTGGGTTGCCAGAAGGCTCCAGGGTATATGTGTGCACAGAATAGCTCCACACAAGCCACTGTAGCTCTCTGAAAAAAACAATTCAGAAAGTGCGCTTTTGGCAGGAAGTCAGAGACATCTTCTCTGGGTCATTGAGAGAGCACAGTCAAATATAGTATCAAACTGATTATATTGAGAGTGGGGTGGGAGAGGGGTTGGGGAGGAGAGACTACGACCTTTATTTCTTCCCCTGTAGTGGGCACTCTGATATTGCTCTGGTGTTTTGAAATGACGGTGTCTTCTGAACTTGTTTGTGGAGTTCAAGGTGGACTAGAAGCTTCACTGGGCACTGTTCTGCACAGTAACCACATCAACAACAACAAAAGATTCATCGTGTTTTCACTGATTAGTTCCAAACTAGCTGTTCCAGGCACACATCCGTAAGCTAGGTTCTCCCTTGATGACCCTGTTGAAATAAAACGTGGTGGTGAGTTAGGCAGCACTGGCCCTCAGTAGCTGCCAAGGGCCCTCATTGCAACAATCTGATAAAGCAGAATGTTGAGGAGCACCTCCCACCTTGTTATGATCCTCTGGGCCCCAAACACCCCTTCTCAAGCACCCCATTGGCCAGGTAATGAAAACCTAGCTTACGTTAGTACCCAGGAAGCAGTCATCAAAGGAACAGAAGGTAAACTCAAGAATACTTTGTAAACACTAAGAGAACATTCCTACAAAGCAGGCAAGTACATTAGAACAGGGCAGGTTAAAGAGTAAAAAGTCAGGGCAAGAACAGAGTCCAGAGATGTGATCAACTTGCACTTAAGGATCCTGCTCAAGGGAATCATATGTCAATGAATATCACCAAGAAAGTATGTATCAAAATATCCTCCACCATCCCTTAAAGACTTCACATTCCTCAGCTCAAGAAAACACACACCCATTTCCCAGCTGTTTCCATAGAAAAACTAGGGACCATTACTTATTTCTTTTATTCATTACCTTCCCCCATCAATCAATCAGTCAATCAGCAACTGAATCATTTTTATGGGTGCATTATGGTTGTATGTAATGGTGGAATATGTTGTTACATATTTGTAAATGCACATGATACAACAATATAATTTGGTCAATACCACTCATCAGTAATTCCTCTTTCTGTTCCCTTCTCCCTCCACCTGGTCCCTTTCCTCTCTTCTACTGATCTCCCTTTGATTTTCATGACACTGTACCCCACTTCTTTATTTTTCTCCTATAAGAGAAAATCAACCGGCAAAGTATAGGTTGACTTCTCTACCTCTTTTTGTGTGTGTACTGCCATCATTCCAATCCAAGCCACAATAATTCCTTGTCTGGATAACCTCCATATGTTTTCATATGATGTTTTTAATGATGTTTTCATATTCAGGCCAGCTCCCCTCCAACTGTGATTTATGTATAGGGAAGGTATTTCTCACAAAAGCAAATGGTATACATTAACAAGGGAAAAATTCTGCCAGGTGTGATGGTAGATACCAGTAATTCCCAGCAACTCAGGAGGCTGAGGCAGGAGGATTGCAAGTATGAGGCTAGCCTCAGCACCTTAGTGAGATCCTCAGTAACTTAGTGAGACTCTGTCTCAAAATAAAAAATAAAAAGGATTGGGGATGTGGCTCAGTGATAAAGTACCTGATCCTCTGGGCCCAAAACACCCCTTCTCAAGCACCCCACTGGTTCAATCTTCAACACCAAAAACAAAAACAAGAAAACCCCTAAATAAAAAGTTTTATAGATTTGATAACAAAAAATCTGAGGACTGGGAGATACAGCTCAATGGTAGAGCACTTATCTAGCATGCACAAGGGCCCTGAGTTCAAACCCCAACACTATTTAATTAAAAAAAAAATTATGACACATATTCCTTAGCCCTGGGATTTAGAGGACAGAGACCTTTCACTTTTTACTGTAGATGCTTCTGTATTATTTAATTTATTCATTGATTATGTATATATTTTAAAACAAACAAACACAAAATACAAGGGCCAGGGTATATAGCTCAGTGGTGGAGCACTTGCCTAACATGCATGAGGCCCTGGGTTCAATTCCCAACACCACAAACAAATAAACAACACAAACAACAACAAAAAACTCATCTGGATTTAAAAGAAAAACATTAAGAGTATCTAAATTAAAATGGGCAATAACAAATTACACTTTGAGATAAACTCAGGCTTTTAACAAAAAAAAGGTGCTGTTAACAATAAAACTCTAAAAAAATAAGTATATAGTAAACAAGAAATGTTCTATACTATTAAACAAATTAAAATTAAAAGTGAGATATTACTTTTTGCCCATTAGAGTAGCAAGATTGTGGGGTTTTTTAAATGTAATAAATCTAATATTTTCATCCACATTTTTTTCAATTTTCTTGAAAAGAAATTTGGCAATTTCAGTTATCTCAAAGATTCGGTCTTTGATTAGCAATTCTATTTCTAGGAAAACATTATAAGGTAAAAATTACAGCTAAGGACAAAGCTTCAACTATAAATTGTGACAAAGTGAGAAATATATATTAGATCTTTGCCTACTAAAGCCCTTCTAATTTTCCTGAGTGTCAGGGGTAACAAGAGCATCTTTGGTTATATTTTGTTATAATCTTTGTCTTTGTCTCTGGTTCCTGACACTGAGCTCCTAAGTCCCTTGGAATTTCCTGGGTGGTAGGAGGATCTTGTGTTCTAATGAGGTGAGTACTGGTAAGTTCCTGGTTAGCTTCAGGATGGGGCTGGTCACAAGAGGTCTTGATTAGAAGTTTGGAACTTCCAGTTCCATATCCTCTCCAGGAAGGGGAGAGGAGCTAGCAATTCAGTTAATAATCAATCGTGCCTGTATGAAGAAGCCTCCATAAAAGTCCTTCAACTATGTGGTTCAGAGATCTTTGTGGGTGGGGAAAATATTAAGGTGCTGGGAGAGTGGTTCGCTCAGAGATGGCACAGAAGCACTGTGCCATTTCTTATAAACCTTATCCTATGTCCTCTTCCTCTGGCTGTTCATCTATATTCTTTACTATCTCCTATATAACACTCAAGAAAACCTATGTGTTTCCCAGCATTCTGTGATCCACTGTAGTGAATGACTGAGCCTAATGAAAACAGACCTGACAAACCCTGATCTACAGACAAACCAAACTGAAGTGTGGGTAACCTGGGGATTCACTACTTGCTATTGGTGCTGGAGTAGGAGACAGTTTTGTGGGACGAATTTCTTAACAAGTGGAGCCTGCTAACTCCAAATAATTCATTTTAGATTTGCTGGATATTAAAGAACCACACATTTGGTGTCAGAAGTGTTGTGTGAGTATAGAAAAATAATTTTTTTCTTTTTGATAATGATTAATTTGAGAATTGTTTAGTTGGCAAAAGTATGATGACTGAATAAGGGTATATATTAATGTTTTACATACATCAATAAAATGACTAGAAGGTTGTCATAAAAAATGTTTATAAATGTTCATTGTAATAAAAATGCCAATTTCTCATAAAATTAGTTTTATATATATATATATATATATATATATATATATATATATATATTTTTTTTTTTTTTTTTTTTGGTACCAGGGATTGAACTCAGGGACACTAAACCACTGAGCTACATCCCCAGCCCTACTTTGTATTTATTTGGAAACATAGTCTCACTGAGTTGCTTAGTGCCTTGTTGTTGCTGAGGCTGGCGTTGAACTAGCAATTCTCCTGTCTCAGCCTCCTGTGCCACCATGCCCAGAAAGTTAGGTATAAGTTTAACATGATCCTAATGCAAACATCTTCAGAAATTTTTAATAGAAAAATGGATTCTAACATTTAAATGGAAAAATAAAGGCGAATGCCCAGGAAAACTCTGGGAGAGGAAAAGAGCAACGAGGAAGAATTAAGTCTAACAGATATACATATCAGAACATATTTTAAAGCTTCAGCAACATCAAGAGGGTGGCAGGAGAACATTAATAGACTAATGCAATGGTATTGACACAAAATACATATATGAGCTTCTCCTGTGAAAAAGGAAGCACCTCAAATCAAAGGGGGAAAGGGTAGGTTATTAAATAAGTCATGGTAGTAGATACAAAGAAAAAATATCATAATTCTTATCCCTCCAAAAAAAAAAAGTTAAAAAACAAGTAAGATCATTCCTTTGGGTTTTTTTGGTTTGTTTTTGTGTTTGCTTTTGTTTGGTACCAGGGATTAAACCCAGGGGGTGCTTAACCACTAAGCAGGATCCCCAACTCTTTTTTATATTTTATTAAAGAAATGGTTCACTGAGTTGCTTGGTTGCTTAGTTCCTTGCTAAGTTGCTGAGCCTGGCTTTGAACTAGCAATCCTCCTACCTCTGCCTCCTGAGCTGCTAGGATTACAGGAGTGTGCCACCTTGCCTGGCTCCTTTCTCTTTTTCTTTTTCTCTCTCTCCTCCTTTTTTTTTTTTTTTTGGTTAAGGCCTTTCTAAAGATGACATAAAACCCAGACATCATAAAGATGATGATATATTTGACTACATAAACATATATTACAAAATGTCTACATAGAAAAGATTTCACAAGCAAAACCAAACATAGAGAAAATCCATATTCTAGATCACAGGCAAAGGACTCATCTCCTTCAAATGACATGGTAGCTGACTTTCACATAGAGAAAGTGATGAAAATATGATAATGGAGTTTTTCCTCAAGTTTCATTGGCCAGATCAGGGACACATACACTATCCTGGGACAATTACTGGTGATGGAAGTGGTAACACAGAGCTTAAATTCATTAATCAAATGTATCACTTTGGACCAAGGATGGTGCTAGGCTCCTCTAGAAGAGGCTAGACATGAAGGAAATGGGCTCCTCCAAAAGGAGGAATCAGGCCTTACCCTTCCCCGACTCTCCCTTGCATCAACAAGTTCTACTGGCCCTAAGTCTACCAATATGTCTGAAATCCACCCAATTTTCTCCATCTTCATAACTATACTCATCTAAGTCACCAACAATTCTGTCTGGGGTCTCCAGCAATATGTTCCTATATGGTCTCCCTGCTTTCAAGCTATTTCCCAAGCAAAAGCCAGAGCTGTCTTTTCAAACCTAAACTAGAGGAGCTGGGGATGTAGCTTAGTGGTGGAGTACTTGCCCAGCATGCATGAGGCCTTGGGTTCAATCCCCAGCATTAAAAAAATAATAATAATAAAATTAAATTAAAAAAAATAAAATCTAGCTAGATTATGTCAAACACTGCTTTAATTTCTCCAATGGCTTCCCAATTTATTTAATATAAATACCCCAGATCTCAACTGGTCCTACAGGGACCCCATATCATTTGATTTTTGCTTACCTCACCAGGGTCTCATGGTCTATCCTGTGTACTCAGCTCCAGGTACACAGCTTTTACTGTGTTCTTTGAGGGCTCTGAATCCTTTACTAACTCAAGATTTTTGTAAATGAAGTTCCCTTTTGTAGAATATTCTTCTTCCAATGCACTCTTTGCCTGGTAGGAAAATATAGAGATGAATCAGTTTCTGGAGAGGCCTTCCTGAGTGTAAATTCTGCCTCTGCCAATTACTAAGTGTGTACTGTTGGGTAAAAATTACTCACTCTTTCCATACTTTGTTTTAAAATGGAGATGATAACATTAGTATGGGTAGGGAGACAACTGCTCCGTTTGCCTGGGGCAAAAACTGAGGTTTCCTAAGCTGCACAACTTTCATGACCGTGGGATATCCATGCAACTCTAGATTGCTTATACTTAAATTGCGATTTGACAGTCTATCTTGTTTAAATCAGTTATTTTGTATCTTTATTTAAACAGCTAAATTTATACTCTTTTGAATACAATAGCAGTTATGGCATTTTGTATTTATATGTTTATTTGTGATGTCATTTTCTGTATTTTTTTTTTTGTGTGTGTGTGTAGGCTAGGCAAGTAGGTGTTCTTCCACAGCTAGATCCCCTGCCTCTTGTGATGATTTTTATTTGTTTAATGTCTTTATCTACCACCAGATATTATGCTCTTTGAGGAAGGATATGGGGATATTTCTATTTATTTATCCTGGCAATCTAGCACTTGGTCCAGTTTAGGCACATAGAAAACTCTCAATAAATTTATCTATCTATTTATTTATTGTGGTACTGAGGCTTGAACCCAGGAGTGATCTACCACTGAGATATATCCCCAACCCTTTTAATTTTTTAATTTGAGACAGTTCTTGCTAAGTTGCTGAGGCTGGCTTTGAACTTGCAATTTTCCTGCATTAGCCTCCCAAATTGCTGGGATTACAGGTATGTGCCACTGCACATACTTTTAAACAAATGGAATACTAGCATAAGGAAATGTTTATGACAATGTTAGGCCAAGTCAATATATAAAACAAGCGAAAAACCGATTCACAGGAAAAGGATGGAAGAAAATTTAAAAATATGAATAGTAATTGTTTGAATTACAGGTTTTAGCATGATGTTTTTCTAGATTTGCCTGTGTTTTCCAGATTTCATATATTTACTTTTCCACAGAAAATATGTAATGAAATGAAATGAATGAAGAAGTTCGTTGATCCCCAAGAGCCTTGGATTAGAGAGAATTCTTGTCCAGGAAGTTTAACCAGCTGTGGTCTGATATAGATTCTCAGATCCTTTAGACACACAAGGTGTCATATGAAAGCTGAGGGCCAGCCTGCCAACTAACATAATCAATGGAGTTCACTTCTTAACAAAAGGCCATGGTAAACACAAAGGGTGAAGTAAAGGTTGGAATAGTAAGACATAACTAACATGCTGTATGGCATAACTCACAATGTAGCAATCAACCAAAGAACAATCTTTATTGGGCTAAAACTTGGAAAGAAATGTTACTACGTTTCATTGACAACTACACAGATCCCTTATATCTTTATGGATAGAGTCATATACTTGAAGGGAGCCCAGTGAGCAAATGACTCAGCAAAAGGCCAAGTTAACAAATTATGCTTCTGTGGTCATTTATGTTTACATTATTTTTTTTGGATAAGCACAGAGCTTCAGCCTTGGTTATAAATAAATAAAAGTGTATTCATATTTCAAAAACAATGGTTTTGACACTAAGGAATTACACAAAGGAAATAAATTCACATACTCACAATTATTTAATAAGCCTGTAGCAGAGTTAGGTAAGGCAACACACACCTGTAATCCCACCTAGTTGGGAGGCCGAGGCTGGGGGCAGGTGCAAGTTTGAAGCCAGCCTAGACAATTTATCGAGACCGTTTCTCAAAATAAAAATATAGAAAGCCTGGGAGTGTGAATCCAGTGCAAAAACAAAACAGAACAAACCTGTAGTAGTAGTACGTATAAGAAAAAAAATCACTCAAATTTTTGTAATATTAGATTTCAATTAATGTTAGTTGGCAATAATCTATTCTTCCTGGTATAATTTTAAAAGTTCTTAATTTTTTCCTCTATAGACATTAATTGGAAGCCTGCTGACACATGGATGTCCACCAAAGATCCATATGTTGAGGGTTTGGTCATCAGCCTATGGCACTGCTGTGAAGCATTACATCCTTCGGGAGATGGGGCCTAATTAGAGGAAGGCATGCCTCTTCTTTGAAGGGGATATTCTTCTCTTTGCTTCTTGGATGGCTTGAAGTGAATAGCTTCTTTTACCATGTGCTTCTGCCATGATGTACTACGTTGCCACACACCCAAAAGCTACAGGGCCAGGTGAACATGGATTGAACCCATGAGCCAAAATAAAATTATCCTCTTTTTTCCCCACCCTATGGTACTGGGGATTGAACCCAGGGGTGCTTTACCACTAAGATATTCCCAATGCTTTTTATTTTTTGAGATAGTGTCCTGCTAAGTTGCCCAGGTTGACTTCAAACTTCTGACCCTCCTTCCTCAACCTCCTGAGTAGCTGGAATTACAACACACCTGTCAAGTTTTCCTCCTTTTAGGTTGGTTTATTCTAGGTATTTGTTATGGAAACTGAAAGCTGAATAACAGATTTGCTTTCAGATTTAATATCTCTTTAGGCTCATATCACCTTTAGTATTCATATCTGACGATGAGAAATGGTTGTATTTTTCAACATAGACTCTTTGGCCTAGACTAATTAGGAAATAAGTGAAACAGGTTCTTCAGAAATATATGAAACTGGATAATAGAAGTACAATGGAATAGCTAAAGAAGCTGTTAATTTTTAAATGCTATGAAATCGTGACTTTCATACAGATATAAGATGAATGCATTACATCAAACATTTCATTCAACTCATTAACTAATTAATGAGGGAACCAGTAAGATGTTACAACTAGTTCAAAGGAGTACCCAAGGTACCAGACATACATAGGCAGTCAGGGATACATAAATTAATCTGCTTAAACTGGTAAAACTGGTCAATAGTCATAGAATAATAATCAACTGAATTTCCATTGAGCACAATTTGCATATTTATGAGCAAGAATAATTTTTATTATGGTCACTATAACTTCCAAAACTGTAAAATATGGGTTCAATCCCCAGTACCACAAGAACAAACAAACAACAACAAATAAACCTGTAGAATAGCTCAAAGACAATGTACATACACCACAGAGGCAAATATGCTGACTCTGTCTGGTTTTCTTTTTTAATATTTATTTTTCAGTTTTCGGTGAACACAACATCTTTATTTTTATTTTATGTGGTGCTAAGGATCGAACCCAGCACCCCACACATGCCAGGCGAGTGTGTTACCGCTTGAGCCACATCCCCAGTCCTCTGTCTGGTTTTCTATGAAAGAAAACCAACAACCCTTTTTTCTTCATTTGAAAAGCCTTTCATAATGTTTTCCCTACATAGCTAATTTTTGATGAGTGCTTATTATGGGCTGGGTGCTTTCTCAGTTACTTTAGATGTGTTAATTTACTTAATTATCATAGTAATCTTGTGAGGTTGATTCTATCATTATTTCCATTTTATAGGTGAGAAAACTAAGGTACAAGAAAAGGCAGGTAATTCACCCAAGGTCATGAAGCAATAGGAGGTGGAGCCAGGATCTGAATCCAGGTACTTTTGCACCAGCTAGGCTGCCATGGATGCAAAATTATTAAGTATATTGCATATCCAACCAAAAGTAATATTATTTTAAAAAAATTAGGTGGAGAATCTTCATGCAAATATGTAAAGGAAAGGACCAGATAGATTATACTAGATACAGAACAGGAAAGATGCAAAGATGATTCAGAAGTGTTTCCACTGATTGTGAGAGGGGGGACACTGTTCAAATAAAATGATGAGGAGGAAAGTTCGTTTGATTTGGTTTTCAGACATGTAGACTATGACGTAATAACAAGATGTCAAGATGGAAAAAAAAACAGGCAGGAGATCAAAATGAAAATGTGGATGGGTAATTTTTTTTTTTAGTGGAGTGGATTTAAATTGTAGTATTGAAAACACTGGCATGTATCTATCAGAGCTAAAAGACAAGCTCAGAGAGAAGAGAGGACATTATTGCAAAAAGGGCTGGAGCAGGGCTAATGTATAGGCCTAAGAGAGGCAATTTCAAAGAGGAAATCCAAAGCTAGGTGAAGGGGTTTTTAGGTCCAGGGAACAAGGTGCTGTACTTTGGTTTAAACAAACATTAAGCTACAGTCACAAATGCAAATGGGCAGAATTGAGGCTGAGGGTAAATAGAGGCTACACCATAAAGGGACTGTATCCGACACATAGTAAAGGTTGTCAAGTAGGAAAGGGCCATGATCAGATGCACATTTTAGAAAGAACCAGTATGGCTGCAATGCAACACAGAACAGTTTGCATTGCAAACTGGAGCCGGGAGGAGTCCCTGGGATCAAGGTATAGGCAGCTGGTGGTTTGGGTCAGATCAGTGATGGCAATTAACTAAAAATTAAGGGGCCTGAGGGTATGAATACCAAAGGAGGTCCATGTACCATGTGAACAAATATTTAAAAGTTATAAATCAAGCTAAGAAACTATAAAAATATACTTGATCTTTCTACCTCTATACACACATCTTCATAAGGACCTAAGGTTTAAATTGAGAATTTTCGGACTTCTTGGAGTTAAATGTTGGTCCTTGGGGGCCCAGAAAAACAGACTGTGGCTCCTTCTCCTTCTCTTCTCCTTCTCCTTCTCCTTCTCCTTCTCCTTCTCCTTCTCCTTCTCCTTCTCCTTCTCCTTCTCCTTCTCCTTCTCCTTCTCCTCCCCTCACCAAACACCAATCTAAAATAATACAGAGGGCTGGGGATATGGCTCAAGCGGTAGTGCGCTCCCCTGGCATGCGCAAGGTCCTGGGTTCGATCCTCAGCACTACATACAAACAAAATAAAGATTTGTGTCCAGCGAAAACTAAAAAATAAAAAAATATATATTTTTTAAAAAATAAAATAATACAGACATTTTGAATACTTGGACCATATCTGACCTTACCTTTAAGTGAACTGAGGCAAATCAGTTTCTATAATGTTCAAAGGACTGGCATTGGGGATAAAGCAGGAAATAAAATGATGAAACCACCCTCGGGGAGTGCAGTGGGAGAGGCAATCAACAAGCAGGTGAGCTACAGGTAGTGGCTGACTGATAGTGACCATTAGTGTTTTTCTCCCTAAGGAAGGTGACCAGTGGTTCCCAACCAGGGCAACACTGCCAGAAACCTCTGGGAATGTGTGTGGGCTTCTGGAGGTCACCATACCCAGCCATTAGGGAATGGCAAACTTCTATCTAGCAATGTGCAGGACAGTTCCTCCCAGAAGGTGCTGCAGCTCCCGAAGTGCCAAGAGTGCACCGGTTTGCCAAACTCAGAAGATCAAGGATCGTATGTTTTCTCTCATATACGGAGAGAGGGAAAAGGAAAAGTAAGGTGTGGGGGTGGTGGGAATCTCAATAAAATCCAAGGGAGATCAGAAAAGGAAAGAGACCACGGGTGGCCAGAGGGGAGTGTTGCGGAGTGATATTGGCCAAATTATATTGTTATATTGTGTGCACGCAAGAATACATAACAACAAACCCCATCATTATGTACAACTATAGTGCACCAATAAAAAATGTGGAAAGACAAAAAAAAAAAAAGGAGCTCCCCTGTTGAGAACAGGGCAAGGCAGCTCCTTTAAGAAGAAGGCATCCTTCACAACTCAGGTGCTGCGGGGAGGAATACGGGGGTTCCCTGGGTGGATGTGGGAGGGGTAGCCCGGAGGAATCGGCCGGACCTGGGCTGGGCTTTCCCGGAATCTGCGGCAGGGAGCGCGGTGGCCCAGATGCAGAGGACCACAGCGCCACCTGGCTCTTCTCTGAGCCGAGACGCGAGGCTGCCCTCCCCGGCTGCTAGGCGGCCTCTGGACCTGCAGGGGGCGTCGCTGCGCGCCGCCGGCGCGGGGTCGAAGGGCACGCGGCGTCAGTATCATGGCGGCCTCCACGGTGGGCTGTGGCTGGCGCCCGCTGCACCTTACCATCCCTAGTCTGTGCGGCAGCGGGCCGGGGCCCCGTAGTATGTGGACATGCGTGCGGCGGCTCCCGGGGCCCGCGGTGACCCGGAGGAGCGTGGTGGCAACCAGTGGGCCGGGCGTCTCGGGCACTGACCACTACTGCCTGGAGTTGCTGCGGTGAGCCAGCCCGGCCTGCCCCGGCGGCAGGTCGTAGAGCTGCCCTTGGGGTCAGGCGGTCGCCGTTAGGGCTAGTGTCCTGCCCCGGCTAGGGGATCAACGCCTTCCTTGTGTCTCTCTGGGCTGTGTGCGTTGTGATGCGTCCGAGTGCGCGCGCGTGGAGGGAGCGAGGCGACAGGGACATTCACATGGGCCACTACTAAATCGTGGCAAAATTTCTTCGCTTGTCCACACCTATCACCTTTCCAGAACCTTGATTTTAACCGACATTCGTTTTTTGCATGCATACCCACCCCTTTTTATTATAACAATAGTTTACATTGTGTTCTTTCTGCCGATGTGCATTACTAAAAATAGTTTATAGGTAATTGTTTAATTCCCGTTATAAATTGTGGTGGATAAATGTAGACCTACCATTTAGGGTTGTGAGAAAGCATTTAGAACAGTGCCTGGCACATAATTAAGGGCACTTTAAGTGCAGTGTAAGTCATTATCTGACGGAAATGGGGTTTAGGGGAATTTGAAAGAGGTTCACTAGAATAGCCTAATGAAGTCAGAGACTTGAAGTGTTTTGTTTCTTTTGGTAGCTCTGGGAAAAGGGTTGGCATTTAAGAATGGCTCTTTATTTAATATTTGTGGAGGTGGGTTGAGCCTGCCTTGTAATCCAGGTCTGACTATAGAGACCAGTGGCTTACCACTCCACCCACCCACATTGGCATAAAGGTTTCGTTTTTTGATGTTTTGTTTTGTTTTTCCACCCCTGCTAGGGATGAACCCAGGGCCTTGCTTCTACTACATCAGCATTCTAAGTGGTATCGTCTTAAAAGTACTTGGTTTCAAGGGCTTCTGATACTAGAATAACTAAACTACCTTGGATTTGATTAGGCAAGGGAATTTTAAAAATACATGTGTTTCAGTGTTTTGTTTTTGTTTTTGTTTTCTGTGCTGAAACTTTAACCCCAGGGCCTCCTGTGAACTAAGCAAGTGCTTAACCATTGAACTACATCCCTAGCCATTATTTTATTGTTTTTTTCCTATATCATCTTGCTATGTTACCCAGACTGACCTTGAGTTCCTGGGCTCAAGTGATCCTCCTGCCTTAGCCTCCTGAATATACCATTACCTCCAGCTATCTTTATTCTTTTTGATGCTCAAGTTATTGCACACTAGGCCAAGCCAGTTTCTGTGTTCTTTTGTCACATCTCCCGCTTTCTTTAAAGGTATCTTTCTGCTCAAGAAGATGTTTCAGTCCTGTCCTTTATTTTCCTACCCCAGCCCTGAGTTGTTCTTCTAAGGACCCCTAGGTTCTTTCAGTGGAGAACGGTTTTAGGAACAAGTTCCAGGTGCTTGGTATGTTCACTGATGCTGGGAGTATGAGAGGATATTGCTTCTAGGTTCTTTAAGCAAATGTTGGTGGAAAATTGTGTATACACAGTCCTATGTTGGTTTCCATGTCTTATTTCTCAGATTTATTTATCTCTATATTAAGAACTCTGAATTAATACCAATAGGGCATAAAGTATTGATTTCTTCTTTTGTAGCTCATTCAAATTCTTATTTCAAGCAAAGTGACTCTGAAACAATTAAAATTATAAGTACTACCTCAATAATAATAAACTGAAATTTATTTTTAACTGTCCTGAGATTGGGAGCAGGTACATTTTTTTTTATAATTAGAAATAATTGACAAGATAAGAAAGGTCAGAACTGTTCTGAATGAAAGCCTCATTGATTTCAGTTAATTTTCGTCTGTATTTGTGTGTAGTTTGAAAAGTAAAGAGTAACTACCTTTTTTTTCTATTTGTTACAGGAAACGAGATTATGAAACTTATTTATGTTCCCTGCTGCTCCCTGCCGAATCCCGAAGTTCTGCTTTTGCATTGAGAGCCTTCAATGTGGAACTGGCTCAGGCTGGTATTAAAATACCTTAAACTGTTACTTGCAAGATGATGATATGTTTAATACTGAACAAATATAACTATATTAAAGCAATAATTATTATATTAGGTGTATTTTAGATCCCTGATGGTACTTTCTTTTTTTATTAACTATTTAGGTTTAATTCAATACCAAAAATAAAACTAGCTGATAAACTTAATTTTTCTACAAATTTTATTTGTAAACAAATAAAACAAATCCTGGAATTTTAAATTTATTTTCTGAGGATATTACAAAACTATGCAATTAACATTGCACATTTATCTGTTAAGTTAATCAGAGCATTAGTGCTTATTCTCTCAAATTACATAATCTACATGTATATGGAAATTTTTCAGGTGTGTGTGTGTTTGTGTATGTAAGTGATGGGGGGACACAGACATACTGGGTTTTGAACCCAGGGGCACTTTACCACTGAGCTAACATCTCTGCCCTCTTTTTTTTTTTTTTTGGTGTGTATAGGAATTTAACCCAGGGCCTATGCATGCTAGGCAAGTGTCTAGTTATATCCCGAGCCCATCACCCCCTTTTAATATTTATTTTTGAGACAAGTTCTAGTTAAGTTGCCTAGGCTGGCCTTAAACTTGCAATCCTTCTGCCTTAGGCTCCCAAGTAGCTGGTATTACAGATATGTGCCCTCATGCCTAGATTTTAAAACACTTTTAAAATTAATATTATAAATTTAATGTGAAGTGAGGATGAAAGAAATTTTAGCAAACTCAGACTTTAGAGCATGCTTACTCATTTTTGTCTTAAAAGTTTCAAAGGAAGGAGACTTCTTTTTTTTTCAAATGTAGAGTATGTATGTGACTGATAAAAAACAAATTGAAATGAGGAGTGGAAATGAAGGAGTTTAAGTAGAATGGCATTTGTCTACTCAGTAAATTGAATGGAGAGTTCAGATATTGAGAGTAAAGGAGCAGGAAAGTACTGGAGTCTTGAAAAGAATGGTAAGTTTGGTACAGTTTCTCTGCTTAATATTATAGGAAGTGAACAAGGAATGAATAAAAGGATGTAAGTATAGCACCAAGGTAAAACTGAGATTCACAACTATGAATCTGTAGTGTTTATGAGACTGGCTTTTTTTTTTTTTTCTCTGAAGTATTCCTGGATGTCATGGATTGTCCTTTCTCAAGTTTAAACTGCACATCAGCATGTTAAGTCAGTCACAGTTTAGCTATAAACAGTCACCACTATGGTCTTCCACTATAATTTATCAGTGATTAAAATTCCATTTTTAATAAACCCTCAGTGTTCCCTCTGAATCCTCTGTCACTTTTTAGAAGCATCTTGCTACTTTTTGTATGTGTTTGTTTGTTCACTGATTCAACAAGAATTAATTTTCTAAAATATGCTAGATACTATTTTAGGTCCTTGGGGTATAGCATTGAATAAAATTTGCAAAGTTCCTGCATTTAATGAACAAATAAATGTATAATATATCAGAGGAGACAAGTTCTGTGGGGAACAGTAAAGCAGGTCAAGTGGGAGAGTGGGAAACTGAGCATAGCAAGGTTTCCTATTTTATGTAGTGGTCAGGAAAAACCTCACTGAGAAGGAGGTATTGGAGCAAAAAATTGCGGGAAGTGAGGGAATGTATTATATAGTAGGTAGGCAGGATGTTCTAGGCAGAAAGAGCAGCAAGTATAAAGGCTCCAAGGCATGTGCATGCCTGATACAGTCAAAGAATAGAAAGCCAGTGTGGATAGCAGGGAAAGGAGGGCACAGAAGGTGAGGATGAAAGTTGAGGTCTTGGGGATGACTGCAGTCACTTGACCTTTACTCTGAATGAGATGGGCAGCCATTGGAGGATCCTGAGCAGAGAGGGACATCATCTTTTGGTCACCTTTTTTAATACCTTATTTATTTATTTATTTTTATGTGGTGCTGAGGATTGAACCTAGTGCCTCACACATGCTGGGCAAGTGCTCTACCTCTGAGCCACACCCCAGCCCCTCTTGGTCACCTTTTAAAAGGATTACCTTTGCTGCTGTATTGCTGTGCTTACTACATGCCACCGGGATCTGAACCCTAAACTTTGCCAAGAAATCCACCCTCCACCATTTGCTCAATCATTCTGTCTACATATGCAGTTTTTTTTTTTTTTTAATAAATACTGTACTTTCAGAGTGTTGACAGTGTATTTATTAAAGTTTTTAACCTTATTTACAGATCAAGGACTCAGTCTCTGAAAAAGCAATTGGACTGATGCGAATGCAGTTTTGGAAAAAAACTGTGGAAGAAATATACCATGACAATCCACCACATCAGCCAGTGGCCATTGAACTGTGGAAGGTAAAAAAAGAAATTATTGCTTTTGATTCATAAGAATTTATAAGTCTACTTTGGATACAGTTTCCGTAGAAGTGATGATAGTAGAATCCTGAAAATTTTCTTAGGCCCATGTAATATTTAGATCTGTGTTAGTTTTGGCAGAAGAATTTATTTTTTATTTATTTTTTCTTGGTAGAAGAAAAATTGCTCACTAATTATTAGGTGTTAAGAGAATGGATACTATGGACTAGAATATTACTTGTATTGCTAGATGTATAGAGTAAATGGCTTTATATTAAAGCAAGTATATGGATTCCTCGTTCATAAACAGGCATAATTTAGAAACATGCATAAATTATGCACAGAGGAAGGGAATTAGATGTCTTTTTGTCACTGATCTGTGTCCCTATTGTAATATGATAAGTGCCAGAACAGGGTTTCTGTAACAGGAGCCATCAACAGACCTGACAGTGGTACACACCTCTTCTCAGGTCTGTGCACGAGCAGAGACAGGCCTGGTTTCTGGGCTCCAGATTGACTTCACAGAGCCCCAGTAAAGATGGAAAGCCAGACCCCCACACCGGGTACTCAGAAGAAAGAGTGGATGGGAAGCTGTGAGTATTAGACTAGTTGTTTACTACCTCTATTTGTCCCACTTCAAGGTCAACCAGATTACTCAGTAGAAAGAAAAGTTCCTCTAAATTCCAGAAACCCTATTGATTATTTTACACACAAACCTGACTGCAATGCAGGTTTATGTTGACTGCATCAAAGGTTCGTGGCCTTTTTCAGGAAATACAGTAGAAGATCAGAAATTCCTTTAATGCAAATTTATCTTTCCTTAGTGTCTCTTAAAAAAACAGATGATACATCTGAATTGCAGTATGCTTATGTATGCATCAATTTTGGATCGATAATTTGTCAAATTTTAATAAGCACTTGTTATTTATTTATTTATTTATTTTTGTGATGCTGGGGATCAAACCCAGGGTCTTGAACATGTCAAGCAGTGCTCTACCACTGAGCTATATCTCCAACACAGGTGCTTAAATTATGATGATTAATATTGGCTGACTTTCCAAAGTGACCTATCATAAAGTTAATATGAATATTTAAAAGAAGCAGGTGGTGTCCAGAGCAGTTGTTCTTGTTGAATATTCTCTGCCTCTCACCAGTCTGTTGAACTGTGTGCTCATTGTGATCCAGTAAAACTTCCCATTGGTTCTTTGAAGATTGTCAGGTCCTTTTTAGAGGGGAGACAATGATACTATGTTGTCCGGAGAGCTGGGGTCTGGTGGGTCTTCCAGCCCTGATAGGAACTGAAATTGAACAAGAAAAAAGGCCCAAATTATTTATTTAAGGGAAAATACATCAAAAGATTTCAGTGTGGCAGGCTTCTTAAGGAAAACAAGATAAAGATGGGAAAAACAAGTTGTTTGGGGCTAGGGAAGTTATATCCACTTTAGGGGAGGTGGGGGCTGCGTTTGAACCTAGGGCTGTGAGCTAAGGTAACGTGTCAGCTTTAATCTGAGCAATCTACAACTGGTGGATTCACACCAAGAGTTCTCAGAAAAGCAACCCCCCTGCCTTGTAATGGCTCAGACAAACCCATAATTCATACATAGCTTCCAACACTTTTCTGTTGTATTGTTCCATTGATATTTTTCAGGGTACAAAATAGTTGAATATTTATAATTTCTTATACATTCTAGATAGGGTACTCATTTCTCTATGTATGAATATGAGTTGTAGTTTGAATTTATGTTTAGAATCAAGATTTTTATTCAGTTTGGCTTTATTTTCCAAAGTTGATACTTTATTCAGCTCTTTTTCAGTATTCATTCTTTTACCATGATCTCTAAGTTTTTTCAGAATTAGACAGAACCATATTTTGTGGTCATGGAATTGTAACTGTTATAGCTTCATCCTTAAGTAAATAGGAGTTTGACTTTTCATTGATTAAATATTTATTGAGTACTCTGACATGTCAGGAATAGCACTAAATGGTGTAGTAATAAAGATCAAATATGCCTAACCCACTCAGATACTATAAACTAAAACAAGAACAGGAGTCTAATGACTGATTGGCTGACTTCTGGAATTTGGGAGAGAACCCATGGGAAGTTCTGAGAGAAAATAGTAGTGCTCAGAACATTTTGGAACCAACTTCACACACACAGCCCTGTTAGCTTCTATCAGGCTCCCACCAGGCATTGTTGGCCCTATTCTTTATACTTACATTTTTGTTACATTCATGTGCATTGATGAGCATGCTGCCATTTACTTTCTAGTATCAATTGTATATGATGAGTCTTAGTTGAAGTATAGAATATCCCTAAGACTTAATGTTTCACTGTTATATTTATGTTATACTTAGTGTTGATCTGGCAAAAAATGTTTAAAAACTTACTTGGGAGTAATTTCAAACTTTCAGAAAGGTTACAAGATTGAAAATAGTACAATGAACATCTTTATATCCTTTACCTATATTGGTATATTATTAACATTTTTATCTCATGTTAAAATCATTGATGAGCATTCTCTTTTCCTTCTTCCTCTCTCTTCCCTCTCTCTCACTTCTGTATATTCACATATATGTGAATGTGTATATATATTCATGTTCATAATTTCATTTTCCTGACTCAAAATTTAAGTTATTTACATTATGACACTAACCTAAATCATTTCAGTATTTCCTAAGAATGTGGATATTCCCTTATATAACACTTTTGTCTAATTTCCCATTCATATTACAATTTTGTTAGTTGACCTAATAAGGTCCACTATAACATTTTTCCCCTCCAGTATAAGAACCAATCTAGGGTCAAGTATTTAGTTGTTATATATCTCTCTTTGCTTCCCCTGACCACCTCTTTCTCTAGCAGTACTGGGGATTGAACCCAGGAATGCTTTACCACTAAGCTTTGCTCAGGTTTGTTTTTTTGAGATAGGGGCTAACTAAGTTACTCAGGATGGCTTTGAGCTTGTGATTCTCTTGCTTTAGCCTCCCAAGTAGCTGGGATTTTGGCATGAGCCATTGCACTAGCCTGAATCTTTTGTCTTTTATGACATTGACTTGGGAATTGAACCCAGGACCTTGTGTGTTCTAGGCAAGTGCTTTACCACTGAGCTATATCCCCATCCTGACATTGATGTTTTTTAAATATAGCCTTCCCTCTATTTTTCCTCCCAGAATACTCATTTTGGATTTGTGTAATGTTTTCTTATTATTATATTTTGGTTATAGATTCTTGACTGGAACTTAATATGTGATAGGTCCTTCTCAAGGGATCATATTTGGAAGGATACTTTATCCATTTTTCCTTTATTGGCATTGTTAGTTTTGATTACCCAGTCAAGATGTTTTCTGTTTTTCTTACTCTAATTATAATCCTCTTTGCAACTTAAATAGCCAACTTTGAAGAGATACTTTAAAACTCTGCAAATATCCTGCTCCTCCTCAAAAATTTTCCCCTAAACTTAGTTGTCATTGGTGGTTCTTATATATTCAATCTTTATCATTATGGTTGCAAAATGATAATTTCTCAGCTCGGTATAGTGGCACACACTTGTAATCTGAGCTGAGGCAGGAGGATTGCAAGTTCAAGACCAGCTTGGTAAGTTAGCAAGACCTTGTCTCAAAATAAAACTTAAAAAGGCTGGGATAGCACTTTTACATGCCGCTGTTGCCTGTGGTCATTCTCTCAGCCATGGTCAATGAAAGAAAGACTGGACAAGGCTTGTTGTCGGAGAAGTGCCCGTTTATTGAGGAACAGCTTTGCACATTTATAGAGCCGGGGGTGGTTTAACAGTTGGCACGGGGCACTTTCTGATGGGTGGGTAAGGATCATGAGGGTCAGCAGGGCTCACTATTGGGTGGCTCTTCTCGCCACTGTCTCAGGTGATGGGAAAGTTATTACTGGAAGAGAAGTGCAGTCAGCGCCATCTTTGGAGCCGGGGCAACTCCCAACAGTCAACTCCATTGTGTTCTTTGACATTGCCATCAAAGATGAGCCTTTGGGTCGAGTCTCCTTTGAGCTGTTTGCAGACAAAATTCCAAAGATAGCAGAAAATTTTCATGTTCTGAGTACTGGAGAGTTAGGATTTGGTTATAAGGGTTCCTGCTTTCACAGAATTATTCCAGAATTTATGTGCCAGGGTGGTAACTTCACATGCCTCAATGGCACTGGTGGCAAGTCCATCTATGGGAAGAAGTTTGATGATGAGAACTTCATCCTGAAGCATACAAGCCCTAGGCCAAACACAAATGGTGCCCAGTTTTTTTATCTGCACTGCCAAGACTGAGTGGTTGGATGGCAAGTGTGTGGTCTTTGGGAGGATGAGAGAGGGCATGAACATTGTGGAAACCATGGAGCATTTTGGATCCAGGAATGGCAAGACCAGTAAGAAGATTACCAATACTGACTGTGCACAATTCTAACACATTAGACTTCTGTTTATCTCAACCACCGAACCATTCCTTCTGTAGCTTTGCAGAGTACCCCATCTGCCCCATCTGTTTGCAGTATCCCATAATGTTTGTGCTCTCGCTGCAGTTCTTTAGGTTCCATATTTTATTTTCCTCCCAAGTCTAGCTATATTTCAGAATTAAGTTTATGATCATGAATAAAAACTAAATGACAAAAAAAAAAAAGGTGAGAGGGCTGGGATATATAGCTCAGTGGTAGAGAGCTTGCCTACTATGTGCAGGGCCCCAAGTTAAATTCCTAGTATTGCAAAACAAAAAATTCCAAAAAGATAATTTTTCAATTCCAGCACTCTGTTTATATCTATCAATTGGCAATGGATATGAGCTCTTACTCTCCTATATTTAATTGTTTTCTTATTAATCACTGGGGTGTGTGTGTATGTGTGTGTGTGTGTGTGTGTGTGTGTGTGTGTGTGTGTTTATGTGTTTTTGTTTGCAGTGGTTCATAATTCATTAGTGGATTTAATCATTTTGGTGTTCAGATTTCCCAGAGCTCTCCCAGAGTGGGAGCCCCTTCAAATTGGCATCTCTATCCTTATAACAGCCCTCCATCTTTTTTTTTTAAAAAACACTTTCTTATTTTCTGGCACAATAAGATATTTTGGGATTATCTTAAACCTTCCCTGTCCCAACTCTGGAAGCACACATTTCTCCTGAACTGTGATTCCTTTGTTGGGAGTTATTTTAAGACTACTATCTGGGTTCAAGGTGGGTTCTTTGCTTTTGGAGTATATTACTTGGTAATATAACAGTTTTCCCTGAAGAGTATTTTCATTGGAGTTTTAGTTACTCTTTTCATTTTTAGAGAAGTGGTTAGTTTTGCTAAATAAAATCTGTATCCTATGGGGGAAAACTTGTATATAATGTATAAACGTAGACATCAAAGTGTTTCACAAATAGAGATGTTCAGTATTTAATTCTTGTTTTTATTTGAAAGTGGAATTGTTAAATTACTAATAGTATGGGGGTGGCAAGACATTTATTAGAAAAGTATTAGAAATATTATCTTGGAAGTGGTTTTTTTTAGATGCCTCAGTTTATTTTAATTTCTGTTATCAGAGGTGTTTAAATTTTGATAAATTTGTTTTATGTTTACTTTTGAGAAAATGATCATCTAGCTGTGTTCCAATGGGAGGTGTGGAAGAGAAAAAACGTTCCATCACAGATGTCTTTTGTAAGACTAACATTTTAGGAAATAAGTGGAACAGGGAATTGTGAGATGACATTTCAACCTTCTGTCTCCCCTTTCTTCCTATGTAATCTTTATCTCTGCTTCTGATAACCTTATTAGAATTCTCAATGAATGGAATGGGCAAAAGGAAAATAACTACCACAGGGTCAAATTTTGCTTCTAACCTTAAGAAACTAGGTGTCTATTTTTCTAAACATCCATATTTTAAGAAATAAATGTTGTTGCCAGGCACCGTGGCACACACAGTGAAATCCCAGTGACTCAGGAATGCTGAACCAGGAGGATTTCAAGTTTGGGGCCAGCCTCAGCAACTTAGTGAGACCCTGTCTCAAAATTTAAAAAAGGACTAGAGATGTAACTCAGTGGTAAAGCTCCCCTGGGTTCAATCCCCAGAACCCCTTTCTATCTCCCCCCAAAAAAGAATAAAAAATCTAGGAGCAACTTCACTGGTTGTGTTTGGCTTAGAGTCTTATGGGGTTGCACATTACAGAGGCCCTGGAAGATGTACTTCCAAGTTGGGTCACTCATGTGGCTATTGACAGGATGCCTCAGTTCTGTACTACTTAGACCTCTGCATAGGACTGTTTGAGTATCCTCATGGCAGAGCACTTGTTTTCTTTGAGTGAGTGATGGTGTCAGGTTTTAGTTCATAGTCACTTGACCCTATTGCTGTGAGGGCTTGTGAGGCAGAACATCTCTGTGGGTGTGGCTGAGCAAAGCTGCTCATCTCATGGCAGCCGGGAAGCAGAGAAAGAGAGAGATTGGAAATGTTTCTAAATGCTTTCTAGTGATACTTCTCTAACACTGATATCTTATCTGGTGATGACTTATTACAAATGCTACTTAGTTTTGCATTTGGTTTGTCTTTTAGTCTAATCTGCGTAAGTCATTTCTAATACTTTCCAAAAATTTAACAACACTCTTGTTTTCTTTTAGGCCGTCAAAAGACATAATCTGACTAAAAGATGGCTTATGAAAATCATTGATGAAAGAGTAAGTTGAAATTGTCCAAGTCTTAAGGTTTTTTCTTTTTAATCCTATAGCTTATTCTTCAGGGAGGAAATATGTGTGTATTAATATTTTAGATGAAGAAGTTTTTAGAGAACTGTGTCATTTTATCTATCCTTCATCCTTTCATCCTTCATCCTTATATTCCACTACCCTAGTCTCTCTGTTCTTACACCTGGAGACACATAGGCAAAGACAGGTATCTAGGCAGAGGCCTGTATATGCACAACTGCACTCTGTTTTTTTTTTTTTAATTTTTAAATTTTATTTTATTTTGTGATACTGGGGTTTGAATCCAGGGGCACTTAACCACTAAACTACATTCCCAGTCCTTTTTATTTATTATTTTAAGACAGGGTCTCACTAAGTTGCTGAGGTTGGCCTCAAACTTATGATTCTCCTCAAGCCTCCTACCTTAGCCTCTCTGGTCACTGGAATTATAGGAATGCACCACGACACCTATCTATTTTGGTTTTCTTAATTGGGCATTTTCATACTTTTGCAAAAATAGAACACCGTAATATAATTTCATGTATCTTCACCTGGCTTTAATAGTTACCAGCACATGTCCAATCTTGTTGCATCTGTATTCTACCAACTTCCCCCACCCCCATTAACCTCCACTATATTATTTTAAAGTACATCCCAGACATACCATTTCATCTTCAAATACATATATATCTTAAAGATGTAAAGACTTCAAAAGCATAACTACCATACAATTATCATACCTTAAAAATTACTAATAACTTCTTTTTTTTTAAGAGAAAGAGAGAGAGAGAGAATTTTTTTTTAATATTTATTTTTTAGTTATTGGCAGACACAACATCTTTGTTTGTATGTGGTGTTGAGGATTGAACCCGGGCCGCACGCATGCCAGGCAAGCGTGCTACCGCTTGAGCCATATCCCCAGCCCTAATAACTTCTTAATATCATTTACTCAAGTAGTCATATGCATACTTTTATATACATCCCAATGCATGGATCTGTGTCCAAATAGCAGAGGGAAGAAAGTAAGTCTGACAATTCCAGTGATTGGAATCCTGTAGTATATTCTTAGAGTTGAGTTTTGGGTGATGACTTTATCATTAAGAATGAAATTGCTCAGTTAACCCACAGAGTGAGAGACATTATGAAAATCTGTTTTTAAGGTATTTTTGTTTTTACAAGATAAAATGAGAAAACTTAAGACAGAGGTACCTTTTTATTTAATGAAAAGTAACATTTGCCATTTGAAAGGGAAGATATTTAAAAGTAAAGGACTGAGATCAAACATTGACCTACAGATTTGACAAAAATCAAAATTACAGCTTCTTTGCTTTATATAGATTGACAACTCAACTTAAAATTCATGTGAAAGTGCAAGGGACCTAGAGTAGCCAAAACAATCTTGACAAAGAACAAAGTTGCAAGACTCACATTTCCTGATTTTCAAACTTAGCTATAAAGCTATAGTAACTAAGCTGTGTTGTATTGATAAAGAATATAGATCAATAAAATAGAAATGAGAGTCTAGATATAAACCTACTTATTTATGGTCAGGTGAGTGACAAGAGTGAATTTTTTTTATTTTTTAAATTGATGTATTTGTTTTAATTAATTATACATGATAGCAGAATGTGTTTTGATTCATAGTACACAAAATGGAGCACAATTTTTCATTTCTCTGGTTGTACACAAAGTAGAGTCTCACCATTTTGTGTCATCATACATGTACCTAGGGTAAGACAATTTAGTGGGGGAAAAAAATAACTTCTTTTTTTTTTTTTTGTGTGTGTGTGTGTGTGTACTCCTGGAGGGGGGCATTAGCCTTTTTAACAAATGGTGATTATCCATATACAAAAGAAAGAATCCATACCCCTATCTCACACTATACATGAAAACTAACAAAGTGTATCAGAGACCTAAATGCTAGAGTTGAAACTACAAACTCTGGAGAAAACGTAGGTATAAATCTTTGTATTTTTAGGTTAGGCAATGATTTTTTTATTTAGGATATCAAAGGCAATTCAAAAAAAGGGAAAATAGATAAATTGGACTTCATCAAAATCAAATACTTCAAGAAGATGAAAATTCAGAGAACGACAATATTTTCCAGTTATATACTAGTATCGAATGTATCAGGAGCTCTTGCAACTCAAAAAGACAATTTGAAAAGAGGCAAAGTAAAAAACTAATTTGCAAATGCATAAAAAGTGGGACAGACAAAGTATTCAAGTAGATATTTCTCCACAGAAGATATAAAATCACAAATAAGCACCATGAGATCCCACATGATTAGGATGACTATAATAAATGAACAGTCCTAATCATACTCATTGAGATGGATATAATACAAAAGAAGTAACAAGTATTTGTGAGAATGTGGGGAAATTAGAACCCTTCATACATTGCTGGTGGGAATGTAAAATGGTACAGTTGCTTTGGAAAAACAGTTTGGCATTTCTTCTAAAAGTTAAACATAGAGTTACCATATACCCACCCAGTAAAATCAAGGTCTTTTATTACTTTGGGCTTTAGGAGGAACTAAAAATTAAGCCAACCCCATGTCTGTGGAGATTTGTGCACTGAGATTATTCCTGAGTTTTATTTCGAGAGCTGATTTGTAAGTATTGAATGTGTAGTACTATAATATTTTAATTAATGTTATTTTAAATATCTTACTGCCTACTAAACAAATATGCTAAATGATACTCTTATTTAGTTCTTGAGGATAAAAATAGCAATTTTCTATATAAAATATAGATAACAAACAAACTTTACTTGCATTTTCTTTGTAGGAAAAAAATTTAGATGACAAAGCATATCGTAATATCCAGGAACTTGAAAATTATGCTGAAAACACCCAGAGCTCTCTTCTTTATTTAACACTAGAAATATTGGGTAAGTTGTTTTTCCATTTCATATTTCTTTTTTCAAATAAAACACTTTTCAGATTTCACTATTTCCTAATGTAACAGTGTAACCAGTTTAGCACTGAAATTTTTCTTTGTGTTATCTATAAAGGTACATTTTTTTTTTTCTAACAGCAAAGGGGGAATATGTATATTCTTCTTTGCAAACAAACTATTCCAAGTACTCAGGCTTTCACAAAGGCACTTTAGATACTTCACAGGAATGCTATCATTTATAATCTGGTAATTGCTGAGAGTTTTACTTTTTTACTATAGCATCTCCTATAATTTGGAAGTCCTGTACCTGAAGCTTCCTTCCCAGTCAATAATATTTGACCACATTTAAAAAGGAGAAAAAAAATAAAGAAAATTGTCTTTATAAAAGTTTTAATGAGATTTTTCTTTCCCTTTCTCTCTCTCTCTTTTTTTTAATGTGTATTTTTTAGTTGTAGTTGGACACAATACCTTTATTTCACTTATTTATTTATGTGGTGCTGAGGCTCGAACCCAGGGTCTCACATGTACGAGGTGAGAGCTCTACTGCTGAGTCACAACCCCACCCCTCCCTTTCTCTTTAAAACATTTTTTAGATGGTTCTTTTCCTCCTCTCACTTTTCCAAATTAGTGATGTCTTGTAATGAGGAAATTATTTGGCCTGAGGATAATACTATCTCATTTGAAGAAGGTTATATATTTTATATCCCCCTAAAAGAAAAAATACAAGTCCCCAATGAATTTCCTAGGCCTGTTCTGCCTGCACCCCTGGTGATGTTTGCTGTTACAGTGAAAGGAAAAAGCAAAGAGCAGAATGTTTGTAAAGTATATATTTTAAATGAGGTCATATGGAAATTACACAGAAGAGAAAAAATGGAAGACTTGTGCTGTTTTTCTTTGATAACTGATTAAAATTCTAAGTGTGTTCTTGGTGTGCTGAAGTTTGAGGAAAACATTTTAAAGTTTGGTACAGATACCTGCTAATAGGAAAATGGTCAACTTGTTCTTTGCCCAGTTTGTTCTGCCTAAAGCCTGTTTTTCATATATAAAAAATAGGACAAACATCTACTTTAATGTATTTAGGTTGTTTCTCTATGCTGTTTCTATATTGATTTGTCACACACTTAAAAAGAATAGAATGGCCATGTTTCATTTCCAAAATCATAGGTATAAAGGACCTTCATGCAGATCATGCTGCAAGTCACATTGGAAAAGCACAAGGTATTGTCACCTGCTTGAGAGCAACACCCTATCATGGTAGCAGAAGAAAAGTATTCCTTCCTATGGATATTTGTATGCAGGTGAGGCTGTAATTTGCACATTCTAATAATTTACCTCAGGAATGCATGGAGTGAAGTTATCTCTTGGTTCTTGCTTAGTCTATTCCAATTTGAAAGTAAAACTGATTGCTTCCTGCAAATGTTCTTCCTCTTTTTTGCCCCAGAGTTAATCAAGTCAGAATTTAATTTGTTAGGTGTGTTAGGTCTTTGGAGGAGCTGAGTAAGAAGGTCTAGAGAACTTCATTTTTTTGTAGCTTCAAATTGATGCTTTATTCCCTTCCCTTCCAAGCAATCACAGTAATTATTCCTAGTATTTGCCTTGGCCTGTTCTTTATTTTATTAGAGGAAATAGTCTTTTTTCTTTTTTTAAGTCCTGGGGATTGAACCCAGAGCCTCATGTATGCTAGGCAAGTGCTATACCACTGAGCCACACCCCCAGCCCAGTCCAAATTTTAAAATGTTATTCATCAGAACTTTATTTTTCTGTGTGAGATTCTTTATTGTCTTTGATTTTAAAATTCTTATGTGTTTGATTTTTGGCTTATGTAATTTTGTTCTTCCTACAACTATTGTTAGTTAACATCTTATTGCATATTCCAGCAGTGTGTGTGTTTCTCTCTGTACACACAGACATGCATACATACATATATTTAGTTTTTAGAAAATAGGCATTATATTATATATACCATACTGTTCTATCACTTATAGTCTCCTTGTTTTTTTTCTGGGGATCAAACTCCATGCCTCATATATCCTAAGCATATATTCTATTAGTGAATTACAACCTTATCCTCAGCTGTTTTCTTGGGTTAAGCTAGTTTTAAGTATGCTTATAGAGTTCTGATATAATGTATATTTTCATACACAGCATGGTGTCTCACAAGAGGACTTTCTACGGAGGAACCAAAATAAAAATGTAAGGGATGTAATATATGACATCGCCAGCCAGGCACACTTACACCTAAAGCATGTAAGTAGCGTCTTTTTTGAAAACCATTTAGGAAATTATCATTTCAAGATGCGTCTATTTCTAGAACATTGTTCTGGTATTTTTACCTTAGCAGTCAGTCTTTGTTCCATTTTTCATTAAATTCCCAGTAAATTTATCTCAGGGACTATTGTAAATGTTTCCTCCCCCCCTTTTTTTTTAGGTACCAGGGATTGAACTCAGGGCACTCAACCACTGAGCCATATCCCCAGCCCTGTTTGGTATTTTATTTAGAGACAAGATCTCACTGCATTGCTTTAGTGCCTCGCTTTGCTGAGGCTGGCTTTGAACTCACGATCCTCCTGTCTCAGCTTCCTAAGCTGCTGGGATTACAGGCATGTGTCACGGAGCCCGGCTAACTTTACCCACTTAAAAAAGAAAATTCATGTTCCCTCTGCCAGCAGATGAGTGCACCCTTTACTAAGTCAAGCCTGAACTTTTGTATGTGGCTTCCTCTGCTTTGTTCACAGGGTATCTTGCCATGTGCCATGGCTGCTGGTGTCTCTGTCCTTCCTTCCAAGGACTTTGCATCCTCAGCAGTCCCCCACTGGTGTTTTCAGTTTGGGTCTCTGATAACCTGCTCCCCAACCCTTTGATTTTTTTTTTTTTTTTTTTTTTTTTTGGAGATGCGGTCACATTATGTTGCCCAGCCTGGTTTCAAACTCCCGAGCCGAAGTGATTCCTCTTTAGCTTTGGTTTCCTGTTAAGTTGCCCCTTTAATCTTCTGGTTTGTTGCTACTGAATTTACAGGTAGCCCGTGAAACCTTTTATTTCTTCTTTTTCTCTCCTAGTTAAACTTTTTGAATAAGTGGTTTGTAATTCATTGTTACCCCTAGACTCTTCCCACACAGGCATGCTCATCCTGTTATAATTTGTCTTCTCTCTACTGTAAAACAGTTGCTGTTAAATAATCTTATTGCCAAATTTAATGGCTCCTTATTTTATGTTTTTTTTTTACCAGGAATTGAAACCAGGAGTGCTTAACCACTGAGCCACATCCCCACTGCTTTTCATATATATGAATATATACACACACACACACACACACACACATATAAATATATATTTAGTTGTTGATGGACACAATACCTTTATTTTATTTATTTATTTTAAATTCTTTTTTTAGTTGTTGATAGACCTTTATTTTTTTTATTTATATGCGGTGCTGAGAATTGAACCCAGTGCCTTACACAAGTGCAATACTGTTGAGTCCCAGCCCCAGCCCAACTTTATTTTTTATTTATGTATTTTTATGTGGTGCTAAGGACTGAACCCAGTGCCTCATAAATGCTGGACGAGTGCTCTGCCACTGAGCCACAACCCAGCCCTCCAAACCTTTTTAATATTTTATTTGGAACTAGGGTCTTTCTGAACCGCTTAGGGCCTTGCTAAGTTTTGAGGCTGGGTTTGGACTAATGATCCTCCTGCCTCAGCTTCTCAAGTTACTGGGATTACAGGTATAATGGCTCTTTAAAATTCTTGTTCTTGTTAACTCTTCTTCCTTTTTAATACCTTTTTTTTTTTTTAATGACCTTTTTTCCTCTTTGAAACTTTGTTTCTTCCCTTGATTCTCTAACTTGGCTCCTGAATTGCTTCTTGATTTCTCCTACATACCACTTTAAATAGTCTCCAAGAGTTTTCTTCTAAGACTTCTCAGTCTTGAACTTGTCTTCATTTTGGGTTTTAATGCTGTTTACTCTGTCTTTCTTGACACTGTGTTCTTTATCTCTGTGCTATTCCGTACCAAAGCTCCTGTACCATTGCTTGATTTCAGTGGCTTCTGAAGAGTTAGCCTTCTGTGGATACTGAAGACTTAATCATTTACATGTGCACCTCAGCCTTTCTACTTCCTGTTTTTCTGTTTCCTGTCCTCTCCACCTTACTCTTTATAGTCAGTGCTTACATGTCACCTTATCAGAAAGATATTTCTTGGCCGGCTTATTTAAAATAACATCCTCCGTTTTCATTACCCCTAGTCCCCTTACCCAGATTAGCACTTTTCACTTTCTGACATGAAAAGTGTGTTTGTTTGTTTATTGCCCCCCCCTACTTTATGGAATTGTAAACGACTTTGGTTTGTGCTGTATTGTTTAGCATCTAAAGTGCCCAGTACATTATAGGTACTCATGTATTTATTAAATAAATAATTAGATTGAAAACTCTTTGAGGTTAAAGACTTTGTCTTAAGCTTTTAAATTTCTTGAAGAATATAACCCAGTTCTCTGCCATGACAGAAGTATTGATAAAATATATGGGACTTGGGGCTTGGGTTGTGGCTCAGTGATGGAGTGCTCGCCTAGCATGCATGAGGCACTGGGTTCGATCCTCAGCACCACATAAATGTAAAATGAAGACATTGTGTCCACCTAAAACTTAAGAATAAATATTTAAAAAAAATACATGGGACTTTAGATGAGAAATACTTAAGATTAGCCAAGTTTAAGGTAAGATCTGAGAACACTATAGATTTGCAGAGGCAGGAAAGCCCTGTACCTGTATGTGGAACTGAGTAGTCCTAGTCAGTGGACATGTACCCTGCCTAGGAAATAGCAACTCCTATGCCTTACTTCCTGGATGTGGGTACAGTAAACCTGGACTGGTACTAAATTTCCAAATTCTTTTAAATAGCTAGGTTTGAAAACTATTGGTTTGTAGGTTATATGAAATCCAGTCCTGGAAAGTAAGTGTGGAATAGTGGATGAACAGAAAGTTAGGGAGCTGTAGAGGCTTTTGAGAAGCAGAGGAGCATGGTCTATCATTTACTAATCATGTGACTATAACCTTGCTGTGCCTCAGCTTCCTCATCTGTAAAAGAGGATCATATTAGCCCCTAGCTCAAAGAATTATTTGAGTAAATGAGTGAACTTACATGAAGAGTTGATAACAGCACCTGGCATGTAATAAGTGCAATAGAATTAGCCTTCATCATCAACATCAAGTAAAGCAGTGGCATTAGTGTTGCACAGTAGAAAACTGCCAGCAGTATTTGAGAATACACATTTTGGAGGTTGGGAAATCAGTTAGAAGACTTACTTAGGAGAGGGAACAATTGTGATTTAAAGAGAGTAGATGTTTATGTGTTATACACACATGTACATAACTGAAGTGGAATCAATGAGACTTGACAACTCATTGGATTGAGACAAGATCAGGAAGAGTTTCCGGAAAGTCAAAGATTGCATGAAAAGTTCAAGTATAGATGATAATGGTGCCGTTCAGAAATAAACACAGTAAAGAAGCAGTGATATGGTTCATGCTGATCTTTAGACTTCTGACTAGCTGCTGCACATAATTGAATTTAAGGGGATTAGAGGGCATTTTGGGAGATAGGCTATTGAACAATTCAAGATCGTGACTTTAAAAGGAGGTCGGGACTGGAGATAATAGATTTGGGAGTCATCCATATGAAAGGCTTACAGTTAAAGCTCTAAATTTGAGTGATGTGGTTCAAGAAGAATATACATTTAGACAAGAGATGGGCAGAGAACCTTTAAGGCCTTCCTCTATTTATAAAGTGAAAAGAGAAGAACCTTTATTAGAAAGAAGGAAAAGGTAGAATAGTTAAAGAAACAGGAAAACTGAGTTACTATACTGAAAATTTAGGGAAGAAAGGAATAGCAAAGTATTACTTGGTGGTGAGAGATTGAAGAGAACAAGCATGGATTATCTTTGACCAATTTTAATATACTTTGGGGGTAAACCCAAAGTGCAGTGAAGGAAGTGGAGGCGGTGAGTATGTGCTCTTCCTAGTGTAAAGAACACTATGAGTAAAGACAGGGATAAGAGTGGGCCTGGTGAATGCAGAATGATAGGCATCAGTCTTAGACCACGTGTTCATAGCCAGAGTAGTAAGGAGTGAAGTTGGATAGATGGGATTAGAGGTGAGGTGTGAAGGCCTTTGAATTCCAGGATGAATAGTTGATACTTGACTTATCAGGGAATTAAGTTAAAAAAAAAAAAGTACAAAATGAAGTGCAAAAGTTGCAAAATGCCCCAAGGACATTAATTTGTCTGTGTGGAATCACTTAAGAGGATTTTATATTCATCTAAATGGGAGATAATGTCACTCTAAGCTAAGGAGGTGCTAGAATTTACTGATGCAAGTATTTCTTTGTTTACCCTTTATCACAGCACTGAAGGGCCAGAGTTATTATAAAATGTTATAAGTTAGTTGGAAAATGCCAAGGTCAATACATAAGAAAGAATGGAATTTTTAATATAGTGTAGTAGCCACTTTCTCTCAAGTCCATTATGCTTTGGAAACTAATCTAATTGGCAGGAAATGAGCTGTTTATTTTTGGTTTTGAGAGGCCTTTAGTTGTGTTATTAAACTGCTGGTGTTGCTTTGTGTTCACTTTCAGAAGGAGAGTATTTATTTGTAAAAATATTTCAAACCAGTTTTCTTTTCCCTTCCTTTTTAGGCTAGGTCCTTTCACAAAAGTGTTCCTGTGAAAGCATTTCCTGCTTTTCTTCAGACGGTAAGTACATTAGCAGAGAAGGCTGTATAATTAGTGAAGCAGATGTGCGTGATTTCCTTTTGTACTTTACAAGGTTTGCAGTGCAGTTCTTCCATTTAGAGCCTTTGATTTTATTTCCTCCAGTATAGTGGGCTTTATTAATTACGTGGTGTTTTTGGTGATGGTTATTCCTGTACTTCCAGAGGTTGGGGAGCTGAATTGTCATTAGCACTGACTACAGCCAGACTGCATTGGGTTGAATCTGCTTTGCCCTTATTTGCCATGGGATCTCAACTTTCTTAATCCTTGTGTTCCTCAGTTTACCCACTGATAAAATGGAAAATAATAGGAGAAACTATCTTATAGGATAGGATTGTTTGCTACTAGTAGCTATATAATTATTGCTTACTCTATTAATTTTTTCTGCATAGCAAACTGAGCATATTGTGGAATTGGTTTCTGAACAGTGGTTCACAGCCCAGTACTGAGCTGGCCACATCAGAATAATATGGAGAGCTTTTTTGGAATGTGGATTCCTGGGGTTTCATTAAATAAAACTCTTGATATTGAAGAGGGGACACCTCCTAGGAGACTCTGATTTTTAAAGAATAATTCTATGTAACCAGTTTTGGGAACCGTTGTTCTAAAATAGAGAACTATTGTTCTACATAGAGAATTTATAATTTATTATTATTATTATATTTATTTTTGTAGATGGACAGAATGCCTTTATTTTATATGTTTATTTTTATGTGGTGCTGAGGATTGAACACAGTTGTGCCTCATGCATGCTAGGCAAGCACTCTGCTGCTGAGCTCCAGCCCCAGCCCCGAGACATTATGATTTCTTCCAGTTATCTGGAACCCATCATGGGACAGGCTCTGAACTAGATTTTTCCATACATTATTGCTAGTCTTCCTGGGAATAAACGTAGGTATGGCATAGAAAGCAAACTTCAAATATTTGTGATCTTTGAAAATTGTGAACTCAGGTTTTCTATAAAACCAAACATATTTTCTTCTATCTTTTCCCTCCAAAATGTCTTTAAAGATTTATTTTCTATTCTTTCATGTATTCTATGCTAGTTTTATCCTAAGTTTCTAGGTCTGTGTGTTTGAAATCATTTTCTTTCTTTATTGATTTGCTTATTATAAAGCAATACCCTTAACATTTTAATGTTTGCATAATATGAAAGGATGTAAAAGAAGGCATTAGAACTCCCACAATTCCACCTTATACAGAAATAATGTCTTCATCTTAATATTGTTCTATTATCCTTTTTGATAGTTATTTGGAGGAAGTCCCACCAGCTATTTAACATACAGAGTAAGCTCAATAAAGTTAAGGACTTTGTTATGTACTTCTATTTAAAAAAAAAAAAAAGTTGTTCTCAATTTTTCCTGCCCATTAGAATCAGTTTGGGCATTTAAAAATAAAAACTAAAACAATGCTTGGACTCTTTTGCAATTAAATCATAATACCTAAGAGACTGGGCAAAGGCATTATTAATTTTTAAAAGGTTCCCCAGCAGTTGTAAAGTATAGTTTGACCCAAGAACCACTAACTTAGTCCCACAGTTCTCAACATATATTCTGGAACCAATTCCCCAAGAACACTGAGATGAACACTAAAATATTTTCAGAAAAAAGGAACATGTGAAATAGGTGCACTAAAATATTCTCTAAGGATTTTTTAAAACTTTATAATTTTTAAGATTTTTAATATACAAATCAATCTATGAATGTATGTATGTTGTATGTATTACAAAGCACAATACAGTTAATACTCATGGACTTACCAGTCAATCCAGGAACTAGAGTGTCACTGTTAAATTGTACTTGTTTTAGGTGAGTACCATGACCCATGACTATAATCCCAGAAACTTGGGAGGCTGAGGCAGGAGGATCAAAGTTCAGGGCCAGCCTCAGCAATTTAGTGAGACCGTCCTGGGAATGTAGCTCAGGTGCCCCTGGGTTCAATCCCACCCCTCACCAAAAAAAAAAAAAAAAAAAAAAAGAAAAAAAATTGTACTTGTTTTCCCCACTTCGTCCCCCTGCTTTTGCCTTTCACTTTCACTATCCTAAATTTTGTGCTTATTATCCCCTGGCATTTATTCCATAAAACTTTCCTCATTTTGTATTTTCCTAAACAATATGTTCCTTAATTTTATTTCTGAGCTTTATAAAAATGGGTCGTTTTCTGTTTGTCTTCTAGGACACACACACACACACACAACGTTTTAAATTTTTTTTCCATATTACATCTGGTTATGGTACCTTCATTTCACTACATTGTAATATATCATTATATGAACAATTTATCTTCATTGTCAGAGAATTTCTAGCTTGTTTCCAGGTCTTTAGTTAATATAAAACAAGGCAGCTATGCATTTTAATGCACATATTGGTTGTTGTACATATATATATAATTAGGGCATTAAAAAAGTAGCTGCTAAATATGTATGTATACACTCATGTTTATAAATGCATAGGAAGAAAATAATTTGAGTTTTCTTTCCGTCTATATATTTTAAAGAATTTTCAGGCATAAACCCTGTGTTGTATTATCCATGTTCTATGCTGCAGAACTCTAGGGGGCGCTGGGCATGTGACTTGAGAAGGGAGTGGTGCCTCAGAATCATGGAGTGCAAAATTAAATGGCTTCTTGTTTAATAAAAAAAGTTATTAAAATAGGATTTTATAAAATAGCAAAAAATGACAGAAAACCAAAAAATAAAGAATATCACATGTTGCTGTTTTGTTTATTGGTTTGTTTTTTTTGTTGTTGTTGGGTACTGGGGATTGAACCCACTTTACCACTGAGCTACATCTCCAGCCTTTTTATTATTTTGAGAGAAGATCTTGCTGAATTGCTGATGCTATCCTTGAATTTGTGAACCTCCTGCTTCAGCCTCCTGAGTTGCTGGAATTATGAATATGCACAACTACACCTGGCTTGTTGGCATTTTCTATTCTGCCTCTATCTGGAAACATTTTGTCAAATTTTATGTGATGGAGAAAGGATAGATGACACTTATAGGAACCTGTGATTATTCTCTGTAGTTGAAAGATAATATTTTCTATTAAGAACATGGTAACCCATTAAACTTTTCACAAAATAGTTTTTAAAAAAGACAACTTGATCTCCCTCTTGCCACATTGCATTTGTGGGACAGGATGGGGGATATTTTACATACCATGATTAAAACATCCTTTGTGTAAGACTAGGAGAACATAATTTCCTCTAATCCTTGCATCTTGACTAGAACATTATTTATCATAAGCAGACAAGGCTTGGCATTTTATACTAGCTTTGTGATACTTTTATTGTCCTAATCATAACTTATTGGACGATGTCTTTATTTTCTCTCTCCCTTTCTAAATTCCCATTTAAATTCTTATTATATAGAAGACCATCTTGAAAGTCTAAAATAACTTTAATACTTGTACTATTGCTTAAGTTGATTTGAAGACTTGATTACTTTATGACCTAGTAACCTCTATTCTTTTTTTTCAGGTTTCTTTAGAGCACTATTTAAAGAAAATTCAACAAGTGGATTTTGATATATTCCATCCATCTTTACAGCAGAAAAATACATTACTTCCATTATCTCTGTATATTCAATCATGGAGGAAAAGCTATTAGAACAATTTCATGATGTTGATATGAGTTTATTTTTAGTTCATTAGTTTTACAGAAATTTTCTAGTTAGGGTTCTTGTTTAGCAACAATAGCAACTAACTGTTTGTTTAAGTAGAAAAAGAATTATTGGTTGGGAGTTGAGTTAGCTCACAGAACTGATGTGAAGTTGCTGTGGGACTGGAGTGCCAAAACACTGCCAAGATTCTGCCACACACACCACCATTGGCACCACCAGCCCAGACAGGGTCTGTTGTGCCATCCCTGGGAAGTCAGAGCCCAGGAGGGAGCCATGCTCCTGCCAAAGGGTGGGGAGAGGGAATATATTCCTTCTTCCATCACCCTTAGGAAGGGAAAGGGGAAGAGACTCAACTAGCACTGGGATTTATATGCTAAACATCTGAAACTCAGGTGTTCTGTACAGCTGGAAATGCATTTATTTGCAGGTCGTGAAGGATGAACTTAACCTTTGAATAGTATCAGTTTCTATGTAGAGGGCTTTATATCCCTTATGTTTAATCTTTATGATCTTGTGTGAAAGTTTATCATGATGTTGAAACAGTTTATGTAAGGTACAGCACCTTCTGTGAGAACTGGAGCTCTAATTTGATTTTAGGTGTGGTTGGTCTGGAAGCTCTGACCCTATTGTTAACCTTACTGCATCAGTCTGTCATTCAGTATTATGATCATGAACAAACTGTTTTGGCAAAATTTGTATTAGTGTTAATTATGTTAATATTGTATTGAACATCCATTAAGTAGATGTATATTTTAAAAACTTGTATACATTGATACAAGTTTTTAAAACTTGTATCTTTCCTCATGATCAGCACTGTAAACAAACATATTGTGTGTGTATTCTCATTTGATCTTCTTAAAAGCCCTATGAAATAAATGGTAATTAATGTATTTTGTGTGTGTGTGTGTTTGTGTGTGTGTGCAGGGAGGTGCTAGGGATTAAACCCAGGACTTCATACATGCTGGACAAATTACCACTGAGCCCCATCCCCAACCCTCTTTTGGTAATTAAAAATTTTAAAATATAAAATACTTTCCATAAAATACATACCAGTTGTAGAAACCAACATTGTTTACATTAGTGGTAATTGATAAATTTGGAGTGTGACTAAGTCTTTAATTCCAGGATTCTCCCATTATGCCACTATTTCCTTTGTTCTGCATTTCAGTTTTCCTGTTTTTCATGGTTTTGTCTCTCTCCTACCCAACTAATGTCTCTAGTGTATTGGTCCCATTTCTCCAAAGTCTCTGGACCTAGCTATGAATTAGTTCCTACTTAAATTGTGAGTTAAAATATTACATTGTGTAAATAAAATTCAAACCGAGAGCTTTTCACAGACAAGAATGCATTGTTTCATTCGTCTTGGCACCTCAGTAACTAGAGTGGCTTCTGAGCAAGCCATTCTTACTTAGAGCAAGTAGAAATTAATAAATGTTTAGTTGAAGGAATGTTTAACATGGTGTTGTGTGTTATGCTTGGTTGATACTGATGCTGAAAGAGCATCCTTTATTTAATGCTGTGGCTTTAGAGAGCCTTTTAGCTTATCTTTAAATAAAAGTACAAAGAAATGGGACATGTTTCCTGTTGGGATTGCAAATGCTCCAGGGTTGAAGAGTTCATTAAAGAGAGTCTTTGTTAGCATTGTCTGTGGGTCTTCCCAGGTTAAATTTGGCACTAATCAGCTGCTAAATATCTTGGTTCCTGTATAAGGGAATTAAAAAGAGGGTCTAAACATTCAACTGGATTACTAGATTCTTCACTAGCTCAGAAGCCAATTTACTATTAAGTAAATAATTTCAAAATACTTTCTAAGCTGTTTTAAATTTAATGCTTAGAGATTTGGATGAATTAAAGTTACCAATCTCTTAGAGATTAAAATGGAGTCTTATTCAATAACATTTACTCTACGATTAATTTCCTGGCCTAAAACCTTCCTGAGATGGTGCCAATATTTCTTTTTACTTTGCAAATCTCTGGGGTTTTATTAGTATTTGAGAGAGTCAGATACATTTTAAAATCATTTTAGATGTATTTTGATGCTAAATAGATGGAGAGCAATCAATAACAAATATTAAGTGTATGTTACAATTAAATTTGAGTAGAGTTGTCTGTCATTAAGAAATAAGTTTTGAGGGGCTGTGGTTGTGGCTCAGTGATAGACCCCCTGCTTAGCATGTGTGAGGCATTGGGTTCAATTCTTGGCACCACATATAAATAAATAAAATAAAAGTCACCAGCAACTAAAAAAACATTGAAAAGAAATAAATTTTTAGTAGTTCCTAGTCAATTGGAAATGTTATATCTCTCCTTTTGATGAAATAAATTTCTATTGAGAAATGTAATAGTTGGTAACCCTTCTTGAACACAAACTTAGACAGGTGGTGTACTTATACTTGTATGCTTTCATCTTCACAGTGAGTAGGGTTACCCCCACCTTTAGGTACTGATAATTGAACCCAGGGGCACTCTACTACTGAGCTATATTCTAGCCCTTTTCATTTTTTTGAGACAAGTTCTAGTGCAATTGCCCAGGCTGGCCTTGAACTTTCTGTCCTCTTACCTCAGCCTCCCAGGTACTGCAAAGTAGGTCTTTATTTTCCAAAGATAAAACTATCTCAGAGATAGTAAGTTGTAGGTCACATAGCCATTAATACCAAAGTTGGGTGGCAAGCCCACATCAGTTCAGTGTCAAAGCCCAAAGCTCATTATTTTTACCATTCTTTAGATTTGTAAAACTTCCAAGTTTAAAAGCTCAGAGGTACACAGATTAAAGAAATGAGTATTACTGCATTAATTTCAGGTACAAATCAGATTTAAAAGTAATCACTACACAAGTTCCAAATTAGGTGAAGAAGAAATAGACAATTGAAATAGCAAGTGTTGGTCAATGGGTACTTAAAACTGCCTAGAAGGTCAAAGGTTTCCCAGAAGAGGTGGCATCTAAATAGTGTCCGAAAGGTAGGGTAGAAGCCAAGGCTTGGAGAGTGGGTGTGAATGGTCTTGTCAAGGTCCTGATGGAAGGAGTAGTATATACAAGAGCCAGGAGGCAGAATGTTAAGACTCTTATTACTTTTTTTGGTTTTAGCTTAAGTAAAAAGAACAGAATGTAATATTCAGCATCTTAGAAAAGTTTGTGGATAAAAAGTGGCCACATCCTCTGGACTAGTGAAACACTTTGAATTAAGATCAAAGACTTATAGTTTGCTCATTTCAACAAATCTCTAGTCAACCCTGGGAATGTGTTTTAGCTCACAGGAATTGGCTTTCTCTAAAGACATTGACCTAATTGATTGTCCAGAAAAAGCCACAGACTGTAAACATTTTGCACAGTTATTGAAAATAGAACATTATCCTACTGTGTGTTCCTGTAAGGAGGATTGAATAAGAAACTACACACACCCAGAAGTAGGAAGTATATTGGAAATGGGTCAGAGGAAAAAAGAGAAGTTGGGAGAATACATTAAAATAATGTGGACATTTTTGCCTATTTTTCCTATAGTGAACATAGATACCTTGGGTAATTGCAAAGTTATTTCTTAAAAACTAGAATCCTTCAATATTACTCAGCAAATAAAAGAGAATAAAATCATGGCATTTGCAGGTAAATGGATGGAGTTAGAGAATATAATGCTAAGTGAAGTTAGCCAATTCCAAAAAACCAAATGCTGAATGTTTTCTTTGATATAAGGAGGCTGATTCACTGTGGGATAGGGAGAGGGAGCATGGGAAGAAAAGACAAACTCTAGATAGGGCAGAGGGGTTGGAGGGGAGGGGAGGGGGCATGGGGTAATTAATAATGGTGGAATGTGATGATCATTACTATCCAAAGTACATGTATGAAGACACGAATTTGTGTGAATATACTATGTATATACAACCAGAGATATGAAAAATTGTGCTCTATATATGTAATAAGAATTGTAATGCATTCTGCTGTCATATATAAATAAAAAATTTACATTTAAAAAAACTAGAATCCTTCAAATGAGAAATGTGACCTACAGGGAAAGTGATTATAGAATAATGAATAGATAGGTGGACATAGTCTTTCTGTCGTCATTCTTTATGGCTGAGAAAACTCCATTATCAATATACCACAACTTCTTAATCCATTCATCTATCCACAATTGTGGTATGTAGACAGTGGAGTTTTACTCATCCATAAAGAAGAATAAAATCATGGCATTTGCTAGTAAATGGATGGAAATGCTAAGTGAAGTAAGCCAGTCTCGGAAAATCCAGAACTGAATGTTTTCTTTCATATGTGGAATTTAGAGCAAAATAAAGAAAAGAAAGGGGAGGCTCAGATATTATAAAGACAGAGTGAAGATCAATAGAGTAGAAGGAAGAGTTTGAGAGAAAGGGAGGAGGGATAGGAAAGGGGAGTAAAGAGTGAATCGATTTTTCAAAATCATGCTATGTGCATATATTACACCACAGAGAATTTCACCTTGTATATAAATAGAACCAATCAAAAATAGGTAGATGAGCAAAAGAAAGACCAGTAGAGGAAGAAATGGGAAGAGGGGAGGGAAACGGTGGGGGACATGAACTGAAATCAAATTCCATGCCTGTATGATTTTGTCAGGAAGAACCCAACTAATATATATAATGCTCTAATTTAAAAAAAAAAAAGTGGTGGGGAGGGGTGGAAAGAATGGGAATCTGAAAAAGCCTGATTGCCTGGGTTTAATTCCAGCCTCAACTCACTGATAACTAACCTCAGCAAATTTGTAAACTAGGTAGTCATACCAGCCTCATCAGTTGTGAGGAGTAAATGAGTTAATACCTGCAAACTATTTAGAATCATGACCTGCATGTAGTAATAAACGTTATTACATTCTTAAACAAGTCAGAAATTGGCAGCCTGATCCAAATTAAACACAGGCATGGATTTTGAAAAAGAGAAGTTGAATGCCTTTAGACAGGACAGGTACTCACCAACGCATGAGCTAACCTCACACCCAGCCTGATTCACACATTTGCAGTACTTGCTTGCTCTTTATAGACACTTGAGCTGGCAGCAGTGGTTTAAGAGAATTGGTGGGTGCTGGATTAATAAGTGATCTGCAATGGGAGGCTGGCCTCAGGGAGCACAGCACAACAAATGGAATAAGGAACTGATGAGATACCTCTCTCCCCAAAGGCTGACCATATTGAATTATTGTTTATGCCTTTCTCCTTCACTTTGCCAAATACCTTGAGTGCAAGACACTATTTTACTCATCTCTATATCTTCAGAATTTACCATAGATTCTGATGTTACTCCAAAAATCTTAGTCGTCCGAAAAAACATGCTAGTGGGGTCGTGGACTCCCAGGGAATATTTCAATCTTTTATTTTATTTTTTTCTAATTAGTTATACATGACAGTAGAGTACATTTATGCATTTTGATATACATAAATGGAGTATAATTTCTCATGTTGTAGAATCACATGAGTCATGTAGTCATATATGTACATCAGGTACTAATGTCTGTTTCATTCTATTATCCTTCCTACTCCTCATACCCCCTCCCCTCCCTTTACTCCTAAAGTAACTTTATTCTTTCCTAGTCTCACCCTCTTATTGTGAATTAGCATCCACATATCAGAGAAAACATTGCCCCTTGTTTTTTGGGGGATTGGCTTATTTTGCTTAGCATGATATTCTCCAACTCCATCCATTTGCCAGCAAATGCATAATTTCATTCTTCTTTAAAGCTGAATAATATTCCATTTTGTGTGTGTGTGTGTGTGTATGTGTGTGTGTGTGTATGCCACATTTTCTTTATCCACTTATCTGCTAAAGCACAACTAATTTGGTTCCATAGTTTAGCCATTGAGTTGAGCTGCTATAAAGCTTCATCACTATAATATGCTGATTTTTAAGTCTTTTTGGTATAAACTGAGGAGTGGGATAGCCGGGTCAAATGGTGGTTCCATTCCAAGTTTTCTGAGAAATCTCCATACTGCTTCCCATAATGATTGTACCAATTTGCATTTCCACCAGCAATGTTTGAGTGTACCTGTCCCTGACCCCCTGCATCCTCCCAATCATGAAATTCATTTGGAAAAATGAGACCCAGAATAGCTGGAGCAATCCTCGGCAAGAAAAGTGAAGCAAGAGGCATCAAAATACCAGACCTTAAACTATACTACAGAGGTATAATAACAAAAGCAGCATGGTATTGGAACCAAAACAGTCATGAAGACCAATGGTACAAACTAGAAGACACAAAGACAAACCCATATAAATACAGTTATCTCATACTAGACAAAGGTGCCAGAAACATTCACTATTTAACAAATGGTGCTAGGAAAATTATTGGAAATCCACATGTAACAAAATGAAATTAAACTTCTATTTCTCATCCTGCACAAAACTCAACTCAAAGTGGATGAGACAAGCACTAGAACAGAGACTTTGCACCTAATAGAAGAAAAAGTAGTCCCAGATCTTCACCATGTTGGCCTAGGATCTGACTTCCTTAACAAGACTCCTAAAGAGCAAGAAGTAAAATTAAGAATCAATAAATGGGGATGAATCAAGAAATGGGATGGATTCAAACTAAAAAGTTTCTTCTCAGCAAATGAAACAATCAATAATGTGAAGAGAGATCCTACAAATTAGGAGAAAATCTTTACCACATGCACTTCAGATAAAGCATTAATCTTCAGGATATATAAATAACTAAAAAAAACTTAACACCAAAAAATTCCAAATAACCCAATCAATAAATGGAATAAGGAACTGATGAGATACCTCACAGAAGAAGAAATACAATTGATCAACAAATATATGAAAAAAATGTTCAACATCTCTAGCAATTAGAGAAATGTAAATAAAAACTACTCTAAGATGTCATCCCAGGGAATATTAATTGGGGTTGGGACTAATAGGGTGAAGGCTGAACTGGAAATGGGTGTCCAAGATGTAATAGTTGGGCAATGCATATGGCATTTTAAAAAGTAGGTTTTGGGTACAAATGGAAAGCAGGGTGAGAGAAAGGAAAAGTATACCTGGAAAGACAAATAAATTAAAGGTCACAGCAAAGGAATGGTATGAGATAAGCACTTCACAAATGGCCCGTGACACATATATTCTGTATATATACTCCTGGCTATTATTGCTAGTGCAGCCATATCTTGAGATAAGTAATGCCTTTCAAATCAGATTTGAGCGAGCATGTCCCTGTTGCTATTTGATAAATCTGTGGGTTGGCATTATTCCGCTGCACAAATACTGTTTTCCTTTGAGTCGCCCTTTTCTCATCAAACAGTCCTGCCATGGTGTGCTGTTTTTCCCTTTCATTTTTAATCAGGATTAATCTTCCCAGCTGCTTGGTTATATAATAATGTCCTGTGTGTTTAAACACAGGCCTCCATAATGAATTTCTCAGAGAACAAGTTTAAGAATTTTTTTTTTGTTGTTTTTTTTAAACCACAAGATTTCTTTTTGGGGGTGCTGCAAGGATCCTTTAGGAACTCAACAATTATGATCTAAGAAGCTATTTCTTTCTCTTTTTTAAAATTTTGGTTATAGATGGACACAATACCTTTATTTTATTTATTTAATTTTATGTGGTGCTGAGGATTGAAACCAGTGCCTCACACACACTAGGCAAGCGCTCTACCACTGAGCTACAACCCCAGTCCCCTGAGAAGCTATTTCACTATATCCTATATTCATTCTTCCTGCAGTTATTTTGTATGATGTTAATTTTCTAAATTGTTCAGTAAGTCGAGAGGTATCTCACAGCGTAAAGACACTGTCCTCACCCCTTTCCTTATAAGCTATTCCATGTGGTTGTTAGAAATAGCTCTGTTTGAATCTTGCTTTGAGAGAATACGTGATAATCTTTCATAAGAGGTCATGTTTTTATTTTTTTTTAATTTTTATTTTTTTTTGAGGTCATGTTTTTAAACATTATGTTTTTTTTTTCCCCTTATGCAGCCAGTTACATGTGCCATTGCAGAAATCTTGAGAAACTAAACACAAAAGTTTAGAGACAATTATTTTTTAAGCCCACATAATTTCACTCAGGCAAGCAGTAACCACCATTAACATTTTGGTCTCTGTCCTTCCAATTTTTCCCCTAAATGTAAGGGTCCGGCGAAACGTCGGAGGAAGAGACCACAAGAGACCAGCTTCATGCAATGAGCAGGAGGGAGTTTATTGAAGAGGATCCTAATTCAGCGCACTGAGGCCCAAGACTCACTCAGGAAGGGAGAGTGGCCCAGAGCCCAGAGCCAAGAGCAGAGGTCAAGCAGAGCTTAAGTACACTTTTTTTTGTGGGGGGGGAGGAGGCTTTGCATACATCAGAACAAATCATCGTGAGGCTCGGGAAAATTGAACAACAACTCTGAGACATGATTAGCACATTCATTGGTGGGAACAGGTCGGCGGGGGTGGGGTGGGGGGGTGGGTGATTGGTCACTCCTAAGCGGGGGGGGGGGGGGGGGGGGTACACATTTAAACTGATTGGTTCAGGCCCTGTGACAAACTGCACAGGGCCCTAGGCTCAGGAATTTCAGGTTCTGGGTGTAGCAGAGGAACTTTGCGATGCCCGGTCTTTTACATTTTAATTTTGCAGTTTAGAATCAGCTTAGAAATTTTACCCTTACATATGCATATAAAAAATATACAAGAATGGTACATTTGACATGTTTTTCAGTTTGCATTATAGTTTAATACAATATGAAGTAAATCATATTCAAATATTCTTAGTATTTTTAACTCTATAGGAGTTCATTTAGTGCTTTTTAAAAATATTTTTGTAGATAATGATGAACCTTTATTTTATTCATTTATTTAGATGTGGTTCTGAGAATCAAACCCAGTGCCTCACATATGCTAGGCAAGTGCTCTACCACTGAGCCACAACTCTAGCCCTTGTCTTCTCTCTTAATTTTGAAGTTATAATTCAGATGAATTTAAGGGCTCCATCCTTATGAAGTTGGCCTTTCTTTTAATACCAAATAAAGTATGTAAGCCACTATGCCACGTGATATTCTCTGAAAAATTGACAGGAGCTTTGCCAGTATTTACACAGGGTTCCAAGATAGAGTGGAACATGGGATTTGTGTACTTTTACCCCTCTTCAGTATAGTTTCATTTGTCTTTATTATGGATGAATTCAAACATCTTTCCATATATTAAAAGCCATTTGTTTATCCTTTGATTTAATTATTTCTATTTTTTGCCAACTTCAAGATTATAAAAAAATTTCTTCCCACAACTTCTTTTAATACTTTTGTGTCTTTATATTTTTTTGCATTTATATTTACATGGAATTAGCTTGAAGCAAGATGTGAGATATTGAAGCCAGAATTAGACAGGCAGTCTGTATAGATAGGTAAATCGAGTCCGGTGGGATCAAGGAGGTCAATTTTGCATGAATCTGGGAAGTTAAAAATTGTCCGCTGAGGGATTGAAATGTTAATTCCTTCAGAGCTCTTCCTCCACCCTTATCTAGAACCTGCCCCAGATGCAACTTGCCAGGATAACCTGCCCTAGGAATTTCCCCCTCCCTACAGGGAGCTATGAGGTTGTTCATAGATCCTGGGCTGCACCATCCTGCCCTTCCCCCTTCAGCCCACCTGTTCCCCACCTTTTGGCCACCCCACCTTTTGGCCACCCCACCGAGCATTCCTGGGCCTAGTCAAAGATCTTGTCATGTAAGCATGAAGGAGAAAGATTAGGAGAAGAGGGCAGGAGAACAAAGGAAGCCTACAACACATAAAAAGGGCAGAACACCTAGCTTCTTGGGATACTAGGATACCAGCTGTGGCCTCCATCTCCCTCCCAGGAGGTCTATGTCACCCCTTTTTAAATAAACCCTGCTTCATATGCTTGCCTCGGTGTGCTTCTCTAATGTTCAAACTTCATCATGTGGGGAAGCAGGACTCCTCACTGATAACCGGTGGTATCAATATGGATCCACAGATGGTTGGTAGTGAAGCCTTGACCATCAGATTTGAAAAATCATCTGAACATATATTCAATTTCCAAATATATTTGAGTCTGAAAGATACTGAGAAACCAGCCTCTACCTCAGAGCAAAGCCTGTCCAAGGAAGGGGGCATGACCCTTGTCCTTGGAAAGACCCACAGAGCACTCCTAGGCACATACCCACCCTGCTGAGTTGTTTATCTACAAATAACAGAAGAGATCTGCGGAGTCAGGTGTCCTTGACTCAGGCTAGGTGGGGAGCCATAGCAACCCCCTAGCAACCTTCAATCAGCATGAGACAGGGAAATACCTGGGATGCCAGATGACCCTCCCAGTAGTTTATGGTGGTTGATAACATGTTGGGAAACCATATAGTTCAGCACGTACACCCCTCGTGGTTTAAACCAATCAGTTCAAAGGAGTCCCCTTCTTGTACTAGCCAATCACCCCTACCCAACATGTTCCCGCCAATGAATGTGCTAATCATGTTTTAGAGTTGTTTGATTTTCCCGCTGTGTGTGATGATTTGCTGAGAGATACTATGATGTATGTGAAGTCCCTGCCTTCCCCAAAGAGTGTATAAAACTGCTGCAAACCCTGGGCTCGGGGCTCACAATCAACATCTCTTTACTGCTTACATTGATCTTGGTCTCTGGTAGTCTTTTGGGGGTCCCAAATTCAAGCTTAACAATACTTTAAATAATTTAGAGGAGGTCACCTTTTTAAGAAACATTTTTCTCAATCTCTTATATTAAAAATACTTTTGGGGAAAAAATGTACTTTTAAAGAAGTGGCTAGTCATTCTCCATTTGGTCATTTTGATGTATTTTTTTTAAATCTCTTTTTTGTTTAAGAGGGTATAGTCTAATCAAATTTGAGTCAGTTCCTTAGCTTTTTCTTCTACTTTCACTAGAACAAGAAAAAAATAAGGCATTTAAATAAGGCATTTTCCCATTTGGTTCTCCCCTGCCCTCCATCCAATCTTTTCCCTCTTCAAATAAACAACAGGCAACAGAAAAGAGGAAGAAGGCACACCAGAGGCCTTTGTAAACTGCACTGCAAACCCACATGCCCAAGCAGGAAAACGACACATTTAATAGCCCTAAATCTTCTGGACTATCTCCCTGTGTTGTTTTTATTCTCTTGGTGTTGGTCAGGTTCAAAATGGAAAAGTTCTTTAGTTTGTTGGTCTCTCCAGGTTCCTGATGGGTTAGCTCAGCAGTGAGCCAGAGCAAACAGAAGGGGTGTGCTGGTCCCAGGGCTTTAATCAAGGAATGTCAGGCAGACTAATAATTTAGTCTAATAAAGTAATGTTTTTTTACATAAAATTTCAAGATTCCTTTAATGTGGATGGAGCTGGTGCTGGGAGGACTGTTTTTCCCACCCAAGACCCTGTGTTCTTAAACCTGCCTCAGTTAAGTCTTCTGTCTTTAGCTGATTCTTCTTATACTGTTATGCTCGAATTTGAGACCCTCCAAAAACCGCCAGAGACCCAGATCGATGTAAGCAGCAAAGAGGTGTTTATTGCGAGTTAGTTCGGTCCTCCGCATGCACACAGCAACTGGTGACGCTGAGAGGCCCCGAGCCCAGGATTTTCAGCAGTTTTATACACTCTTTGGGGAAGGCAGGGACCCCACATACATCATAGCATCTCTTAGCAAATCATCACACACCATAGAAAAATCATAAAACAATTCTAAAACATGATTAGCGAATCAAGTGGCTGGAAAGAATCTAGAAAAGATTATTGGTTAGTTCAAGGGGTTGACGCACTTAAAAATGATTGGTTTAAACCGTGAGGGTGTCGCAAGGCGGGTACGTGCCAAGCTGCAGGGCTTCTAGTTTAGATATTGGTCACCACACCTAGGTGGGGGCCATCTGGAACTTCAGATATTTCAATATCTTGGCTTATCTTAGGCGATCACCATCTGTGGCTTCTCCGAGAACTGTTTCCCCAGAGCTTTTCTGTGATATTTTCCTGACTTTAGGACTGCAGTAGGTCAGAGGTTAAGTTTCAAAGCAAAATGAGGTCCCAAGTAGAATGAGTTCATTCTGTATTGCTATAACAAAATAATTGAGGCTTGATATTACATAAAGAAAAGAAATTTGGGCTGGAGATGTGGCTCAAGTGGTAGCGTGCCCGCCTGGCATGCGTGCGGCCCGGGTTCGATTCTCAGCACCACATACAAACAAGGATGTTGTGTCTGCCAATAAATATTGTAAATATTAAAAAAAAAAAAAAGAAAGAAAAGAAATTTATTTGGCTAATGATTCTGGTAGCTGGAAATTTCAGTCATCATGGCACCAACATCTAGTGAGGGCTCCATGGCTTTGTCACAGCATGGTAGATGGCATCACATGGTGGGCACATATGTAGAGAGTTCATGTGGTACGAGAGAAAGTGAGAAAGTTGGGAGGGCCAGGTTCACTTTTTTATAATAACTTGCTCCTGCAGGTACTAAATGAATTCTGCTCGTGAGATCTAGCATTAATTCATTCATTCATGAGGGTAGAGCCCCATAACCTAATTACCTTCCACTAAACCATGAAAAACCAGCCTCTATCTCAGAGCAAAGCCTGTCCAAGGAAGGAACATGCCTTTGTCCTTGGAAAAACCCACAGAGCACTCCTAGGCACATTCCCACCCTGATAAGTTGTTTATCTACAGGAGAGATCTGCTGCGCCAGGTGTCCCTGACTCAGTCAGGCTAGGTGGGGATCCTTAGCAGTCCCCTAGCAGCCACCAGTCAGCATGAGACAGGGAATACCTGGGATGCCAGATGACCCTCCCAGTACTTTATGGTGGTTGATAACATATTGGGAAACCATGTAGTTCAGCACGTACACCCCTCTTGGCTTAAACCAATCACTTCAAACGAATAGCCCTTTTGTACTGACCAATCACCCCTACCCAACTTGATCCCGCCAGTGAATGTGCTAATCATGTTTTAGAGTTGTTATTTGATTTTCCCGTGGTGTGTGATGATTTGCTATGATGTATGTGAAGTCCTTGCCCTCTCCAAAGAATGTATAAAACTACTGCAAACCCTGGGCTCAGGGCCTCTCAGCGTCACCAGTTGCTGTGTGTGTGCGCGGAGGACCGAGCTAGCTCGCAATAAACACCTCTTTGCTGCTTATATCGATCTTGGGTCTCTGGTGGTCTTTGGGGGTCCTGAATTCCAGCATTACAACCACACCTTTTAAAGATCCCACCACCTCAGCACAGCTACACTGGGACCAAGTTTCCAGCACATGAATTTTTGGTGGGGACAAACCACATCCAAAACTGTGGTAGCTAGAAAGGACAGGCTTTGTGGGGTTGTATTTTGGTTTCGGCATTTCTGGGTTTCCAGATTCTTCAGCTCCAAGTCTGGGATATAGGAGGCTAAAAGAAAACCCAGAAAACTCATCACCAGGTTGTTCTTTGGATCCTAAAGTGCTAGGTAGCTGTTATGCCTTCTTCCTGACATTTTTCAGCAGGTTTTTAGTTTTACTTTATGAAAACCACAGGGAAAAATACATCCCTACTACATCTTCCTGAAAGTAGAGTCAAGAGATAATTTAAAAATATTAGTTGGCCTCTTGATTTGGAAATGACAACAGAGATCTCTTTACCACTGGTATCCAGAGTCCCCTACGAGATCAGTGGAAGGAACTTCATGACATTCAGTGACTGAATCCCTACTTTCCAGATGAGAAAACTCAAGAAAATAAGTAATTTCTTAAGTGATTAAGTAGTAAGCCACACAACTATTAATGGGAAGAAATGGGATTTGAACGTGGGCATTCTCATTCCAAAGCTCTGGCTCTCAGAAGCATCACTGGGTGCTCTTGAAATTCAAGGCTTCTTTTGTTCTCTTAGGACAAAGGATGAATGAGAGGCAGCCCCCACTTGAGACAGTGACAATATGACAACATGAGACTTTTCTACCGAATTAACAATGTCCTTACACTCTGCAAGCAAATGCTTAACGCTGTCATGTCTTTCCTTCCATACACTGCCAAACTTCCTGCTTAGTGTCCTAATTATTCCTTAATTCCTGAACAAATAGAGTCCCACTCCAAATTCTCTTTTGCAGCTGCCCTTTTTTTCAGTTCCAAAGACCAAGTTCAATGGTGTCTTCCCAAATCTCACACTTTTAAGTTTCTCTGCAGTATTTCCTAAGGTTGTCCACTGAATCCTAGACTTCTCCATGCCCTTGACATCACAATGCTCCACTTCCTTGATTTGCTCTCTTTCTCCTCAAGTTCACGGACTTGTTCAAGATTCCACCCTTTTCTTCATTATCCTTGGTCTCATTCTCAGCATATCAAGCTCATCATCTCAACAAGGTAAATCCACTCATTCATTCACTGTTCATTTATTGAGCACCTGCTGTGTAGCCAGCATTGCTCTGTAGCAGTAAACAAGGTAAAGAGGGTGCTGTTCTCAGAGTGCTGTTATTCTAATGGAAGTCACAGAGAGTAAGCAAGAAACACCACCAGTAAATTAGCTATGACACTACATTTCAACAATATTAAACCTTTAAATCTTTGTGTGCACAATCTCAATTACCTATTAGATTCTAAAATTAATAAGGGTAAGAGTTGTCTACGTAAGGCTACTGTTGCCACCTTATATTTGTTCCTATGATGCTTCCCGCCCCCTCTTCTGGTACTGGTGAACCCAGGGCATGCACATGCTAGGCAAGTTCTCCACCACTGAGCCACATCCCCAGCCCTTGTATGACGGTTTAAGCCTGTGCTTTCACATTGTTGGTGATTTAAACATTGTACTAAGTTAGAAAATAAAATATTTTTTTCTAAGAATTTTATTTCCAAATACCTCAAAACAGTTTTAAATGTTCTTGATGTTACATAAAGAATTCACAAGCTGCATGGTCTGGGGCAAGTTTCTTAACTAATATGAACACTGTGTGTCTAAGTCAAGAACCTTGTTTACCTATGATCCTCGAGGAAGACCTCATTTTTTTTTTTTTAAAGGTATAGCATCTAGGACCAGAATGTGACTCTGGAACTGGGCAGCTTGTGTTCCTGTGCTGGCTCTCCTGCTTCTTAGGTAGGGATTGACTACTTCTCCTGATCTCTTCCCATGCCATCATCACCTGCCTGTATTATTTGATTAGAAGGAGAAAATAATTTTAGAAAAACAGTAAGCAGTAAAAAGGGATTTTTTTTTTATAGCAGGGGAAACAACATTGGTGATAACCTAGATCATGTAGAAATTAGCAAGTTATTTAATCTCTCTATGCTTCAATTTCCTCATCCATAGAGTGGGATCGTCCTAGAATTGTCATGAAGATTAAGTGAGTTAGCACTGTCAAGTGCTAAAACACCAGTTGGCAACAAGTGCTACCTGTGTGTTTTCCATTTTTGCGGCTGCCCTTTATTTCAGCTCCAAAGACCAAGTTCAATGGTGTCTTTCCAAATAAAGGGCAGCTGCAAAAAAAAATCTATTTGTGGTCATACTTTTGTGACTTTCAGAAAAAGGTCACTTGATTTTATCTGTGATAATCTTCCTGACATTAAGGTTGGAATCTTGATATTTTCCATCTTGAGTGCCTAATGATTTAAGGTTAGCAAACAAATAACTTTAAGAGAGGAAACATTTTTACAACTTCCAGCTTCAGAGAATGTACTTCTAAATATGAGTGCTGAGTTTCTCTCCACTTTGGATTATGAGATTTAAAAAAAAAATTGTACACAAAGAAAACAAAACCACATAAAAATCTCTGAATTTGGAAGCTATATTTTAAATAAATAGGGCAGATCATTATCATACAAATTTAACAGATCATTAACATACAAATTTAATATCATGTATAAGTATTAAAATATATTAAGATGGGCAGAGAATTTTTGATGTTGTAATTCATTTTTATGACTTTTTACTGTAAGGGTCTGGCGAACGTCGGAGGAAGAGACCACCAAGAGACCGACTCATGCAACAGCAAAAGGGGGTTTATTGAGGATCCAATCCAGCGCGCTGGGGCTCCAGGCTCACTCAAGACGGGAGAGAGGCCAAGAGCCCCGAGCAGGGGTTGAGCAGTGCTTAAGTACACTTTTTGGGGAGGGCGGGGGCTTTGCATATATCAGGGCAAATCATCATGAGGCGTGGGAAAATTGAACAACAACTCTCAAACATAATTAGTCCATTCATTGGCAGGAACAGGTCGGGCGGGAGTGATAGGTCAATCCTAAGAAAGGGGGTACATTCAAACTGATTGTTTTGGGCCCTGAGATGCCTACGTGCCAAGCTGCACAGGGTCCTAGGTTATTAAACAACTAAATGGTCAGGGGGAATATCTACTGGGCAGTCCCGGGAATTGTCCTAACAGCTACAGGAATTTCAGGTTTTGAGTGTAGCATAGACCCTTAACAATACCTGGTCCTTTACATTTTAACTCAGGCTTTGCAGCTTAGTAACTTTACCCTTTCATTACCACATAATTATTTGTTTGTTTGTTTTTTTTAGAGAGAGAGGTGAGAGAGAGAGAGAGAGAGAGAGAGAGAGAGAATTTTTTAATATTTATTTATTTTAGTTCTCGGCGGACACAACATCTTTGTTTGTATGTGGTGCTGAGGATCGAACCCGGGCCGCACGCATGCCAGGCGAGCTCGCTACCGCTTGAGCCACATCCCCAGCCCTTTACCACATAATTAAACTACAATAAAAAGCAGAAAACTTTTTATGCTACACTTAATCTTTTCCTCAGGTTTTTGTTTGTTTGTTTTTGTTTTTGGTACTGAGGATTGAACCCAGTGGTGCTCTACCACTGAGTCACAGCCTCAGTCCTTTTTATTTTTTATTTTGAGGCAGGGTCTTGCTAAATTTCTGAGACTGGCCTCAGGCTTTAGATCCTCCTGCCTCAGCCCCCACCCCCAGTTGCTGGGACTACAGCTGGGTGCCACTGCGTTGAGCTCTTCTCGTGTTTTCTCATCCTATCTCCCATGATCTCCCCACCACTCACCATCATCTTTTATTATTTGAGTAGAGGGAGAAAAATTTTTTAGAAAAACAGCAAGCAGGAAAAAGCAATTTTTTTTTCCTAAGAGGGAAGCTACATCTGTGATAAATAGCATTGATGATCGTGTAGAAGTGAAAGATACCCTTCTTCAACAGTAAGATCAACTAGATTTGCCTCCGTTAATATTAGATGGTTATTTTATTTTATTGGTGCTGGAGATTCAACCCAGGGCCTGGTGCATGCTAAGCACACACTCTACCACTGATCTACATTCAGTCCCACATAGGGTTATTTTAAAGCCCAAGGCAGACATCACCAACACAGTACTCCCATTAGCCATCCTGTCTGGCCAACCACCACAAGCTGTCCCTGGGGGCTCCTAGGCCTGCAGTGGTATTGAGGAGGTCAGCCATTCACCAGGGCTGACCTTTGCAGCTTTTCTGTGGGCTCCAGGAGAACCCAGTCTGATCAATGGGCACAGGGAAATAGCTCATGTTCCAGAAATACCCAGGTATTTATTTACAAATACCTGAAATACCTCCATTTGGCAGAAAGTAGTTTCTGGCAAAGTCCCTCAGGAGATAAGAATTTGGATGGTGGCGGAGATGTGTCCCTCTGAGTTTACTCTAGGAGTTGGTACTGAATGGCTTGTGGGAACTTTGAGGGCAGTTGGCTGAAGTCATTGCAGTCCTAGGGTTTAGCTTTAGCAAAGCCCTGGAAATCTCAGAAGCAGCTGGTGGTTGATACAAACTCTATACCCTGGGCAGGGTTTGGGGCTGCAATCTGTTAGGAGACTTTCAGTGAGGATATGAGCTACACTGGCAGGAATTTTGCTCTCAGAATTACAGAGGGGGTTTCTGCCACTCACATCCATTCCTTTCAAGTCTTCATTCAGTCTGCAGACACTGGTTTTATCTCAGGGGGAGAGGAATAATGAAATATACTGCTTTACAGGCAAGTCATTTTTAACCCCTCAATCCTCAGAAATTAATCTTTGTACACACCCCAAAACTGGCTCAATGCTCAATAAAATGTCAGGGACCTTTCTTTCCACATCTCTTGCCTCCCTTCACTCTGGCCATCTACTAACAACCAATGCTTCTACTTTGCAGCCCTACCTAGACCTTCGCAGGGCTATGACACATGCCAGGCCCTCCTGGTCCCATCTGAATGTAATTATCTTTTGTTCCATTTCTCAAAAGTCTTACTTTTTAAGGTTGAGGTTATGGCCTCCTTTATTTGAATCTACATTTTGTATAGACAAGTAGCATTGGACATCCATTGGTACTCTCTTCAACAGAGACGTGATGTCATTCTAAAGCAGTGATTGTCATGCAGGGTTTTGGGTGCCTGGGCACCTAGAAAAGGAGAGCAGAATTAGCTGTTTCTCAGCTCACAAATTTCCTGTTAGGGCTCAGAAGTCCTGGCCAGCATTTCCTTCTGAACAGACACCATTGTGGCTATATCACACTTTTTCTAGGATTCTACAAGGCGGAGAAAGATTTGCTTTCGATCCTGAATTGATGGGGAACCAAATAACCAAATGGGCATTGCAGGGTCACAAATGACCGAGCTGGCCTGATTCACCCACTCAGACAGGTACATCTATGTGGTGGTGCAAACCTACTGCTTTTTCAGACTGATGCTGCTGAATGGGAAAGTCCACTAGCAATAGCGATGGCTCAGCGCAAGAGGGACTTCCTGTATAGGAAGCAGGACAGAGAGCTCTTTGGAGAACAGCAGGTCCCCAAGTAGGGAGGGGAAGCAGGCCAATGACAAGGATCCACCCAGCCCAGATAGCGAAGGCTGGGACCCAGAAGCAGGAGCCCTCTGCAGCACGGCCACCAAGGCGGCATATGAGCGGGAGAGGGTGCCATTGCCAAGGCATTTGCAGGGTCTACAGGGAGGCATTGACATAATGAGGGCCACGAGGACACCACTTAACTTCTCCAGACCAAGTGGCGTCCAGAGCCACCCTGGCTCCTGGGGAGCCCCCAAGAGGTTGGAGGATATGAGGTCGATGTTCAGGGATGTGGGTGTTAGGTGCTCCGAGAGGTGGCAGCGCAGTGTTTTTGCGTATCAAGAGCCAGAGCCAATTTTTGCTTTTCTCTCCCAGGACTGCCAGAATCCCCTGGAGTAGAGAGGTGGTGTTCCTGGTGGTTTTTTCAGCGTGTGAGGCCAGTGGGCAGTGCTGCGCCGGCCGGGGTGGACGTGTCTGTCTGCCCTTCAGCCTGTCCTTCCTTTTTTTCTCCTTCTCTGCCTATCTCTCAAGTGTCGCACTTCCCTAGGGTCTGTCCTCAGGCCCTTGTCATTTTACCTTATTTCCTCCTACTCCCAACCACAGCTATAGCTTCCCTCAACACATTTACTGGCATATTTTTTGCACATCATGTAAATTAAACTGAACCTGAACCTGATTACAGCTTCCAACTTATAAGACACACAGAGGACAGAGGAACATGTTAAAGTACAGTAAGGGAATGCGGCCAGCAAACACCAGAGTGCTGCAAAACCATCAGAGTGAGGCAAACCACTCCATTTCTTCAGAAATAAATTGCAAGGAGGGAAATGGAGGTTAGAAGGAAATCCAGAGTAAAAGAAATGTAAAAGCCTATCCAACAACCCCAATCTGTGGTCTCAACTTGAATTCTGATTTCAAATGGAAATCTGAACCTGACTTTATAGCTGCTAATACCAGAAACCATGGTTCATTTTTTAAGGCATGAGAATGACTTATTATTTTTTAGTAGAGTTCTTATCTTTAGAAATTCATACTGAAATTTTTTTTTTTGGTGAAAGTTCTTGTGCCTGAAATTTCTTTCAAAATAATAATGCAGGAAGATGTCAGGGTTAGAATGAAGCAAGATTGACCATGATTTGATGTTTTTGAGGGTAAGTGGTGGAATCTTGAGAATTCCTAATATGGATTTTCTATTTTTCTGTATTAAAAAAAAATGTTCACTTAAAGGCTTTTAAAAAGAAAAGAAATGGAAAAAAAAAAAGATATATTCCAGCTGATTAGCTTCAACATTTCAGGGCTAAATGAGTATGGCCCTGAAAACATGTTAAGTATGTTAAGAAAACATGGGAAGTCCTTTATGTTACTGAATTGGGTGGCTCCTCTTGTGCATGCTGCTTGTCCCTGAGTTGTTTTTGTGCTCTGTGTTAGCTAAAAAGCCAGTAGCAATTGGGAGGCCGCTAGGCACATGTCTGACCTTTGGCCTGGATTTCTACCTCTCTGCACTTTCATTCCCAAACATTAACTAAAAGAGGCCCTGGGTTTCCAACCACTTGAACATGATTTCCCATCTCCATCAAGCTCCATGCCTAAAACCCCAGGTCCATGCTCTACCTTTCTGTAAATGGCAGAGCCTTTTCTCTGGCTCTACTGCAGACCACAAGCCTTTTAACCATCTTTGACTTCCTCCTCCTCCTCTTCTCTGTGTACATCCATTTAGTCACCAAGTTTATGGATGCTTCTTTTTTTTTTTTTTTTTTTTCTGGTGGTGCTGGCGTTTGAACCCAGGGTCTTGTGCATGCTAAGCAAGCACTCTACCAACTGAGCTATATCCCCAGCCCTGGATGCTTCTTTAACAGTGTTTTTCAGATTTATCTCTTGCTTTCCACTTTCACTGCTACCATCTGACCCAGATGTGGATTTTCTTGTGTACATTTACTTCCTCACCAGTTTCCCACTTTTATTGTCATTGTCCTCCTTCCAACTATCCTTCCTGTCACTGATCCTTAGAAAGAGTCATTAGAGCAAGAGCCTCATATTTAGTTTGAAGGCAGAAGAGGACAGAATTAGGATAAAGCTTTACAGAACTTTAAATACCTTCCCTTAGAAACTCAAGAGTTTCATTCAAAGAAAGTTGGAATGGCAGTTATCAGGAAGGCAGCAACCTCACACCTCAAATGGAATCTGACTTGGAAACATGATTTCTCAATTGTTAAGCAAACACATTCTTCACTGATTGTGCTAGGTAAACAATATCCCAGATTTAGACAGTCAACAAGGATCCCAAGGTCACAAGGATCACATTCCAGTGGGTCAAAAGACAAATGACAGAAGAAAGGTCCAGAGATTCCTTTAATCTAGTGTGCTCTAATATTAAGTAATACACCAGGTTTCTAAAACATGGGCACAAAATTTGACAAGTGATTTCCAGATTTGTGAGTTCATTCATTCATTCATATGAGTTTGTATGATAGTGTGCAATAGTAAACGTTTATAGTTTTGCACTTGATAATCATCTTCATTTGAAAAAACTACATGAAATAAGGATCACTCAGGAAAATCAGGCCACCACATCACCAGGGTCAAACACAGGGAGACATCAAAAACTAATTTTTTTTTGAGGGCTCCAAAGAGACGTTTGTTGTTTTATTAATAAATTCATTAGCACCCCATTTTTTGAGTTGGGATTTTCTTTTTCCTAGTTAACCATAAGCTTCTTTGGGGGCAGGATACATAAATGACCAGTCAGCATTTTCCCAGAATTTTCTAGTTGGTAGGAAGGGCCCTCTTTCCTCTTTGAAGGGAACAAGGGATGCAGTAGCCCAGGATGTGAGTATTTTTCAGCCAGGCAGACTACAGAAAAGGAGACAACTAGGAGAGTGACTTGAAGCCCTGGAGCTTCTGAATCCAGGCATGCCTCTCCATCAAAGAATCTTTGACAAACACAGATCAATGACAGTGTGAACAGAACTAGAAAAATCACAATAATAAAAGAAGAGAGATCCACTTGCTGGGCTCTCCAGATGGCTGCGGACTGACTCCAGTTCCTCAAAAACTTTGACCAAGAGTAGTGACTCACCATTTCTAGCAATTGGCCTGGTTATGTCATAAAAGAGATTAATTTTTCAATGAAATCTCAATGGTTTTGTTACCTAACGTTATGTCATTACAAAAATGAAACTTTGACCAAAAAAGGGCAGCCCCCCTCCCCAATTTCCCCAATTCACAATTTTCTGGAATCAGACGTTTTCCAATGCAGATTTTTTTTTTTCCGTTAAGATTCAAATGCCTATCTGGGGATATAGCTCAGTTGGTGGAGTGCTTGCTTTGCATGCACAAGGCCCTGGGTTCAATGCCCAGCATCACCAAAAAAAAAAAAAAAAAAAAAAGGGAGAGAGAGATAAAAGGAGGTTGTTAGGGTGGGCTCTAATCTAATATGATTATAGGTGTGCACCACCGTGCCTGGCAATATTGGCTTTTATGTACATTGGGTGTGAGCCCTTGCATGGTATCAATAGCATATGTATTCTGGCCCAGTAATTTTGGTTTATATCTCCATGATGATCTTTATACTAAAAACATCATTGCTTGGTCCTGAATCATCTTAACAAAGGTGCAAAAGATTACAATACCACTTCATAACTCCCTAGGAGTATTTTGGTCAAAGACAGATGGTCCCTCAAAACTGGTAAATGAAGGGCAGGGGGAATAGCTCAGTGGTACAGTGCCTGCTTTACATGCTTGAGACCCTGGGTTGGATTCCCAACACCACAAAATGAACAAAAACTGGTACTGGATTTGCAGCAGAAAAGCCTACTGACTATAACTTGCAGATTTAACAGGGATCTATTATCTTGGTAAACTAATGTCTGTCTGCAAGATAGACCCTGACATTTTTCATGGTCTGTTTGGCCTATAAAGTTCCCTTTTTGGATAAAGAAGTCTTTAGATAATGTGATTCAGGTTGCAGTAGCACCTGTAGTCCCAGAGACTTGGAAGCCTGAGGTAGGAGGATCACATGTTTGAGGTCAGCCTCAGCAATTTCTTTGTATTGTTTTTTTCTTAAGTAAAAATCTGCTTATTCACTACAAAGTTCCCACTCACATTTCCCCTGAAGTTTCCCTAACCCTTTTCTCATCTCTCATTTGCCTATGGCAATTGTTCTTTGCATTTTTCTGTCTGATGGTTCATGACTCTATATTTATTTCCTCCATTCATGAATGCCTTCCATTTAAACTTCTACGCAGCCAGAAATCTATTTGCAGCATAAAAAACTTTCTTTGGCTTCTTTCTTTCCTTAAGTGCTTTTATTTTAAAACACACAATTGCTAAAGCACTGGGTGAAGCTGATCCATCATGGGCTTTTTGAGACCTGGATTTCCATTCTTACCACAGAGCTACAGTCGCAGCGTCTTCCCGGTACATTTCACAGCCTTTGTTGCACATTCGATTCAAGACTGCGGGATGGCACACACACAATTACAACATGATCCACGGTTTCTCAAGAATTCTCCGCCCCGCCCTCGGCCAGTGAATTGTGGAAACTTCAGGCTCCACCCGCCCCACTGGGCTGCTTCCCAGTAGCAGAGGAGGAAAGAAGTTCCTAACTCTTGGGCAGCATGGAAATAGCTGCCCCTGCAGATGCCATGTCACTTGGCACCTCTAGCCAGTCGCACACCACCACCAGGGTATCGTTCACAGGTGCCCGCATTGCTGCTGCCACTACGCTTAAATCTCTGCAGACCTTACTGCTGCTAAGGACTGCAAAGTTGGGGAGCCCATCTGGGCTGACAGCCTCCAATGGACCCAGCCTGAGCAGTTGAACTGCAGGGGCTTCTTCCACCTCTGCCGCCGCCATGCACCTTAAAGACCTCTAGACTCTTACCAGTGTTGGAGAGGGATTGCATTAGAGAGGGATTGCATGAAGCTGTTGCTTGTCCACTCTAGGTTTTTTCCAAATTCCCTCTGGGGACAGGGATTGGAAGAATCCAAGTCATTCCTTCCCCAGGTGCTAAAGTGGAGTATCCTTGCATTGCCCATTGCCTGGCTGGCGCCTCTCTACACTGACTTCCCTTCTTCCCAATCTCCAAACCCCTTTCCCCATAGGCAGTTTTTTACAGTTTGTAAAACCACCAGGATAAGTCTCCTCTCTGCTGATTCTGCAGCCCAATCCTTTATTTTTGTGTGTGTGCTGTGATGGGGATTGAACTCAGTGCCTTGTGCATGCGAGGCAAACACTCTACCAACTGAGCTATATCTCCAGCCCCCAAACCTCTTTTTGAATTATGCATTGGAGATTTTGATTACTATGTATTCTCATATAGTGATCTCAGACTTTGGCTTCTGTGAAGTCAGTTTTATGTTATTTATAGCCAAATCACTTTTCTGAAGACTCTTTTGCACTTCCCCACTGGTATCACTCTATAGAGAAGAATATCCAAAGAAAGGGGAAGGGGAAGTTGTCAATATTTTTACTTTTCATATTTCATGAATAGGATTTCCCCCTCCACATCTTATCTCCAATCACTCTTAAACTTTAGGGCTTTCACAAACACATAGTGAGTGGAAGCAGTGATTCTCCAGGAAGTTACTGGTATGGCTGTGTGAGTCACTCTGCCTCAAACCTAGGCAGCCTATTAACACAGTGGCAGTGGACACCCGGCTTCCAGGCAGGTCCACATTCTATCTTGGGTGCAGGTCGAGGTCACTAGCTCACTGCCTGGTGATTATTTGAGCTTTCTCAGTTCAGTTTGGGGTCAACTGGGCACAAGCTAAGCTTCTCTATTTCATACATATTTTTAGGAAATCCAAGAGAAGTTGAGAAATAGTATTCTTAATTAACTTTATAGTGACAAGGCCCACTTATCACAATATTATGGGGTTTTATAGTACTTTCCTACTTATTGGATAAATATCTGCCACCCTACCTCAGGCTCTTCTAAGTCCCTTCCCTAAGGCCTTTACACACTTTTGGGGTCCCAAAACAACAGGGGAGCAAGGGAAGTGGGGAGTCCCAGGACCCTGCATTTCAACAGATGTCCTTTCTAATTGGTAAGTGGTTACTCCTTACTCAGTGTTTCAGATCATTCCTAGTTGTACTCAGTGTGCTTCCTTTTTCCAAACAACTTCTTGTGGGGAGACCCCCCCACTAGCTTTTTGGTGCATAGGAAGTGGCCTTCTCTGTATCACATTGGGATTCTCCTCCCTGAAAACTTCAGCTCTAGAATTTCCCATTCTTGGGCCACTTGAGTAGCATAGCCCCAACTGTTAAAGTATCATAATGCTGGTATTTGTAAGATTGTGTTAACTTATTTAATTCAGGCTCTGGATTCCTCTTTTCTTCCTGTTTTTGACTTTTGGGTTCTTTATCTCCTGTTCTACTCTTGTTTCCAGCTCCATTTTCCAACCATTCATCTTTCTTGGGGACTTGAGATTCCCACAGTGAACCTCACACTCTTATCCTATCTCACCTGTTCCTTGTTAATTCCTCTAGTGATCACTCTTCTACTTTTCTCCTCTGCTGCCTAGAGACAAAGTTGAGTCACAGTTCTCTCAAGAATTCTCTTTTCCCTCCTATTTCTTACTCCCCTCTTGCTGACTGCTTGCTATTTTGGGGATTCGTCTTTCTATTCTCTAAATACTCACCAGAAACTGAAATCCACCTTCTGAAGCTTTTCTAGAGAATCCTCTCAATCCCTTAGGATACCCTCATTCTCCCCAGAGGATTTTCCAGAAAACCCTCTCAATACTGTTACCGCTGTTGACCGGTGACGAGTCCTTGCTTCCTCAATGTTGAAGTATAACACCAGAGAAGCACGCCGAGGCAAGGTCAGAGTGGAAAATAGAAGTTTATTAAAGGACAGCAGAAAAGACTTCTCCCAGAGGAAGAAGGGGACCCAAGAAGTGGAATCCGTGGAAGTGCGGTTGTTTCCCCTTTTTATCTGGTTCTTTCAGTGATGCAATGTAGGTGGGAAGGCCCGAAGGGTGGGGCACAGGTAGGCCAAAGAAGTAATCTGGGCAGGAAGGACTTTTGAGTCAGCATCTTCAAGTTTGCTGGGAGCTGTTTCATTAACACTTCTTTGGGATGGGCTCTGGCCTTGGGCTTTTCCCCGGACTTCATTAACATTCCAAGAGTTGTTCTGCTTTTCCCGGAATTCATTCTCAACATGGCCTCCATTTTGGATCTTACTCGATATTAGACCTGATTTACCTAACTATACTGACTACCTAACTTTAAATCTGGTTTCAATACCTTAGGATACCCTCACTTTCCCCCTAGACAACCTTTCCCTGCATTCTTCTGGGCAGATGAAAACAACTCAACTGTTCTTCTCACCCTTTTCTTTATACCTTTAGGTAGAACCAACTCTTCCCACCTTTTTTATTGTATCACGCTGTGGGGGCATCTGCCTAACTGCATGTTAACTGTACAAGCTAGATATCACTCACCCTTCACATTTACACCTTTCTCCTTTACATCTGGTCTGGTGTTCCCAACTTCACATTGCACTCAGAATTTTGAATCACACCTGTATGACTTCCTCTGTCTCTGCATGAAATCATGTAGCTTGTGGTTAACCTCAGTTTGCCCTTCGACATAAACTGATTCTATACTTAGTGCCTCCAGGCTAGACCCTAAACTGTCAGCATCTTTTATTAGACCTGTTTAATATCTCAGGAAGCCTTTTTGCATTAGTATGATAAAGAGAAAAATTTTGAGATGTCCTAAATATATTTACAAGGGTTGGAGAATGAGGGAGAGGAGAGATGGAGGAGGTAAATCCATTAGCAAGCTACATCCAAGAAAAAAGACTGTCTTGCATTCCTGACTATACAGCAAAACCTTAACTCAAATCCCATCCCCACCCTAGGCACCACCATGTCCTGCTTATAGCCCCAACCAATCCAGAAAGAACAACTAGTTCTCTTTATGGTCTGCCCTCCTTATCCCAAGTGCTTATCTACAGCGGATGTAGGCTCAGTGTAAACAATTTCTTCCTGCCTTACCCCAAATTTTGTTATAAAAAATGCTCTTAGCTTTGGCTTAGTGATTTTTCAACTTCTAAAACCTGTGGGACCTTGTTCTAGGACGTGGTCCATTTTTCCTGGCCAGCATCTGTAATGACTCAATAAATTCTTTTATTTCAGAGATCCCTGGGTCTCAAGCAAGAGTTTTGCTTTAACAAATGCAAAATCCTATATCCATCCTTACATTTGCAGTAGTAGTATCCAAAATAAACCAGTTTCTCTGCTGATCTGCAATTTCATGAGAACATTTTATCCTAAGAATCTGAATTATAGAAAACATATGTTGAAGTCACTGAATTAGTTCCAACTACATTTGTAAGTACAGTGCCCACCCTATAAAAAAACTCATAGGGTAGCTCTTCTAATCCCCAGTAGAGCCGACTGTGAAGTGTGTGGGTCTGGTTGGAGGTAGAGGGCAGATGTGGCTTGGATTTTAGAGTTCAAAACCCAACTTTCTCCCCTTACTTCTTCACGTCTTCTGACCACCCGGCCCAACTTTTCCACTTCTTTTGTATTAATCCTTTTCAAAGTTTTGTGGTACCTGACAAATGTTGACCACTTCCCAGTTGGAGTCAGGAAAAGAAAAAAGACAAAGACGTGGACTCTGCTCTTGTGAGCTTGACTCGTGGTAGTCTGGGGTCCTTTTCCCTCTTGAAAGTGGGGATCTATGTTTAGTTGTCACAATATGCCTCAAGGGGTCAATAAAGTGAAAGTCAGCTGTTCTGACACACCCAGAGACTTAAGGTGTAGCCTGATAGAAAGATAGTCACGCTTGTGCTGTCAGAGAAGGAAGAACATCTGATGGGCACAGGTTGGATAAGGCCTGGTGGCCTCATTCTCTCAATAAAGTGAGTCCCAGGGCAGAGAGCACAGGCAGGCAGGGATCCTTGAAGGTCTCTCCACCAAGATTGTCCCAAGTTCTGGTCTGATGTTGTTAAATACTATCGCACTAACTGCTCCCTCCAATTCCTACAATTTTCCTTCCGAATTCCATGCCATCCATCTCACCCCCACCCCTGATAGTCAATGTATAGATTTTCTGGTGTGTCTGAAAAAGGCTATTAGAATGGATTTTCTGTTTTCCTGTGTATTAACTTTTAAAAACTGGCTCCTTCTCCAGGTTTTAAATTTAGCTTACAAATCATTTGGATAAGTGTAGTAGGGTTTCGTGTTGATTGATTGATTGACTGTACTGGGGATTGAACCCAGGAGCAATCTACCACTGAGCCAAATCTCTAACTCTCTTATTTTTTATTTGGGGACAGAATCTCTCTAACTTGCCTAGGATGACCTTAAACTTGTATCTTCCTATGCTATCAACCTTTCAAGTCACTAGAGTTACTGGTATGTACCACTGAGCCCAGTTTAGCAATTATATAAAGGGATCTTTGATAGTTGGCCTGATTTACTAATACTGTGATTGTTGGTAATCATTCAAATCAGGATGGAAGTGTTCCTGTAGTGGCACCCCCTTTCTCCACAGAAAAGTCTTAACTGGGCTTCTCCAGAAATCTTCACCATGGCTGATTTTAGGACTGTCAGCAAAAGAGTCTCTACAAAAGAGTTCAATGTAGATAAACTTCCAATTTTCGTGTTGTTCTGTCTTACTTGGCCACTGGCCGGGAAGAAATCAACACTCCAGGTGCTGGACACCCCCTTACTAGTTTTTCATAAAGCCCTTGAGCTGGGCTTCACAGAGATATCTACATTTTTAAGATAAGAGAAGTTACCAACTGGGCTCCATGGTAACAGCTGGCAGGGGGAGGAAAGAAAGGGGAGAAGAAGCTCTCCCCTTCTCAGGTGTTGTCCTTGAAGGGTTAACTTGCCCAAAACAGTGAAAGAAAAAGCTGCTTTTATGTGAACTTCTTCAGATTGTGAACTTCTGAACCTCTCCCCTTACAGGCTGGGTATAAAACCCTGAAACTCCCTGAACTCGAGGTTCGGGGGATTGATTGATTACAGCAAAAGCTGTGCCCTCTGAGCCTGGCTGCAGCCAAATAAAACTGTTTCCTGCTATTTTCGGTACCTTGCCTCCTCTGTCCCTATAACAGTCCCTTTCTTTAGGAGGGTGTGAAAGTTTGGGAGCTATGGCAGGGGGCACAGAACCTGGGGATGAGAGAGGTAGAGAAGAGTCAGGAGGATGGAGAATGCCAAGGAGTGAGAATACAAAGGGCAGGGTTTAGAAGGAGTCCCAGATCTTCCGGAGGTCAAGCAGAGAGATTCTGCTTCTCACCCACCTTGAAAACCATCATTGATACCAGAGGCAAGTCACTGATCACATTCAAAGATCTGAAACTACCCACAGGTTTTATAAACAATCCAAGTGACCAAGTGATTTGAGAGGTAGAGGCAGAAGGATCATAAGTTCCAGGCCAGACTGGGCAACTTTTTGTGAGATCTTGTATCAAAATAAAAAATAAACAGGGTTAAGGATGTAGTTTAGTGTACTCTTGGGTTCAATCCTCTGTACAGGAAAAAAAAAATCCCAGATGACAAAAATCAATAGTGAAAAAGATATCCTTAATTAATAGATCAAGAAACAATAACTGATGAAAGAGAATTAATGTTATTGAGCACATTTGCTAATTTAGGCCTCCCTGTGACCCTATGAGGTCAATAGTATTCTTCCTATTTTATATATGTGGAAACTGTACCTCAAAGCCACATAGCTAAAAAGTAGATGAGACTGGATTAATTTTGAAAATACCTTTAGAACATACCTCTTGTTAAAAACTCTTTACAAACATCTTACCAAAGCATTTGGATAATCTAATTCAAATTTCATCATATTCATTTTCCTGTGATTGCCAAAGTAGAAGCAGAGATCTTGCACACTTTCCAATGGAGCAAGGTCCCAGTGGCTCTGCAGGGACACCTGGCAGCTCCTCAGTCCTAATGCTGACGGACTCTACCTCATGGGGCCTAACAGGCAGCAAGTTCCTGGGATTCCAATAATGACAAAAATCCATTATTGCACTTCTTTTTTCTTTTTCTTTTGGCCTACTGGGGATTGAACCCTTGATCTTACACATTGAAGGCAAATGCTCCTTCACTGAGCTACATTGCAGCCCGTTTTATTTTATTTTATTTTGAGGCAGTCTCCTGAAGGTTGCCCAGGCTGGCCCCGACTTGCCATCTTCCTGCCCCAGCTTCCTGAGTAGCTGAGATTACAGGTGTGTACTACCATATCTGGCTCCCAAAGTAATTTCTTAAAGAGTTAAAAAAAAAAAAAAAACAACAAAGCAAAACCCTCATGTCTACTGCTACATCTTGAATAGTCAGAATTGGGGGCAGTGATGTCTAAAGCACTGGACAATGAGATGATGAACCAAAGGCCATCATGATGCAAGGTGTGAAACCACATCCGATCTGTCACCACAACTTCTTACACCATCAATGGGGCCATGGGAAGCAGTGCAGAGAGATTAGGTACATGAGAGTCCACGCTGAAGAACCTGAAAGGCACAGTGGCCACACCCAAGGATTCAACCATTTTACAAGAGAGAGTGAAACTGGACTCTCTTGGAATACAGTTTCTTAATTCTATGAAATCTTACCGGGAGCCGGATTCAGTGGCGCACTCCTGAAATCCCAGTGCTTAGGAAGCTGAGGCAGGAGGATCACAAGTTTGAGTCCAGCCTGGGCAAATTAGTGAGACCCTGTTTCTAAAAGAAAAAAAAAATTAGGAAAACATAAAAAAGTATAAATAAAATAAATTGTATGTAATTCTACCACAGTGACAACTCCTGAGGTTTTCCTGCATTTTCTTCTAATCTCTTAAAATTGAATATATACCTTTAAAATTTCATTAAATACATTCACATTGTTATGCAGCCACCACCACCAGAACTCTTTGTTTTACAAAATAGGAACTCTGTACCATTAAATATTAACTCACCATTGACCCCTCCTCTCAGACCTTGGAAGCCACCATTCTACTTTCTGTCTCTAAGATTTTAATTGAATATACATTTTTTATTTAGAATTGAAATTATAGTTTGTGCTGCACTTTAAAAATTTTTTTTAGATTATTTCTCTGACCTTTTTTAACCTTTATTTAATTTATTTATTTTTATATGGTGCTGAGGATCAAACCCAGTGTCTCACACATGCTGGGCAAGTGCTCTACCACTGAGCCCCAGCCCTAGCCCTCCTGTGCTCTTTTTAATTAATATTTTATCCCCCATATCATTATACAGTCTTGCCGGCATCATTTTGCAGTATGTTTTTTCTTTTCCATTTGTCTATATGCACACTGTCCCATAGCATTTAGTGAGTAAAAACACATCCTGTAAAATGTGTAAGGGACTTCATAAAATTGACAGCTATTGAAACCTGTTTGACAAAACATGATAAATTATTCTTCTTCTTCTTCTTCTTCTTCTTCTTCTTCTTCTTCTTCTTCTTCTTCTTCTTCTTCTTCTTCTTCTTCTGCTTCTTCTTTCCTATTTTGGTGGAAAGGCTACACCTATTAAAATAAAAGTTAAAGAAAAAGTTTGTATATGACTTAGTCAATTTTTTGAGGCCATCTTAACATGATAAATGTGGTTAACATTCTACATCTTTTCCTTTTGTGATTATGTAAGTATGATTATGAAACACAAAAGAATCTACAGGCATGAATAACACTCTCCTAGGAAAGGTCTAACATGTTTAGCCTTCTTTTTTACCATTTCTTTGTGTTGGTGTGGTCCTAGGGTTGAACTTGTGCCTTCCTCAAGCTAGGCTAATGCTCTAGCACTGAAGTGCCTTCCTGGTCCTCTTCCACTTCTTGTTTGGATCAGAAAAACCAATTGCTTTTGACCTAAAGCACTTATCCAAGAAGAAAAGACTGTTTACTTGTAACTTAAAAACAGGAAAATCTTCTCTGGCAACAATGAAGAGGCCTAGTTTTGGTCCCACCCACCCCCTCAACCCTTGGATTCCTCTGCAAGATGCTAATTTAATGTGAGTGCGGTGTGGTACCAGGATCTTTGTGACATGCACCAGCCTGGCTAGAACTTGGAACATGGCCATGTACTTTCCCAGAACTGAAGAGGGCTCTAGGGGAAAGAACCAAACTTACAGCTGTGTCAAAGGTAAGGAGGAATCCCCAAAACAAAAACAAAAACAAAAACAAATTTTTTCCCCCCTAGGGCCTCCTTTCCCAAGATTCCCAACTGCAGCTCAGATCAACAAAAGAAAGCCAAGACATGGGCTGGGGATGTGGCTCAAGCGGTAGCGTGCTCGCCTGGCATGCGTGCGGCCTGGGTTCGATCCTCAGCACCACATACCAACAAAGATGTTGTGTCCGCCGAGAACTAAAAATAAATATTAAAAATTCTCTCTCTCTCTCTCTCTCTCTCTCTCTCTCAAAAAAAAAAAAGAAAAAAAAAAGAAAGAAAGCCAAGACATGAAGGGACCACAGTCTTCTTCCTTTAGACCTTTGAAAATACACCCATCAATCAGCAGGTTCCAGAGCCAAGCCACCAGTGCTAATGTCTTGCCTCTCTGGAATGGCAGAGTGCAGCTGGGTCCATCCTCCACTGCCAAGGCCTCAAGGCTTTTTATACATTTGAGTCCTTTCTTCATGTTTGCCAATGTTGTGGCAAATCTCTCCATGCCAATCTGGAGAGATTTGTTTTCCTTGAACATTGGCCCCCTACTTGGGGTGTATTCTTTCTAGGCCACCATCAGTGACCACCAGGCTTCAGGCTGGCCAACAAAGATGGCTATTCTCATCTTTGCTCATCTGCCCCCACTTCTATTGTCTGGTCAAAACTGCTGGTAGTTCATGCAAGGGGTAAAGAGCTTCTAATGCTTTTCTTGCCCTAAGCAAAGAGGTGAGCTTCCTAGAGCCTCTTGAATGTTCCTCCTCTTCTATCTCTTCACTCCAAGGCAGAGAGCCTGAGTCTTCATCTTGCTGGGCTTGCTGGGTGGAGGCACACAGCCATCCTGAGGTTCAGTTCCCCTCATTCATAACTACTCCACTTCTACTGTCTCATCTCTAAAGCATTTCCTATAATAGGGCATCTGCAAGTGCCTATAAAATAACCTTCCGGTAGCAAAAGCAGCCTCCGAATATTTTCTCAGGTACCCTTTTCATCGCCCTGGGCTTTAGCGGATGCCTGTAAATATGTCTAGGCTCTCTGCCTTGATATGGACTGCAGATAATGATCAGTAAATCATACATGAGGCTTGGAGTGGAACGTGATGAAGTCGATCTGATCTAGAAATGGATTAAACCGATTGGGGATGCTAAATTGCAAAGGCCCAGCCCAGGGGGCTCTCTCTCCCTCCTCTGGTCTTCTAAATCAATTCTTGTCTTAGCTTCACTCTGTGTAAGGAATAATGGGCAATCACAAAATGACTCTGGAATGAGGATATCCCTAAGAGTCAGGGATACTGATTTCCATCTCAGGATGTGGTCTGCCTACAAAATATAAATAGAACAATAGTAAATAGAAGGACAAAGCAAGTAATTAAACTTGAAAGCAAGAACTGCCACACAAAAGTTGTGATGGAATTTGTGGCTCTGATATTTTTTTTCCTCTTAAAGAAAAGGAGGGCTGGGCATGGTGGCACATACCTGTAATCCCAGCAGCTCTGGAGGCTGAGGCCAGAGAATTGCAGGTTCAAAGCCAGCCTTTGCAATTTAGAGAGGCCTTAAGCAACTCAGTGAGATACTATCTCAAAATATATTTAAAAAGGGCAGGGGGTTGTGGGAGAGAGAGAGAGAGAGAGAGAGAGAGAGAGAGAGAGAGAGAGAGAGAGAGAGAGAGAGAGAGAGAGAGAAGAAAAGAAAAAAAGTGAAAAAGGAAGTGAACTGATTTGCTGGGACATTTGGTGTAGAGACTCATGCCATTTCATGTCAGAGGCAAAGTTGTCTCTGACTGCCTGAATGTATCATTCTTTACTTGCAGCTTCTATGTTTCTTTTGTGTATATTGAACCATTTACCCCAGAATTATCTAGTCTGGGATCAGGCATCTTTAGAAGTTATAGTAATTCACAGCATGTTGAGAAATATTGGCTAAATGACAGAGCTTTCAGTTTAATTTATACACAGAAATATTTCCATGAAAACATTCAGATTCAAAATATCTATTATGTCCATAGACTAATACATTGTTTTCTATTTTTGTAGGCACTTCCTGTTCAACTTTCACATACTCTGTGAGCTAGGTGTGACTACTGTTTTGTTTATTTTGTAGTTGAACAAACTACAAGACCAAATTCTTTTGCTTTCTTCCCTCCTCACCCTCCCAGACCCAAGGTCACTATAAAGGCAGGAATAGAATTAGCATTGGCTGCCTCCCAGCTTAAAGTTCCATACCATGGGGTTAAGCTGGATCTTGGGTCACTTTTCATTTACCTACTTGTTTAAGCAGTCTAATTCTGAGTCAGGTAAGTAGACTTGAGCCAAATTAAAACTGAGTGTTTAATATGCTTATTTTTAGAATGATTTTATTTATAGTAATTGCTTTTCTGCTTTTCATGCAATACATTGTGTTCTTAACAGGAAAATAAGTCTTTATTTAAACATCCCTATCTGATTACTTAGTTCATTTTCTTTGCCTCTGATGACAACAACTAGCAGTACCCAAAATTGCCAAGTAATTCACATAATGCACAATGTTGTCCTTGTCTGTTTTTCTCTTAACTGGGACTGTCTAATAGTTTCTGGGCTAAGAAATTTCCACAAACCTAATAGAATCTTAGATTTAAGAGGGGGTAGTACTGAGGATTAAACCCGGGTGCTTAACCACCAATCCACATCCCCAGCCCTTTTTTATATTTTGAGACAGGTTCTTGCTAATTGCTTAGGGCCTGCTAAATTGCTGAAGCTGGCTTTGACCCTGTGATCCTCATGCCTCAGCTTCCCCAGCCACTGGGATTACACCACCCTACCCAATTTGAGAGAGACTTTTATAGGTCGGGGTCATTTAGTTGCAATTCCCACCCAACACAATGATCTCTTCTTTCATTGTGTCCCTGGCAGTCTTGCAACCTCTCTGCAATGCACTCACAACTGCACGGGCAGTTAATTCCATTTTGAACATTGAATTGCTGGAAAGTTCTTCATGTTGTCATGATGAACTGAGATTTTGTCTTTCTATAACTTCTACTTGGACCTAATTTGGTCATCATAAGATAAATCGTATTGCAGTCCTATAATTCAACTTAACCATAATTTTCATATTCTTCATTCCCATGATGAATAGATCCATAGTTCTTGTACTGCCTCTTAAGACGACTTTTCACTGGTAAACATTTCTTGTTCCCTGAGTTGTTCATTTCCCTTTTGTGACTCATGTAATCAAGATTCTTTAATTTGCCAGAGGCAGAAAACCCAGCTTAAAATGGCTCAAGGAAATTAAAAAAAAAAAAATGTATGCAACTGAAAAATCCAGAGGAATAGATGACTTTTTCTTTTTTTTTTTTTTGAATAGATGACTTTTGACCCAGCCAGATCCAAACTTAGCCATTGCCATCAGGGTCTGGTCTTACTCATTAGCTGGGTCATTGAGAGTTCAATCATTAGAGAAACCCCATATGATTATTTGGATAGGAAGAAAAAAAATCTAAAGAATTATTAACTTTAACAGGGCATTGGAGTAAAAAGGGATTAGCTACTAAAAAGTAGGGTGGTGCTGATCATAATCTCAAAAGATAATCCTAAACAACTGAAATCTCCTAAAATCAAAATTTCAGAAGTCTAAAATCTTAATTCTAAATCACTCAAATCCCAAATGCTCACATCCTAAAAGCCCAAGTCCTCAAAACTACAATTTACATGGGGGAAAAAAACAATACAAGAGGGGTGGAAAGCCAATTTGGGGCCATGTGATATTGTAAGGGACCAGCGAAACGTCGGAAGAAGATACCACAAGAGACTGGCTTCATGCAAAACACACAAGGGGATTTTTTATTTAGGATCCAGTTCAGCGCGCTGAGACTCTAGGCCCACTCAAGAAGCAAGAGCAGCCCAGAGCCCAGAGCAGGGGTTGAACAATGCTTAAGTACACCTTTTGGGGAGGATGGTGGGGGGGGGGCGGGAGGGGGGCTTTGCATACATCACAGTCTCCTTTAACAAATCACCTTACACTGAGGGAAAATCAAACAATAATTCTTAGACTTGATTAGTACATTTATTGGCGGGAACAGGGCTGGCTGGAGTGATAGGTCTTTCCTAAGGAGGGGGTTACATTTAAACTGATTGGTTCGGACCCTGAATATCTACGTGAGGAATTGCACAGGACTCCAGGCCATAATTCAACTAAATGGCCAGTGGGGCCTTGTCCTAACTGCCTCAGGAATGTAATCCATGCTTTGCAGTTTAGAAACAGGTTTACAATGCCTGGTCCTTTACATTTTAAGACAGGCTTTGCAGCTTAGAAACTTTACCCTTTCAATATGACGACGATGAAAACATCATTTTAAAAGACATCATTTGCTGGGTGCAGTGACACACGCCTGTAATCCCAGTGGCTGGGGGAGGCTGAGGCAGGAGGATCGCAATTTCAAAGCTAGTTTTAGCAATTTAGAGAGGTAATAAACAATTTAGTGAGACCCTTTCTCAAAATAAACAAACAAACAAAAAGCTGGAGATGTGGCTCAGTGGCTCAGCACCCCTGGGTTCAATCCCTGCTCAAAAAAACAAACAAACAAAAAAACCAATCATTTGTTTGCATTGGCATTCCTTCCAGATGATGAAGTCCCAGGACTTTTTTTTTTTTTTTTTTGGTGGGTGGAGGTACTGGGGATTAAACTCAGGGGCACTCAACTGTTGCAGAAAACAGACTGGTTGTGAAGCAGCAAGTAGCACTCAGAGAGGAGGAGAACTCCAGACTTTCTTTTATGTGGCCAGGCCCAGAAGAAAAAAAAAAAAATCCAAATTCTGAGTCCCGATCCATGGTTTCTTACAATATTTATAGGTTGTTTGACATCATCTTAGACCCAATTTATCATTGGGGGTTTTTCCTCTTTTTTAAAAAAAATTCTTAATTTATGCGGCTGAAGACCTGTTGCAGGGTCTCTAACATAAAGCATACTCACAGAAACAGGTAAGAAAAAAGGGCTCTTTTCACAGGCATTTGTTACATTTCAAGAGGGAGTAGTCACACTCCTAGGGCAGGTATTTACAATTCAAATTGTAGGGACCCATGGTTAATTAGGCTTCCTGGAGCAGAACTGACCCCTTCCTCAAGCATTGGTTTCATACCATAACATTTTTGTAATTTCATTTCACAACCAGGTCTGGTTTTGCCATCACAGACCGCTGAGCTACATTCCCAGCCTTATTTTGCATTTTATTTATAGATAGGATCTCACTGAGTTGTTTAGTGCCTCACTTTTGCTGAGACTGTCTTTGAACTCCCAATCCTCCTGCCTCAGCCTCTCGAGCTGCTGGGATTACAGGCGTAAGCCACATCACACAGCTCTAGGAGCTTTTAATAAACTAAAGCTGCATATATTTGGAGAAGCCAACAAAGTTACTAACTGCTTTGAAAACCATTGCATGCATAGGAGAAGAAGACACACAAAGGTGTTGCTATTCTATCACCAGCAATCTGCTGGATTTGTAGTCTGCATATGAGTGCATGTGGAATGGAAGATGAAAAAATTTAATAAGAAACGCTCATGTCAGTGTATATCAAATCATAAAAAATTATTCCAAAGGAGAAGCACCAGGTGAAAAATAAATGAGAATATAATTTTCAAGGAGGGCCATGGAGAGAGAGAGAGAGAGAGAGAGAGAGAGAGAGAAGCACATATTCATCTCAATGCAAGACTTCAAAATACAGTTAATGATGGTGAAGGTCAGCCAACTCTGAGACTCCATGCATAATCCTTCCCTGTAATATACTTTTCTTACATTGAACTTTGTTTTTAATCTCTTCTTTGCTTCCCACTATACACTTATTAGCATTATTTTTTAATGATTACCTATGCCATGTATTTTATCTTCATGTCATTTCCAACATCGAATGTAGAAAATGTATGAAAAACTTTTGAGCATTCCAATTCATATTATGCACTTTTGCAAATTTGACTCTCTGAATGTGCATATTACAATGTTGACTTTGTGTGTAAGCACTGGGCATATATGTGAAAACATTGAAACTTCCCCAATAAATGAAAAGGAGGACTTCTTGTACATCTGAATTTTTGAAAGACATTTCTTGCAATCTCAGTTTTGAGAACAACTATCTAGGTAGTGGTGACTCTTCACAATTTATAATTAATCTCATCAAAAGACATGTATTGTCTATTGTGGCCTATCAGATGGCCAGGAAATAAAACACTTTTCTTCTGCCATGTGTCCTCAGTGCCCTCTACTGACAAAGCTTAACATCATGATAGCTAATAAAGGAGGAATATTTAAAGGTCCTGCTTAATTTTTGCTGAGCAAGCAATGAAGGGTGAATTAGGAGTTAAGAGGCAATACATTGGCAACTGTCACACCACCTCTCCATTCCTTTCCTTTCTGTAGGCTCTGCCTCAGCCTCCTGAGTCACTGGGATCACAGTTGAGCACCATTACACCCTGTTTACATGTATAATCTTTTATGAACATCTCTGTCTGCTTTCTTCACTTCATGTTATGGTGACGTGATGGTGGTTACAGCTGCAACTTTTAGCTCTTCCTTTCAGTAGCTCTACTGGGAACAGAGCTCTTGTATTTCCCAATATTGCACTAGATTAAATTTTTTTTTGTTTTATTTTTGGTACTGAGGATTGAATTCAGGGTGCTTTACCACTGAGCTATATTCCAAGTCCTTTTTATTTTTTTATTGAGACAGGGCCTTGCTAAATTGCTGATGCTAGCCTAGAACTTGCAATCCTCCTTCCTCAGCCTCCTAGTCACTGGGATTACAGGCTCCCCTGACTTGGAAAGGCCAGGGCAGGAAAGCTGCATTTCTTACCCACAGTTTTGAGTGGGGAGCCAAAACTCCCAGACCTGCTAAGGACAGCCAGTAAACACAGGAGTTTTGTTCTAAGTTATCTAAAGCAGATAACATTGAGGTGGGAAAAGAGAGTGGAAGCAGGAAAGAACAGGATTAGAAGACCAGTGGAAACAGAAAAGCCAAAGGCTTGCTGCAGGACTTTCTGGGTAGTCCTGAGCAGCTCTGTGTGAGACCAGGGATACGAAGCTGGGCCAGAGCACAGATTTGTTTGAAAGAACTTCATGAACATCAAAGGAACATAACTCTATTCAAATCTTGATTTATTTACACATCTTTTAAATACATGTGTAATCTTTTTTTTTGTGTGTGTACTGGGATTGAACTCAGGGACACACGACCACTGAGCCACATCCCCAGCCCTATTTTGTATTTTATTTAGAGACAGTGTCTCACTGAGTTGCTTAGCACCTTGCTGTTGCTGAGGTTGGCTTTGAACTCCTGATCCTCTTGCCTCAGCCTCCTAAACCGCTGAGATTACAGGCATGTGCCACTGTGCCCAGCTACATGTGTAATCTTTTATTTATTTGTGGTTCTGGGGATTGAATCCAGGAGTTGCCCTATCAACTACATCACCAGCGATTGAGGCAAAGTCTCACTAAATTGCTTAAGGCCTCCCTAAATCACTCAGACTGACCTTGAATTTACAATCCTCCTGCCTCAGCCTCCTGAGTCACTGGGATCACAGGTGAGTGCCATAACACCCTGTTTACATGTATATTCTTTATGAACAACTCTGTCTGCTTTCTTTACTTCATGTTAGTAAAGCTTTTCCAGGAATCGACATGGCCCACATTCTTGGATTTATAATAGTTTCATAACATTTCTTTCTCTTGTTGTTCAGTCATTTTTTTTGTTCTAAGGTGCTTCTGGTATCTTTCTGTGCTAAGTGCTTTGGTGAGGTGTGTGGAAACATACCTGCTGTGGCAGCATTTGACCAGACTTACAGGCACCTGGCCTGCTCATCAAGGGTACCATAATCTTGACCAAATCATCACCTGGGGTCCAACTTTTCCAGCTGTCCACATGCAATAATAATCAAGGGGTCTTGGAACTCAGGGCTTTGTAAAAACCTTAAAGGATACTTGAGAAAGCCCAAATCAGAATACATAATATGAAAAACATTGTTTTACCAGTTGTCCTACACATTACTAGATAGTCCATAAGTAGAAAAATACTTTATGGTATATTTCTAGGTTAACATTCAAATCTTCCTGCCACCGCTAAAGCTTTTTTCTCTGTGTCTAGTATGATTCCTGCTTTCATAATTTGGGTTCTTCTCATTTCACACCCTCCTTAAAAATCTCCATTGATTCTTATTGCTCTTAGAATGACACTCCAGTTCCCAACAATGGTCCACAGAATATTCATCCTCCAAATAATAATAATCAGGTTCCTAATCTCTGGAACCTGATATGATTAAGGTGACTTTGCAGGCATTTTAGTCAGTTTTTGTGTCCTTGTGACCAAAATGATCAACAAGAACAACTTAGAAGTTTATTTTGGCTTATGGTATCAGAGGTTTCAGTCCATAGATGGCCAGCTCTGGGTCCAAGGTGAGGCAGAATATTGTGGGGTAAGGGCATGGTGGAGGAAAGTGTCTCCCCCCATGGGAGCTAGACAGGAGAGAAAGGGACCCTGGAATCAATCCCCAGTTTAAAAAAAGAACAGCAACATGGGATGCTGCAGGCTGGACGGCGGGGGCCGCGTGAGCCTTGGCTCTGCTTCTGCCCGCTGCTGTTTTCACCTGCTGCCTTCCTGCTGGGCGCTTTCGCGGGTCGCTGTCAGTGCACGCCGGCTTGCGATGCTGCAATCCGGCTGAGCACAAAAACACAAGCCAGATGGAACTGAAACAAAGTTTTATTTTGTGAGAGGCCGTGTGCGTCCCCCTAACAAGCCGGTCCACACACACCCACACACGTGTGTCCCTACCGGACACGGGGGGCTCCACTTCCCCCGGAACACCCTCCTACCATCCTTCCCCAACCAATGGGAACTCTCCAGGAGTCTTGTAACTTGAGTCCCCAAATGGGCCTAAGTGAACAGTAGGAGCCCAATTTCCATATGAATGTAATACTTTGCAGTGGCTCCTAGCATCTGCCCCCTTCTGTTTAATTAAGCAATGGCAATGTGGCTAGGGACCGTGCCTGGTAGGTTGTCCAATTTAACATGTGGTTCTTACCCGTCATGGGAGAACTGACTTTTACACGTCAGTTTCCTGTCTTAGGTTGAATCCACTGTAATCAGATCAACCCGTCACTGACTACCGGTCTAGCATAGCCATGCTTGTGGATAGGCCTAAGCACCAGTGGGGGGGTGAGGTTCTTGCCTCACCTCTGTTGGCCCCCAAATTTAACTTTGGTGCCAGTGGGGGGGTGAGGTTCTTGCCTCACCTCTGTTGGCCCCCAAGTTTTAGACCATCACTAGTAGAAGGGAGGAAGATACAGAAATGCCACGACACCAAGCCAATTGACGGCTCCTTAGGAAGAACAGTAACACTGGTGACACAGCAGCTAAGATATTTCAGCACTACCATAATTCACTGTATCAACAAATAGAGCACAATGCATACAGGTGATACATAGTCCAGGCAAGTTGTGTAAGCAGTTCAAAGTGGAGGAGTCTATCAATATGTCCATTTCCTCCCAAAGTAAATTAAGTCCTTGATTGAGCAGTTCAAAGTGGAGGAGTCTGTCAATATGTCCATTTTCTCCCAAAGTAAATTAAGTCCTTGATTGAGGATACTTATTGAGTTATATTGATTGATGTATCAGTTTATATAGTTTACTGTGATAGCTATCATAGAAGTTGTAGTTTGGTTTTATCTTAGTCTTCACCGGCATTGGGATGGAGATGGGAATTCTGGCCATGGTGCTAAAGAGACATTATCTTGAACAGAATTGTTAAATATAATGAAAAGGAAAGGTGAAAGTAAACAAACAGATCTGTTAACCACCTTTAAAAGCAAAATTTATAACAGCTGTTTACCTAATTTAAATTAAACCATATAAGTCACGTGATTTTTTTTTTTTTTTTTTTTTTTTTTTTTTTTTTTTTGGATCCATTTATATCTATTTATACATGAGCGCTCCTTATAAATGAAATATGGACATACACACATACAGACATACAACACAAAACAGTGCATACATAACATAGAACATATAGGACAATAGTAAATAAAGGCCTTGTAGCTATACCTAGGTGAAATCTCCATTGCAATGTTTAAAAACTTTACAGTTAAAAAAAATAAAACACAGTCAAAAAATAAAACTGATCAGAAAAACATTAACCTAGGTTTGTATGAGCTCAAAAAGAAAGAGAAAATAAATAAATAAATAAAATAGAACCTTATGATGTGGGAAAAATGTAATAATAAAATAGATATTGAAAAAGGCACCGTGGTAAATCACTGTTGTAGATGTAAGAATAGCCAAGCTGGAGCTCTGGATATCAGCTGTTATGGATTTGAGTCAAATCATCTTCTTTTTCTGTAGAAATTGTTTTAGTTAATCTCTCTGGAATCCAAATTGGTTGCTGTTCCTCCTGTGGAAAAACACAGACGGAGCCCCGACTCCAGACTATTACTGGGTCCGGACCTTTCCATTGTCCTGTTAGAATATCTTTCCAAAGTACCTTAGGCTTATGTACATTTTTCGGATACATATGTCTTTCCGCAGCACTAAGTCCTGATGAATCCAAATTTAGAAAGTTTAGAGTAAAAAGGGTTATTTTAAGTTTATCTTTGGGGGATATATACCCTTTTCCAATTCCTTCCTTTTGTTTTAATAAGTACATTTTAATAGTTTGATGAGCTCTTTCAACTATGCCTTGACCCTGTGGATTGTATGGGATTCCTGTTATATGAGTAATGCCAAATGATGAGCAAAATTGTTTAAAAGAGTTAGACGTATAACCAGGAGCGTTATCAGTTTTTAACTGTTTAGGAACACCCACAGTGGCAAAATTTTGTAAGCAATGAGCTATAACATCTTTAGTTTTTTCTCCGGCATGAAGGGAGCCCATTAAAAATCCAGAAGAAGTATCAACTGTAACATGTAAATATTTTAATTTTCCAAATTCTGGCAAGTGTGTAACGTCCATCTGCCAAATATGGTTAGGTATCAGTCCTCTAGGATTGACTCCAAGATTAACTTGTGGTAAAAATGTCACACAATTTTGACATTGTTTTATTATATGTCTGGCTTGTTCCTTAGTTATTTTAAAACGTTTTTGTAAGGTATTAGCATTGACATGGAACCTTTTATGAAAATTTATAGCTTCTTCTATTGTGGAGAAAATATGTATGTCATGTGTAGATTTATCTGCTAGTTCATTACCCAAACTAAGGGCTCCAGGCAACCCTGTATGTGCCCTGATATGTCCAATAAAGAATGGATCTTTTCTGTCCCAGATTAGAGTTTGTATAGCAGAAAACAAAGAGAAAACAGTAGAGGAAGGAGAAATCCTACCAGCATCTTCAAGGGATGCTATAGCATTAACTACATACTGGCTATCAGAGAATAAATTAAATACAGAATCTTTGAACATCATAAAAGCTTGTAATACTGCATTGAGCTCTACCTTTTGAGCTGATTGTTTGGGTACTAAAAATGTAAAAGTTTGATCAGGGGTAACTACCGCTGCTGTACCATTGTTTGACCCATCAGTGAATATATTTGGAGCATTCATGATAGGGTTTTTTTTTGTCATTTTAGGAAAAACTACAGGATGCTTAGACCAAAAGGACAACAAGGGATTAGATGGCAAGTGATTATCAAATGAGACACTAGATTTACACATGATTATTGCCCAAGTATTTAACTCATTAGCTAACTCATCAATTTGATCCATAGTATATGGAGTAATAATTTTATTGGGAGAAATCCCAAACACTCCCTTCGCTGCTTTTATCCCTTTGAGTATTAATTGTCCTACAGCCTCAGGATATCTAGTAAGAATAGTATTAGGGGAATACGATAAATGTATCCACAATAATGGACCTTCTTGCCAAAATACTCCTGTAGGAATATTTTTTGTTGGTAGTACAATAAATAATAAAGGCAAACTTATATCAATTCTATCCAAATGCATATTTTCCATATATGTTTCAATGATTTTTAATGCCTTTCTTGCTTCAGGCGTTAACATGCGGGGTGAATTTGGATCTGATGGACCTTTTAGGATATCAAATAAGGGTCCTAATTCTCCTGTTGGTATGCCTAGGTAAGGCCTTATCCAGTTTATGTCTCCCAATAATTTTTGAAAGTCATTAAGTGATTTGAGTTGATCTACTCGTATTTGAATTTTTGGTGGACGGACCATGGTTGAGGATAATAAAACTCCTAAATAATTAATTGGAAAATTTAATTGTACTTTATCTATTGCTATGTCTAGATTATAATTTTTTAGTAAGTTTGTAAGTGTGGCATAACATTCTAGCAATGTGTTCTTATCTTTATGTGCTAATAACACATCATCCATATAGTGAAATATTTGTAGTTCAGGATTTTGATTTCTAAGTGGCTGGATTGCTTTATTAACATAAATTTGACACATAGTCGGGCTGTTCGCCATCCCCTGGGGTAAAACTTTCCACTCATATCTCTGATCAGGACCTTCATGATTTAGTGCAGGGATAGTAAATGCAAAATGTGGACTATCCTCGGGATGAATTGGAATTGAAAAGAAACAATCCTTAATATCTATAGTTAACACATGCCAGGTTTTTGGTAAAGCAGACAATTGGGGAATCCCTGATTGAGCAGGTCCCATAATAACCATCTCATTATTAATGGCTCTTAAATCTTGTAATAATCTCCATTTACCAGATTTCTTTTTAATGACAAAAATGGGAGTATTATGGGGAGATACGGAAGGTTGTAAATGTCCTTCCGCTAATTGTTGTTTGACCAGATCGTGGGCTACTTGTATCTTTTCTTTAGTCAGGGGCCACTGAGGAACCCACACTGGTCTTTCTGATTTCCATGTAATTTTGATTGTCTCAGTGGCCCTTTTTGAAAACCCAATCCATGTTTATTTATTTCTTGATCTATTTGAATTGGTGCTATCATATCTTGATCTTGTTTCCTTAATCCTTTTTCTTTTCTAAAGCCTTGTTTAGCCCTACTAGTGGGCGCGTTAGAATTGACGTTATTTGTTAATGTCAATCCTAATTGATCTAGGACATCCCGTCCCCATAAATTTATGGGAAGATGGTCCAATACATAAGGCTGTATAGTTCCTTCACATCCTTCAGGATCCCTCCAATCTAATACCATAGCACTTCTATGGGGGTTAGTTGCCACTCCTAGGCCTCGAAGCGTTTGAGTGGCTTGTTGCAATGGCCAGTGCTTTGGCCATTCCTGACGAGATATGATGCTGAGGTCAGCACCTGTGTCCAGCAGCCCATTAAAATCATGTCCTTGAATATTTAATTTTAGCATTGGGCGAGAATCTAAATTTAAAGAAAGCATAGCCCAATCTACACCTGTGGAGCCTAATCCCTTGGAACCTCTTTCTACATTACAACTGGAAAATTCATCATGTAGGCTGGGTATTATTAATAACTGTGCTATTCTATCTCCTGATGAAATTACGGATATACCTCTTGGAGAACTGGCTATAATTTTTATTTCACCCTCATAATCGGGATCAATTACCCCAGGACTTATCATAAGTCCTTTTAGTGTAGAAGAACTGCGTCCTAATAATAAGCCTACTGTTCCTTGGGGAAGAGGTCCTTTTATTCCTGTGGGAATGATTTGAACTCCCATCTCTGGAGTTAATACTGCTCTGGCAGAGGCACAGATGTCCAACCCTGCGCTCCCTCTAGTTTGTCTGATGAGGGATCTGATGGATAGTGCGTCCTGGGCACTACCTTGATGGTGCTGCTGGGTTCCTCCATTGCCCCGTATATTTGTGGCTTTGGGCCCCGGGGCATTGGGCCCTCCAATTCGTTTTTTGACAACGGGGCCTGATACCTTTCTCCACGATATTGTGGGTAGACACTTGGTCTTTGTCCATTTTTTGATAACGGAATACCCTCTATGGTGGTTTGAGAACGGCATTCATTAGCCCAATGTCTCCCTCTATGGCATCGTGGGCAAATACCCGGGATTCTACTCCTTTGATACCTAGCTTTGTTAAACCCTCCTCCTATGGGGCAATTTCTTTTAAAATGTCCTTTCTGATTGCAATTATAGCATGTTTTTGGTTTGGTATCTAAAGCCTGTTTTACTTCAGCTGCCATGACTTGTCCTTGTTCATCAATGTCGCTACATAATTTAATATATGTGTTTAAATCTCCATGTTTCCACGGTCTAATGACCTCTTTGCAGCAACGATTTGCTTGGTCATAAGCCAGTTGTTTTATAAATGGCATTGCCTGTTCTGTATTTTCAAATGTCTTAGAGGCTGTTTCAATAAGTCTAGCTACAAAGTCAGCGTAGGGCTCATTAACTCCTTGTGTTATCTTAGATAGTTGACCTTGTAAATCCCCTTGTCCCTTCAAAGTTTTCCATGCCTTAATTGCATTCATAGTGATCTGAGCGTATACGCCAGGATCATATCTAATCTGTTGCCTCTGACCCTCATAAGGTCCTTTCCCCAATAGCATTTGAGAATCTCTTTCAGGATAACCTGCTGCTGCATTTCGCCTAGCTGTCTCCCTGCAAAATTCCTCATTGGCAATTTTCCATAATAAATATTGTCCTCCATTTAGCACAGAGTGACACACGCTAGCCCAATCTTCTGGTGTTAAGTCCCAGCTGGTAATAGATTCGACCATTCTGACAGTAAAGGGAGCGGCAGGTCCGTAGGTTTGTACAGCTTCCTTTAATTGCTTTACTATTTTGAAATCTAAGGCACGGTAAACTCGTTCCCTTTCTTCTCCCCGCTCAACTACAGGGCATGCTAACTTTTGGGGTCCTGCCTCAGGATTCTGTTCATCACCTATGGAAACTGAGGGCTGCTCAGCTACAGGTGAAGCTGTTGGTTGAATTACGCCCTCTGGTGATGGAACGGAGTTAGTACTAGCCTCCCTATCTGAGGGTCGTTTTTTCCCTAAGCTTGCCTTCTTCAATTTTTCTTCTGTCTGACTAGCTTGAGGGACCTTTTGTTTTGCTTGACCTAATAAGTTTTCTGCCATAGCCTGGACCTCTAACAATTTACTTAACAGTCTTTCGGTTTGTTTTTTACTAGATTCTAATCTACTATAAAGGTAACGTAACCCAATAAGGTAGGATAGAAGAAAGCCAAAACAGAATGAAACAGAAACGGAGAGGAGAAAAATGATTATATCAATTTTTTCTTTCTCAGGGCCGAATAACTTAAAACCTTGAGCCAACCATTTTTCCCAATTCGCCTGAAAAAATTGTAAGGCTAGAGAGCCTGAAATAAAAGCAGAATAAATCAAAACAAAAATACCCATTCTGTCGCCTTTCCTTAGGGGCGAGCGATATCACTCACCTATAAATTTTGGGCGTTCCCCGTACAAGGGCCACCAAAATGCTGCAGGCTGGACGGCGGGGGCCGCGTGAGCCTTGGCTCTGCTTCTGCCCGCTGCTGTTTTCACCTGCTGCCTTCCTGCTGGGCGCTTTCGCGGGTCGCTGTCAGTGCACGCCGGCTTGCGATGCTGCAATCCGGCTGAGCACAAAAACACAAGCCAGATGGAACTGAAACAAAGTTTTATTTTGTGAGAGGCCGTGTGCGTCCCCCTAACAAGCCGGTCCACACACACCCACACACGTGTGTCCCTACCGGACACGGGGGGCTCCACTTCCCCCGGAACACCCTCCTACCATCCTTCCCCAACCAATGGGAACTCTCCAGGAGTCTTGTAACTTGAGTCCCCAAATGGGCCTAAGTGAACAGTAGGAGCCCAATTTCCATATGAATGTAATACTTTGCAGTGGCTCCTAGCAATGGGAAAATTACCCTGGGTTATTGTGGTGACCCCATGTAATCACAACTGTCATCAGAAGGGGAAGGTAGTAAGGCCAGCGTCAGAGAAGGAAGATGTCATGGTGGAACAAGAGGTAGGAATGATATGGGGCCATGAGGAATGTCAATGGCTTCTAGAGCTGGAAAAGACAAGGAAATAGATGTTCTGCTCAAGAGCCAGGGTGCCAGAATGGTGCTGAGGAACTGTCCACACCGAGGACCACGTCACTGTCATGGAATTACAGTCTTCTGAAAATCATCAAGTGCAAGGCAGACACACACAAACCAAAACATTTATTAAGTACCTTCATGTGTAAAGACCTGTTTTTGAACATAATTGTAGTGAATTTAACAAATCTCAAACCCCCAAACCCGTGAATGTGATCTCTTTTGGAAAAAGAATCTTTATAGATGACATTAAGGATCTCAAGATTTAAGATCATCCTGGATTTAGGGCAGGCCCTAATCCCCTGACAGTTGTCCTTATAAAATAAAGGCAGAGGGAGATTTGAGGCACAGAGATGGGGGAAAAGCCATGTGGAGATAAAGGCAGAGATTGAAATTAAGCAGCCATAAATGAAGGAGCTCCCAGAGTCACCAGCAGCTGAAAGAGGAAGGAAGGATCTCCCCAGAGCCTCAGAAAGCTTTTGGCCTCCAAAACTGTGAAAGAAAAAAAGTTCTGTTGTTTTTGATCCCCTGTTTGTGGCAATCTGTTCTGGCAGCAACAGGAAACTAATACAAAGATCTTCCCTATGTTTCTCTGTTATCCTGTAAACCATTAAGATCCTGTTTGCCTACCATGTTGGAGATTAAAGTCAACTTGCCATCCTGTTCCCTCTTATCCCTCCAAACCTGTGCTGTGAGGCCTCTCTCTCCTCTCCGGTGCTTTGATAACTCATCAGTGTGCTTTGCTTTTAGCACACATAGTTCAAACAGCATTAAGATAAAAATGTTTAGCAACCAAGTTGGCACAGTTGCTGACCAGCCTGAATGGACACCAGTGGCCACATGGAGCAAAGTCCAAGAGGCCCCCTATTGGGCTGTGTGTTGTCCCTCAGGGACAGGACTGTAGCAACCAGATATAGGTAAGACCTAGAGTCAGTTCTTACTGCGTACCTGGATCTGTGCTAAGTAGACTATCTCTTGAGACTTCACCACAGCCCTATGGGTGAGGAAACTGAGGCTTAGAAAGGCTCAGCCACATGCCCAAGAGCACACAGAAAGCCATCCGGTGGCAAGGTAAGGGCTAGGATCCTGGTGGCTATGGTCTATGGTGGAGTGTGTGAGGAAATATCTGGAGATGTTAGCAGTTAGCCCTCAGCAAGGGGTCAGGAAAATACTTTGTACAGAGCAAGTCAGTTAATTAACAGCCCTGCTTCAGCTACAGAGGTGCCACAAGGTCTGACAAGAGGTATTATTCTACCCTGTGAATAATCCCTCTTACTACAGGAGGAAGATAAATTCAGGGTAGGAAAAGGGTATATTTGCTCAGAAGGGCCTAAGTGCTAAGACATCTTAAGAAAGTCCCTACACAAACAACACAGACTGGAGATTCCCGACCTAGGAAAGCGGGTTGATGAAGACTGGAGCCCTCCCACGGTAAATTCTGTAAAACCAATTCCGATTAGGACCCATCAGCCAGGCCAAGATGACCAAGAGTTGCCCGTAAGTTATTAGCTAATGTTTCTGCCAATCAAGATGAGAGATATTATGTGGGAGGGACCCTCTAACCATCTTCTTCCTACTTCAATAAAAAACTAGGACACAAAGAAGTAAGTTGTCACTCTTTGAGAGGACCCACTCTCTCCCCTGAGGATGTGTTCTCCCCTCTTCTTCTTTCTCTTCTAACTTTTCTATACTTTGTCTAAGTCTTGTATCTTGCTTGAAATCCTCTCATACAAAAAGACACAAGTGCCAAACCCGGCATTGTGTGTGACTTATGCCTGTAATCCCAGTGGCTGGGGAGACCGAGGCAGGAGGATCACAAGTTCAAAGCCAGCTTCAGCAGCTAAGTGAGGCCCTACGCAATTTAGCAAAACACTGTCTCAAAAAAAAAAAAAAAAAAAAAAGGCTGGGGATGTGGCTTAGCAGTAAAGCACCCCTGAGTTCCATCTCTGGTAGCAAGATAAATAAATAAAGACATAAAAGCCAAGAACACAATGCAGTTTCTGGTCAGATCTTATCCCAGGTATGATCTTATCTCCATTAACTCTATGGAGTAGGGAATATTTAGAAAGAAAAGGCATCCAGTCTGTAGGCTCTCAGAAATAGAAATTATTTGCTTCAGGAAAATGGTGCTAGAGGGGATACTAGGGACTGTACCCTTCAATCCTCATTGGAACTGCAGGCCAAAGTGCTGGGAAAGAGGCCTCATAGGAAAGCAGGCAGGTGTGCAGGGTTGCTAGGCCTGCCTTCACTCCAGGGAGAGGTGAAATAAAAGTTTATGATATAGCTGGACATAGTGGTGCACACCTGTAATCCTAATAACTGGGGAGGCTGAGGCAAGAGGACGGCTTCAGCAACTCAGTGAGGCCTTAAGCAACTTAGTGAGACCCTGTCTCAAAAAAAAAAAAAAAAAAAAAAGGGACTTGGGCATAGCTCAGTCATAGAGCACTCCTAGTTTCCATCCCTAGGATTGAACCCAAACAAACAAAAATCCTTAATGATACAATACTTTATGATACAATACAAGTGCAGAGTCTAGAGAGTTCTGGAGAGCCATGAATTAGAGCCAAGTCCTGGGGTGAGATCTTGGTAAGACTTCTCGAGCTCCAAGGCTTTCCACGGTGGCTGTTCTTTCCCTGCCTGCTTCCCTGAGGCAAGGTGATCAGTAAGGAAGCCTCAGAATGAAGAGGACATACTAGCTTTTATTAGGGAGGAGTAAAGATTGGGCTAAATTTGCAAATATGCATCTCCAGTTTAGAGAGCAGAAGCGAAGCCAAAAATAAAATGGGAGGTGGTGGCTTCAAACAGGGAAAGGCCCTGAGCAGCTGGCTTGCACAAGAGAAGAAAGGCGAGCCAGGGAGGCTGACTCAGCCTCAGCCAGGGTGTAGCCCCTGGTGGATGCCTGGCAGGCAGGTTGAGAAGAAGGTGAGGGGACACATGGCAGCAAGAGTAGCACCTGGTGCCCTGGATTCACCAGTAGGTGACTTCCTGTCGTTCTTCTCCTGTGCTGGTTGTCACGTTCCCCAAAAGTCACTGTCATTTTCTGGTTCTGCAGAGGTAGGTGTACTTTACAGGAACTCTTAAATAACTCTAGTCCCAAGTGATTATCCTATTACGTGAGTTAGTTGTTGGCAGATCTGTCGCACCGTACACAAAAGCTGAGCTATTTCAGTGTCTGTACTTATGAGTCATCTTGCTAGCTTTCTGTATATATTTTCTGCCATTATTCTATAATTTCATTCTTGCATTCAGGGCACACAGGTGGTAATTATTTCTTTCCTTCACATACATTTTTTTTTTCCCTATGAGATGGAAATAGCAACCACAACAACAACAGAAAGGCAGATATGGTTTTCTTGACTATGGAGATTTAGAAAGCTTGCCTTGATACTGTGTTTCAAATGCTTTTCTAAAATTTGCCATAAGTAAAAGTGCTCATTGAGATAGCCTTGTTTTTGAAGGGCCTATCCATCATATGTCTGCCTTGGAAAATGCCAACTCTTCAAAAATGCTTCTTGGGATGGGGTTGTAGCTCAGCAGTACAGCATTCGCCTAGTGGGTGCGAGGCCCTGGGTTCGATTTTCAGCACCACATAAAAATAAATAAATAAAAAGAAAGATATTGTATCCAACTGCAACTAAAAAATAAATATTTTAAAAAATTATTTTTTATGGTTAATGGATCTTTTTGGATGTCCTACCGAGATCCAAAAAGTTTGCCTTGAACACCTCAATATTTGTCAATACCTAGAGGGCTAAAGGGCCTTATTTAGAAAAGTTAGAGGGGAAAAACTATAGTGACCCAAGAAAAGATGGATTTGTATTGCTGAGATGACTACGAACCACATGTTCCATTCACTACACTGTTTCTGGAAGGTATTCCTTTGGCAACTTTGAAATTTTGTCATACCATCATTTCTTAGGGGCTTCTCTAGCTGTTCAAATGTGGTGAGAAGAGGTGAGAATTTTTCTAAGAGGGAGAGGGAGAGATTCTTGCTCCTCTGATTGAAAAATGGTTTTTCCTCCTTTTGTTATCTTTGAAACATTCTCCATTTGACTTGGCCACACTGGTTGGAGCTGTGCTGAATGTGTCCAGAGGAACACCCACTTCCCCATTCACAGAACCACACCAGGAAGTAAGAAACATAACTTTGACTTGACAGGGACTTTTCTGTCCACACTCGCCACATAAGCAAACTGTCAGGCTTCCAAGAAGGTCTTCACGCTGCTCCAAGTCTGCCTCTCAATTGTGTCCAAACTGGCTTCTCACAAATTATGTTGAGGGGAGCTTGGACCTCAGAGTATGAGAACTGCCCATTTGTCCAGGCACATGCCTTAAAATGACAGATGGCTACAAGTCCATGCCTAAGGAATGGCACTTTTCAACAATTGGAAATCTGGAATGTTCACAAGTTTTAAAGATTTTCCCAGATGCTGTGGATGGTGATTCTGTTGTTTATTCATGATAATAAAAACCTGGATCATGCTTTTTATGGTAAATATGCTGTATACATTTGGCATTCAGTTTAACCACACTTTAAAGTGAAAGTACATGGGTTTTAGAGAATCGAAAGTGACTCAGTGTAGCAGGATCATAAAAGTGCACCATTAATCAAAGGTCTTTTGGCTGAAATCAACAGAAGACCCAACTCACACTGACTTAAATAATAAAGGGAATTCAGCTTGTCACCTGAAAATTCCAGAAATGGTTTAGACTGCAGATAAGACTTGATGTATCATGAGTCTTGCATCTTTTCCTCTCTCTGTTCATGGCTTCCCACTGTACAGAGCTACATCCTAGGGCAACTTCCTGCCTGGTCCTAAGGCATGTAGCAGCCCTAGGGTTGGAGAATCCCTTGGTCATGTCAGCAGGAGAGAGCACATTACTTCCCTTGGTTGTCAAAAAGAGTTTCATGGCTTTAGTCTAATGGGACCAATGACTGTATCCAAAAGTATGTATGACCCTGTTTTTTTTTTTTTGGTACTGGTAATTGAACCCAGCAGTGCTCTACCACTGAGCTACATCATTAGTCCTTTTTAATTTCTGTTTGAATATAGGGTTTTGCTAAGTTGCTTAGGGTCTCACTATGTTGCTCAGGCTGGCCTTGAATTTGCAATCCTCTTGCCTCATCCTCCTGAGTTGCTGGGATTATAGGCAGGTGCCATTGTGTCTGGCTGGACTCCTATTCTTTTTTTTTTAACATTTATTTTTTATTTATCGGCGGACACAACATCTTTGTTTGTATGTGGAGCTGAGGATCGAACCCGGGCCACACGCATGCCAGGCGAGCGCGCTACCGCCTGAGCCACATCCCCAGCCCTAGACTCCTATTCTTTTTGTGGTGAATAGCATATGATACAGAGAGGAAAAGTATTGATAAGGGTCATCTTTTATTATTTACTACACTGGAACTACAATGGATTTTATATGAGTGACAAATAAATTTTGTGTTAAGCCATCGAGATATTTGGGGTTGTTTGTTACCTTGGTATAAGCCTAGCCTAAGCTGATTAACAGAATGGGAATTGTGGAAAATAAGGAAAAGACTGAAAAAAAGAATGACAATGGTTAACCTGTTCATGTATTTCTTCCTGTCCTTCCTTGTGCGCATTTTTATGTAGATGTCATGTTATATGGACAAGTTTATAGTATTTTATAACCACTTAGTATTATAATATAAACATACCCTTTCCTCTCCAGAAGTCTTTTGGCTGAGAGTTAGTTGTTGTTTTTGGTTTTGGAGATTGAACCCAGAGGCACTTTACCATTGAGCTCCATCTCTAGCCCTTTATATTTTCTATTTTGAGACATTTTTTATTTTCTATCTTGCTAAGTTGCTGAGGGTCTCAGAAAATTGCTGGCATCAAACTTGTGACCCTTCTGCCAGCACCTATCTAGAAGTCTTAGTCAAACTTTTAATTATTGAATATTATTTCATTGTGACAATGTGCTCAACAGCTCTCAAAGAGACATTTATTTTTCCTATTTACATGATCTTATAAACAATACTGCAATAAATATCTTTATGCAGTGTCTGAGTCAGTTTGGGCTGCTACAACGAAACATAAATTAGGTGGCTTATTAACAATAGAAACTTATTTCTTATACTTCTGGAGGCTGGAAGTCTGAGATCAGGGTGCCAGAGTGGTTGGGTTCTTTTCTAGGTTGCAGGCTGGCTTTGAACTTGCGATCTTCCTGCTTCAGCCTCCTGAGCCTCTGGTATGACAGGTGTGTGCTGCTACTCTTTTATTTTCTCCTCAATTTATTCCCAAGCAGAAGAGTTCCATGGATTTTCTCAGTCTTCAAACCCATGATGTACATACATATTTCTACATACATACATGATACTCTATTTCTGGGAAAGTCAAGTGCATATCAGGATTCTTCTTGCAGGAAAGTAGAGACTTAGGGAGAAATAGATAAAGATATGCTGGCAATGATATGCAAGAGAATCAGCAAGAGAAAAGTTCAGTAAGTGGAGAAAGTGGGAAGGAGGTGTTGCAGGAGGGAAGAGGCCATTCATAACTTTGCCTCACTCTTACAAAATGAATTAGTGTTTTCCAAATCAAAACTTCCTTTCCAAACCTTAGAAATTTTGACCCCAGTTTTGGAAATCGTTATCTGCTCTAAGTCCCATGGTGTGTGGCTCTGAGCCTATGTCTCATGCCTTTGTTCCCTGTTTCTTGGTTGCTTCGCCGTTTAGTTTCATTTCCAAATTTTGGTTTCCTTTCCTAAAAGCTGTCTTGCCTTATGTATGAGTCATAATGCAATACAGAGTAATGGTATATATTGAAGTGGAAACTGTTCTGCATGGTCCCTGCTCTGAGTTCCTTGTTCTGGTCCAATCACCTTGCCCCTCTTCTAGAACCAGGTGTTCCATCTGGAGATATCTGCCTGTTCTGGCATCCACCAGACCTTTTGTTCTGAGCTTGAACTAAAAGTTAAGAAACTTGTGCTGGGTCTGGAGGCACACAGCTGTAATCCCAGTTACTTGGGCGACTGTAGAGGAAGATCTCAAGTTCAAGTCCAGCCTGGGCAACTTAGTGAGAGCCTGTTTCTAAGTAAAAAATAAATAAATAAATAAAAAGGACTGGAGAAGTAGTTTAGAGGTAGAGTGCTTGCCTAGTATATGTGAGGCCCTAGGTTCAATCCCTAGCACTGAAGAAAGGAAGTTAGACAGAAAAGGAGGAAGAAGGAAATGAAAAAACGTGTGTAGATTTGGGTTGGAGGGTGTGGCTCTTCACAAACTCAGAGGAAGACCAGGTGAGGCAGAGGAGTGACTGGTTGAGGCTAAAGATGACTTGTTTACATAACAGTTTGTCCTGCTTGTGAACAGCCCTGAGTGTTTTTAATTTGACATGCACGAAGAGTCATTGGAAAGGCACAAAAACCTTTTGCAAGATTTGGCCAGGGATTTGTGAACCACACACATCAACGTTTAATATACTATTTTCTGCCTTTTCACAAAAATGGTAAGAATTTGTATTCTATTAGTAATTTTAATAGCAATAACATTTACTACTACAACTATTATTACCAGATCTCCTACTGTTTATAATGCCCCTAGCATTTCCCAGGTGCTCTGATTTGTGCTTAATTTACACTATCCCTAATCTTTATACTCCTAGGAGTATAGATTCTTTTCCTCATCTTACAAACTTTATAATACAGAAATTTATGTGCTGAGCAGTTAAGCTACTTACACATTGTCACAAAGGGTTATACAGCTAATAAGTTGCAGAATCAGGTCTATATGACTCCAAAGTATAACAGTTCATGTTTTCATTTGAAAAGGAATTTTAAAATGAAATTATGCTTAAATTTCTTTAGAGTATCAGTGAAATATTTATGTCAGAATTCTAGAAAAATATATTGTTTTAAAAATAGATTCTCTTGGCAACATTTGAATTGAGAGTTTCTGTTGGATTTTATTTAATCTGGCACCAAGTTTTAGAAATTTAACACAGTGTTCAAACTTTGCATGTTGTATACTTTGAGCTAGTTTCATAAAGTAAGTTTATTATATATATATATATATATATATATATATATATATATATATATATATATATACACACATACATACATACTAGGGATTGAACCTAGCCAGAGTGCTTTACCAATGAACCATAGCTCCAGCCCTCTTTATTTTTATTTTGAGATAGGGTCTTGCTAAATTGCTTAGGGCCTCCCTAAGTGCTGAGGCTGGCCTTGAATTTGCAATCCTGCTGCCTCAGCTGGGATTACAGGGTACACCACCACACCTGGCTATTCAGTAAACTTTGTTGAGGTTAATAGGTTGTCATTTATAAGAGTTAGTGTTGAGAAATAAAACATTTGCTGTATAATTTTCCTCTACTGGCAGAGAAGGTAATGTGCAAATAATTTAGGAATTTTCCATGGAAGAAAGCAGCCATTGTGTCTTTTCATATGAGTATTTGAATAGGATTTATACTTACCCATGATTATGCTTATTTTTAAATAAAATAATACATAGTTATTCAAGCAAATAGATAAAATACAAAAAGAAAGAAGAAAAGGAATCATTCATAATCCTGCCAAAGATAAAAAATTGACAGAGCACTGTATTTTAAGTCTTCTTTATACTAAAGGGAACATTTTTAAATGTAATTCACTAATCTACAAGAGATTTATTTTAGTATAGGGTGTTTAAACCTTACGTTTCTGCTAAGATGAAGGTAAGCATAAACCTAGTTCCTTAGTTGTCAATGTGACAAGTAAATGATACTCTGTTAGAAATATATAAACTTAGTGTGGAGTAGGGTGAATTCCTCATCAGTTTATATCCATCATTGGGAAAAAGTCACAGATCTCTTGACATATACTAGGTTTATATGTTAAAACTCTGAATGTAAAGATCAAATTTTGGCCAAGAAAATTTAATTTAAAAAATATGAATAAGTGCCTCTGTTCAAATTTGAATGTCGCGGGTCTTTTTTACTGTAAGGTGAGATAGTTTGACAGATGGTAAAAAGAGCAGTAGTCTGAGAAATACAATTTACAATAAGTCTTTGAAGAAATACATTTCAATGCCTGCCAAGAGTTTCTCAACTCCCCAAGCTTAAGTTCCTACTTCTCCTTAAGATATATGCAATATTTTCTTTTTGAATAGATTTTACTTTTTAAGGCAGTTTTATATTCACAGCAACATTGAATGAAAAGTATAGAGTCTCCATATACATCCTGCCTCACTTCTCAAAACCTCCCCGACCATCAACAACCTGCACCAGACTTGGTTGTATCTATTGAAATAGATGAATCTACATCTATATGTCAATATTGTCCAAAGGCTTAAGTTTGCACAAGAGTTCACTCTTTTTCATTGTTGTTGAGACAGGCTCTATGTAAGTTGTCCAGGCTGGCTTTGAACTTGTTATTCTCATGCCTTAGCCTCCCTAGTAGCTGAGATTTCAGGTGTGTGCCACCACACCTGGCTGTGGGTTTACTTTTTTAATGGTACTAGGGATTGAATGCAGGGGTGCTTAACCAATGAGCCACATCCCCTGCCCTTTTTATTTTTATTTTGAGACAAGATTCCATTAAATTGCTTAAGGCCTTCCTAAATTGCTGAGGTTGGCTTTGAATTTGTGATTCTCTTGCCTCAGCCTCGCAAGTCACTGGGATTATAGGCCTGCATCACCACACATGGCTGTAGGTTCACTTTTGATGTTGTATGATCTATGAATTTGTACAAATTAAAATGGACACGTAGTCACCATTATAGTATCATACATGTTTTCACAGACCTAAAAAATCTTCTGTGTCACATCTATTCATTCCTCCCTTCTGCTAATACCTGACAAACACTGATCTTTTCCTTTTTTAATGTTTATTTTTTAGTTGTAGTTGGACACAATACCTTTATTTCATTTATTTATTTTCATGTGGTGCTGAGGATTGAACCCAGGGCCTCACATGTGCTAGGCAAGTGCTCCACCGCTAAGCCACAACTACAAACCAAACACTGATCTTTTTATTGCCTCACAGTAACTATAAGGGAACCTTCTATGTCATTTAACTAGGAAACTTTTCTAAATGCTTTTTTGGAGAGCTGACTATAAGGATCTCCGATAAGATGGCATAGAACTATATTTCTATGCCAGGGGCTTTTCTTCTTCAAAACAACAATAGCAAAAAAAAAAAAGTGCAATGCTCTGGTAATATGGTAATGATTTATAATTGTTAATTTTTGGAGGAGGGTGCTGGAGATTGAACCTAGTGCCTTTGTGTACTAAGTACACACTCTACCCCTGAGCTACACCCCAACCCTTGTGATTATAATTTGGATTATACTCTTTGCATAATGAGTTTTTATAAGGAATATATGTTCTCACTTCGTACAGTCGATGATCTGCAGCAAATGTGAGTGTGCCATACTAGTTTGTAGGTCAAGGTCACAAGTGTCCCATATTTAAATGTTTAGAAAGATGCTGGGAGTATGATGAGTTATTTTTCATAGCCAGGGAACATCTTGTTTTCTGTAAGAAGAGTAAATTCACTTTCTGTTCACTGGGAAATTAGAAAGAAGCACAAAAAGTATCACCTTTAAATCACGTAGCTGTCAGTCTGGTCCTATTTGAGATCAGATATTTATGATAACTATCCTAATTTGTATTACATTTGTCCATTTTTGTTTTTGTTCTTTTGATGCTGGAGTTTGAATCCAGCTTCTGGCACTTGCTAAACACATGCTCTACCATTGAGTTATACCCCTGGTCCCTTTACTTGTTTTTTGAAGAAATAATTCTAAACTTACAGATAGATTGCAAGAATAGAAATAGTATAAAAGTCATTCATTTATGTTTTATTCAGGTTCACTCACTAATAGTTTGCTTTATTTGATTTATATTTTATATGTTCTTTAGTATACTATTTAAATTACATTATATGTGTTTTTTTTCTGAATTGTTTGAAGGCAAATTATGTACATCATGACTCTTTACTCCTAAATGTACATAGCCCAAGAATAGAAATATTTTCTTATATAATTAGGACAGAAAATTTAACTTTGATGTAACACTTTTATAAAATTTTCCACTCACCTTCCAGTTTGTCAATTGAGCTGATAATGTCCTTTATAGTATTTTTCTCTTCTATTGCAGGATCCAGTGTAGGGTTAGGTATTGTGTTTAGTTATCATATTCTTTCTCCTCTTTTAATCTAGAACAGTTCCATGCTTTTTAAAAATTTTTTTTTTTAGAATACAGCCCCCTTCCTTTAAAAAAATATTCATTTTGTGTGTGTGTGTGTGTATGTGTGTGTTTGTCTGAGATTGTCCTAGAAATCTAGAGAAATGCATTATTCCCTATGATCTGTTCAAAATTATACTGGTGTCAGTCCATTTAGGCTGCTATAACAAAATATCTAAGACTGGCAATTGATGAATGATAGAAATGTGTTGCTTACAGTTCAGGAGACTGAGAATTCAAAATTAGGGCACTAGCAGATTTGGATCTGGTGAGGGCCCATTCATCTTAGGTACTTTCTGTATGTCCTCAACTTGGCAGAAGGAACAAAAAAATGCTCCCTGAGACTGCTTTTTTTTTTTTTTTAAAGAGAGAGGAGAGGGGGGGAGAGAGATTATTTATTTATTTTAGTTCTTGGCAGACACAACATCTTTGTTGGTATGTGGTAGAGGATTGAACCTGGGCCGCATGCATGCCAGGCAAGTGCGCTACCGCTTTAGCCACATTCCCAGCCCCCCCTCCCCCGAGACTGCTTTTAAAGGGCACTAATCCCATTCTTGAAACTCCTCATTATCTAGTTACCTTTCAAGGGCTCCACTCCCCCCCCCCCCTCAAGGGATTGAACCTCATGCATGCCGGATGAGCACTCTCCCACTCCCAGGCTCCCACCTCTTGATATCAACACTTTGGGGATTAAATTTCAACACATGAATTTTGGAGGGACACGGATTCAGATCATAACAGCTGGAGAATACTAGTTTCTCCTTTTCTTCTGCTCTTTAATCTCACATACGTGTCTACTGGCAGAATTGAACATGGAATCATTCAGTAAAAGCACTCTGAAAAATTAGAGTGCTAGGCCTTCTCCCTGTGGTGCAGAGGAGAACGTAGAAATAGGTGGCAGTAATGCCACATAGGCTGCTGACAAGCTTGTAGTGAGGCCCTCATAGAGCTTCTAGTCTCCAGGGAGACCTGAAAGTACTGTGAGGAAAATAGAGTCCTGTCGCTGAGGATAACAGGGGCATCCTCTCAGAAACAGTGGTAGGGAAGGCCTCTCTGAGGCCTGCAAGATAACAAAGAGCTGCACCTATGTGAAGGGCAGAGAAGGGCAGAGTTCTCTCTGACTGCTTAGGTAGAGAGGTGGCCATGGCAGTGAGTCCCACAGCAAAAAAGAGCTTGATATATTTTGGGAAATGAAAGAAGGTCAACGTGACTGGAATTTGGTGGAGCTGAGTGTCATTTTAAGAAGGCGAGGACGTCAGGAACTGATTGTGCTAGGCCTTACAAGACCTGGGAAAAGTTGGCATTTTGTTCTAAGTGAAAGAGAAATGTTCTTACCCCATATGGCACATTTGGGAGAATCAGAAAAATCTGGGGCAGCTGGAAAATTGTTGTAATACACTTTGTTAGAACGAGACATTTTACTGAAATCTGCCAGAAAATATTTATACTAAATATAAAGTTAACAGTGCCTCCAATGTGAAATGTACTCTCCATAGGGTTGTGCTATGGCAGCTTCAGAGATGAGCCACTGAAGGGTTTCTGCATTGGAGATACCCAGTCTCACGAAGTCCCTGTGAAGAGGAGACCAGAGGAGAGATCAGATGAAGCAAAGATATTTGGAAGCAAAGATGAAGGAAATGGGAAAGAGGATGAAAGAATTATGACTCATTAGGTTGTGGATGGCAGTGCCATTTTACTATGATGGTTAAAGGAATGAAGAAATTAAGGACTACTTAAAATCCAGATATTTTCCATTTCCTTTTGAAGAGCTCTGTTTTCAACTAACAGTTAACCAAACTTCTCTTGAAAAACTTATTCATTTGATTCAAGGACATAACAAGGTCTCCTTTGACTTTCAGGCTTATAGAATTGAGTCGATTTAAACTCAAATTGTACTAATATTTTCAAGTTCCTCTGGGTGGTAGGTACTCTGCCAGAGACTTTACTCATCTCATTTCTTTCATTCAGCAGTCTATGAAGTAGTTCCTATTTGGGGGCTGGGTACTAGAGATTGAACTCAGGGGCACTCAACCACTGAGTCACATCCCCAGCCCTATTTTATATTTTATTTAGAGACAGGGTCTCACTGAGTTGCTTAGAGCATTGCTTTTGCTGAGGCTGGCTTTGAACTCATGATTCTCCTGCCTCAGTCTCCCCAGCCACTGAGATTACAGGTGTGCAATAATGCCTTGCCCAGCAGTAGTTCCTATATTTTTGTGGCATTGGGGATTAAACCTAGGACTTTGTGCATGCTAATCAAGTGCTCTGACACTGGGCTCCATCTCCAGCTCTGTAGTTCCTATTTTTATATCCATATTATGGATATGCTGTGAGGATCACATAGAGATCACTTGATTTGAACAGGGTACAACAATTACGGGTCTGGGCCAGGAGTTGATCCAACTGCCTTTCAGTCCTTTAAGTGCCTTTGTTCAGCTTGGTCTGTGCCAACAAATAAACTTTCCATGATGTGAATATTTTATAACTCTCTGTCACTTGGTCAGTGTGACTGAGGGACTGAATTTTTAATTTAACTAAATTTTATTAAGACACATTATTAGTGATTATCACATTTGTCAACACAACTCTAAATAGCACACATTTCATGGAGAAGATAGAATATGAAGAATGCAGAAAGAAAAAAAAACTATGTTTAAATCATTATTTCTGATTTTTTAAAAATGAGATACCCAACAATTAGGTAAATTGTAATAGGTGTGTAGGTACATATACACTATATGTATGTTTAAGAACTTCTTTTATTTCACACTCATTTAGCAATTACTATGTTCCAGGAATATGCTTTACAAATATTAATTCATTTAATCTTCATAATAACTTTGTGGGTAGTTTCATTTTGCAAATAAAGAATCTAAGGAAATAGTTGGATATGCCCAAGGATATAGGTAGTTGGTGGCAGAGCAAGATTTTGAGTAATCATCCTGCTTTGTATTTATGTATTTTGCTGTAAGCTAGATAAGTATATTGGGGGGAGGGCAACATTTTTACTAATAGAGGTGAGTGACCAAAAATGGTGATTAATGACTAGATCTTGGACAACCATTCAGACACAGCAATTCTTAATTTCAAAATTAAAAGGGATTTTAGAGATTATTTAGTCCAGCCCTACCTCCACTGATAGATATTGCTGTGCGCTTAGAGGAGGATGAGGCCCAGTGAAGATGGGATAGGGTAGTGGGTAAGCCAGGAGTCCTGGCCACTTGTGATCCTGTCTGTAGGGACAACTAGAGCCAACACATGAAAAGATTGCGTGCTCGTGACCCTATAACTTTCCCTATTGCAAGCTTCATCTTTGCTCTTTTCGTCCTATTATTTAAAAAAAAAAAAACTATTTCAGACATTAAAATAGGGAAGGATGGGAACTAGAAAGCCTGGAGAATTCCAGACTGAAGAACGGGTGGCAAAACTGCAGAATCCAAGCCTGTTCATTTTCTCCTCAGTGCTCTTCTATGTGAAGCTTGGTTGGTGGTGGCGTAAATTAGAGCAATCAAAAGTAAAAAAACAAACAAACAAAAAAAAAAACACAAAAACCTTTCATAATAAATCAATAGGAAATATAAAATGTTCCAGACCCAAACTTCATCAACACACTCACACTTTTTGTTTAAAGAATACGCCGATCTCCCCCACCCTGCCCCCATTCGTTGTCCATCCTAGCTATCTTTGATGCCTCTCTAGAAACCCATCAGACGCTTAGCAAACAGGTGCTGTGGAGTAAATGAATCAGGGCACGTTTAACCCTATATACTATCTTATCATTGCAGTTTCTAGGTATGTGAAGCAGGTAGCTGTATTTTCGCGGAGTCAGAGAAGTTTTGGAAAGACCGGGAGTCCTAATGCATGCACTAAAAAGAATGGGCTATGCGAAGCTTGTGGGGTATGTGTGGTAGCTTTCCCTCGTTTCAGGAAGTAGGGTCCTTAGAGCAAGCAAATGGACCGTTTGACGGGAAGCTTCCTCGAGCTAACTGAGACCGGCAAACAACTGTTAGTGAAGGCTTTGGCGTCTAAATCCAAAGCCTCTTTTTCTCATTCTTCAATTCCCTGGGGAAGCGTGTAAAGGGGTGGTAGCGGAGCCGGGGGTTTCCTTCCATTCTTCTAATCTCCGTGAGAATTTCGTAGACAGTTGAATAGTCAAGCCAGGAAAGTCAGGTAAGGCGCCTCACAGCCCCAAACCTCTCCTCCTCACGCCTCACCGCGATAAAGCCAAGGAACCCACCTACCCTCCGTTTGCATCCCCGAGCTCACTGGGCGGGCGTGGCCTCCGCCAATAGCCCCGCCTCTCGAGCGCGTCGCGCAGCCGGGAGAGGCGGGGCAAGGGAACCGGGAAGAAAGGGCGGGGAACGTGCGGGTTGGGTGTGCTCGTGCCCGCGCGTTCGCCCTTGGCGTGTGGGCGGGGGCGCGCCGTGCCCGCGCATGGGAGAGGCCGGCCCAGGCGGCGGTAGTCGGGTTCGACTGGAGGGGCGGGGGAGTCACCTGCGAGCCGCCGCGCCGGCCGGCTGCCCGCCGCGTCCGGAACGCGCTGGCTGCGCGGGTCCGCAGGCCGCACACACCCAGAGAGGTCGGGCTTGGGAACTGGCAGAGTCCGCGCCCGGCGTCTGCGACGAGGAGTCGGACCTTCGCGCTACTGCCGTTGCCCGTGCTCGGCCGGGTAGGTGAAGCTGGGGTTGGTGGTCCGCGGGCTTCTGGCGGACTGGGAGTGGAGAAGCGAAACTTTCCGGGCGCTTCCTCCGCGGTCCCAGGGCCGTCCGCGGCGCCGGGAGGTGTCGTCGCGGGCGGCGACGGCGGCCGACGCCATGTTGGGGTCTAAGAAACGGGGCGCTCCCGGGCCGCTCCCCTCGCGCTGAGGCCGGCCCTCGGGCTGGACGCCGCCGCCGTCCCGCGGTGCCCGCCAGCGCCTTGGCGAGCCGCGCCCGCCCGCAGGACGCCGCCGCCGTGGGGGGCCGCCGGGAGGGTCCGGCGGGCGGACGCGGGAAGGGGCCCCGAGGTCCGGCGAGAAGTTGTGGGACGCCAGGACTAGGGTCCTAGACGTGGCCAGTGGAGTCTCAGGGCTCCAGCATTTTCCTTCCCCCCAAAGTTTTCAGGGTCTGGGCATCACGGTGCACGTTGTAACTTGAACAACGTATTTTGTAGGGAGTTTTGGGTGAAAAATGGCAACACAGAATTTGTTCGGATAGAAGCGATGGCTACTACGCTCTTTATTTGGAGTCTTTTAAAGCTTTATGGTCTTAGGCCGAATTTATTTTTCTTTAAAAAATGTTATTAAAGACCGAGAGCTCGCTGCTGATGTTGCTTGACCAGCTTTCTGTGCTCCTAGAACATTATAGCAATAACCTGTGTGGGTGCGCAGTGGAAATGAGGACTGTGAAGGTTACAGAGACCTAAGTCCTTCATAATTCGTGCACACAAAAAGTATCTTAGATCGATAAATGCCCTCTTTATAGTTTTATTGCTTTGCTGAGGAAACTCATTAAAGAAAGATTTTGACACAGTAAAGGCATGTGTTGTTCTTTTAAGAATAAATAATCTTGACATTTTGAAGTGTTCCATTCCCATTGGTTCTTTGAGGGTGCATTCCTTCCTATTTTGAGCATTTACCTTTTTCTCAACACTGGTAGCTCATGGGGTCCTCAGGTTAATTCAGTATTTACAGAGGCTTCTATTTTTAATCTCTTCAGGTCATGACAGCATTGAGAGGTGAATGGTATTAGGTTACTTTTTTGGAAGGCACATGTAATCGCCTCAAAAAAAAAAAAAGACAAAAACCAAAACTGGTACTGATTAAGGCATCAAAAGTAAAGATTCAGCATGAATTATTCCAGCAAATGAACATAAAATTTTTTTAAAATATAAAGACAGCTTTAAAATTCTGTTAAATGAATTGATAAACCCTGAACCATGTCTTGGAGAATTTCTCTTTTTACTCCTTAATAGGTAAAAATGTACTTTCTGCTTTGATTTTACTCCCAGTTTCCTTAGTTCTTAAAAATCTTCTTTTGCTTCATTGTCAAGTTAATGCCATTGTACATATTTATTGAGTAAACTTAATTTCTCAAATCTAGAAACTTAGCTGGTATTTAACTAAGGTCTTTTGATTCTCTTATAGTGATAGGATATATAACTCATTCCTGTCTGTCCATGGTGTTTGCTCTTATCACTGCTGTTTCTAATTTGAATTTAATTCTTAAGTACAAATACTTATTTCCTAGAGAGCTGTTAAAAGGGCTCTTGTCCTGAAGTTTTTCCTCTTAAAGATATTTAAACCTATACTTTTTGAAGGCTTTCTACTTTGCTCCCATCTACCTTCTCTACCCAGGAAATCAATTCACTTCTCCAATAGTATCCACCAGTATTGTATGGATCTGTAAGGGCTCCTCCTTGACAGCAGGCATCACATTGGATTTGATTTGCCTGCCCATTCTCAGCAAGCTGAGAATGTGGCAGCTGCTCAGGAAAGGTTTGAATGGATAACTCCACATGTTTGTTTCTTGTAAATATGCTTCATGAGTTTCTTATTAAATTTTAATTTCCATGGCTATAGTTGTTAAATCTCGGTGGTATTTTCCTTAGTAGATGCCATGGACACCATTAAATGCTCAGATTGTGTGCTCTCTCTCTTTTTTTTTTTTTTATGAGAATTTATTGTTGTGAAGATTCAGATTATAGTGGTAACTCAATGAATTTTGGCCTGGGGTACAGAACTTGAATGTTCATGAAATTTCCAAGAAGATAATAGACTGGAATGTAATCACTGATGAATGGAGAGATGCCATGGATCAATAAAAGGATTATAATCATGATTCTAAAAGGAGATTGACTTTTTTACACTTGATGAAAATTTGGTTAATGCCTCACATTTTGAAGGTCATGTTTATATAGACTGCTTAATAGAGCAAATTTTTGTTTTTTCAGAATTATCTTTGAATATTATATTAAAGTCCCCTTATTGGAAAACAAAAACATTACTTTTCTATTGATAAGTTTATCTTTGAGAACCAGGTTTGTGCATTAACTGCCTGCTACTTGCATGCTTATTTGAAAATAAATAAAATAAAATAAATAAAATACTTAATAGATATACTTTATGGTGCTAATTTAAGTTTCAGAACATCTCTAGGTTAAGGTTTTCTGTAATTCTGTAATGACTGTAGAATTTGGGGCTAATTTCCTGCCTCTACCCAATACAACTTTCTCCCCAGCAAATCTGTAAACCACAAGCTAGTGTGTACAATTTGAAGAAGTCCTGGGGAAGAGAGAAGGCATTCAAATAATTGGTCTGAGTGTAATAGAAAGCAAATTTCATATAGGTGTAATGGAAAAATCAAACAGTGCTTGCCCCTGTTGCTAGCTAGTTTATGACTCTTGAACAGATCACTTATCTAAGCTTCACTGGAGTCATTTATGAAATGGACGTAGAAATATTTGCCTACAGGGTTGTTTTGAAGATTCAGTGAGAGTTTATGGAAATGACTGGCACATGATAGTATTGTTTTAACAAGTAAACAGTAGCAGTCAATCACAGAATTTAAAATTTAAAAGGTTAGCAGTCTTTAGAAATAACTAGTTCAGTTGTCAACCTTGGCTGTGCGTCAGAATCACCTCAAGAGCTTCTTAAAAATCCTTATGTCTAAACTTCACCCCAAAATGAATAGGATTATGGATGTGGGGTCAGGCTTAAGTAGTTTTATGCCCCTTCCCCCTTTTTTTGGGGGGGCACTCGTGATTTTAATGTACAGATTGAGAATCTTGAATGAAATATAAAGGTTAAGTGTCAGCCAAGTTTCCTAATAGGCTAGAAAGAATATATTTGTAACTGAGAAAAAAGTGAAGTACATAGAAATTAGGTAACAGTTCTGGCCAGACTGTATATTTGGGACTAGGGTTCACTAACTTTCATGATTTTCACCTCCCCTCTGTATGAAAAATCCACACATATGACCCTGTTATTTCACCTTATTATTATTTGGCACTATTCAACCTGAAGTCTTCACCCTGTGGCCAAATGGTGATCCAAAGGCCAGCTTTCTCTTTCTCTTTTTCCATCATACCTGGGGAAGTAGTTTTTTTGTCCTCATTATCATTTTCAGGCCTTCACAGTGTTAACCTTTCTTTTTTCCATCTTGAACTCTTCAGTTATATTTGAACTTTGATCTTTGCTGAATATAACTGGTCAATTCTTTTTGTGTGTGTGTTGCGGGGGGGGGGGGTTGGGGATTGAACCCAGGGATGCTTAACCACTGAGCCAAATCCCTAGCCCTTTTTATATTTTATTTTGAGACAGAGTCTCACTAAGTTACTTATGACCTTGCTAAGTTGCTGGGGCTGGCTCTGAATTTGCAGTCCTCCTGCCTCAGCCTCTAGAGCCACAGGCATGCACCACTACACTGGACTGTTACTGGTCAGTTTTTAATTTGTAAATATCAATTTACTTTTTCTGCTGTGCCTCTGCCCCCTAACTCTCCAAAAGGTCATACTGTGGTGACTTTGTTTTCCTGTGACTTATGTGCTAATTGCTTTCTGATCCCATTCTCATCCTCAGATTGACTTTACTTGTTCTATTGCTGTTTCACTCTTCAGGCTGGGAACCCAGATCTTAAAACATGTTACTCTTGGTAGACAACCTTGCTTCCCTCTATGGTCATTTAAGATTTTATGGGACTGGGGATGTAGCTCCATGGTAGAATGCTTGCTTGCATGCTCAAGGCCCTGCATTTCTTCTCCAGTAACACACACCACATACACATGCATGCACACTCATGCACGCATACAAAATTATGATGTGAATTTTCTGTTTTCTTTTTTGCATCATCATCTTCATCTTTTTTTTTTTCCTTGACACTTTTGGAAGTGGAGCTACCTTTGTACTTGTTTTGTTTAAACAATAGTTGGGGGGAGTCAAAAACATTTTGTATTTATATTTTTATTAATTGTATATGTATTTGTATTTTACTTTTTATACTTGTATTTTTCTACATATTGTTCGCATTTTGTTCTTAGATTTAAGTTTTTTTTTTGTAGGCAGTATCAAAATATTATCAAAATATTGTCACTCTAGTGCTTAAAAGAGAGCCAGTATTAATTTTTCAGTGTGTATCTTTACAGTGTAATAAAAAATAAATAGGTTTATACTATATATGTTTTTTAAAAAGCTTTATTTAATAAAATGTCTTTTTTAAAATCAGTTTTCCACATTAAGTATTAATCTGTGTTCTTTCAAAAGCTGCCTGAAAATCCATGAGTATGCCATGTTTTATTTAATTAGTTTTCTGTTGTTGAGTATTTAGATTATTTTTGACTTTTTGTTATTATAAACAGAGCTACAGTGAATTTTTTTTTTTTTACAAACAGCTTTGTACAATGATTTAATTATTTTTTGTGTGTATTCTTGGTGGTAGATTATATAAACTTTTGAAAGCATTTATATTGCCAAGGTGGCAATTAGAAACGTGGTTTCAGTGTATTCTGTCCAGAATATGAATGCCTATTTTCCCCACATCTTAGAAAGGTGAATAATTTATGATTTTAATTTTATTTATTTTTTATTATGAAGGAGTCAGCTTTTTTTTTCTATTTAGGGATTATTGTTTTTTTATGTGAAATTGCCATTTGTGTCATTTTTCTCTTGGAGTTTTTCTTATGGATTTACAGGAGTCTTTTGTGTATTAAGAATGTTGACCCTTTGCCATCTTTTGCAAATATTTTTTAAACTTTTAATAGATTTTGCTTCCTATGTTGAAATTTAAAGTTTCATGTAGTAACAGGTTTTCATTTTTGATAGTTGACTTTTTCAAAATATGTTTAACTATTCCTTTGTGGCTAGAAAATTAGGTTTTGTTTTTTCACTATGACCTAGAGGAAAAACTTTTTATATGCAACACCCTCTCTTCCTTCTCCCTTAATTTAGTTCTCCAGGATAAATTTATAAGAATAAAAATTCCAGGATCACAGTCAAACTTTCTAAAATATTGCCATATATTGCCATTAGTCCTCAATCATTCCACATGTTCCATTGCTTATTGTGATCTTGTGTCAAGTTATTTAGTCTCTGAGAGTTGTGAAACATGTGAATGCGCATTGAAAAGATGCTGTGTTCTCTTGTCTGCCATTCTTGCTTTCCTTAACACTCTTGCTTTATAATCTAGGTGGTACCTCAAATTTTAGTCCTCTGCCCCTTCTGTCTTTCACATATTAGCCAGCATCTCTAGGTGGGTGACTACCAAATCTCTCTGTAGTCTTGGAATTCCCTCTTGTCCTGGCATCTCTGACAGATGGTCGTCTATTGTGTACCCTGAAGGACTTCAAGATAAATATGTCCCAAACTCATTTCTTCTCCCTCCTGAAACAAGGCTAGCATCTGCCCAGGGACTTATACTTAAACTCTTCAAGTTGAATTATACTCACTTGGTGTTCCTTAGTAATCTCTCTTCCTTTCATTCTTCCCTTTTTACTTCTGCTGCCAATTATTGTGGTTCAGGCTTTTATTACCTTTCATTCTCTCTTTGGAGACTATCATCATATTCTTCTGATTGGTTTCTTTGCTTTCTAACTTGCTTCCTTATATTCTCTCTAGCCCATTTTATGTACTACTTTTGTACATTGATTAGTATTTTCCTATTAAAAACTTTGTCTTCCATTGCCTATATATTAAAATCTAAACCCTTTAATCCAAAGTTTACTTTCTTTTGCAATTTGTTACCTCCCTATCTTATTAATATTCTCTTCTGCCACTGTAACTTCTCCTGGGCTTGTATCCTCCATCCTGAACTCTGATATTTCCATTTCTGAGAAATAGCTCACCCTGCTAAATTGTTTGGCCTACTATTGCTGTGAGACCCAGTTTGAATTTGTAGTCCCTTAAGATTTGTTCCTAGATGTTCTACCTCGTCAATATTACATCACAGCTCAACTCCAAATCAAGTCCTTTGGCCTTGGGACCTTCATTGTTCTTTTTAATTCAATTTAATTTTCTGTTAAATAGTTTTGGTTTGTTTTTCCTTTGCTGTTTACACTTTGAGTCTGCAGATTTGAGGTAATTGTATTCCTCAATTTATAGTATATTACAGGGGTACCAAATGCCTTTCTTCTTTTTATTTTTTTCCCTTGTCAGTTACTTCCGTCATTTTCTTTGCCATAGAAACACACCTGTATTTTATATATATGTATATTTGTATAAATTTAAGAATATAGCTGTCTTTCCACAGAGATTTTAGTTTTGAGTTGTTTTTCTTTCTCTTTTAATACAGTTTTGCACAGAGCAAGTGATCAGTACATGTTTGGCTATTTGGAATTCATTAAAAATTATTAATGCTTTTATTTGCTTCCATACTACTTAGACTGAATTCTGGAGATTGATTCTAGCTTTACTCATCCATATTCAGTTAGTCATTGTAATCCTGAATCTGACCTATCCTTTCTATTCTGTTGCAAGCTTCAGACTCTTCATCAACTTTCCTCCTTTTTTTTTTTTTTTTTCTCCATGCTAGGGATGCAGGTACATCCCTATCCCCTTTTATTATTTTTGGAACAGGGTTTTATTAAGCTTGTAGAGGCTGGCCTTGCACTTGGAATCCTCCTATCTCACTCTCCCAAGTTGCTGGGATTAAGGGCCAGTGCCACCATTCCCGGCTTCCCTCTAATTTTATAATACCTCTATACCTGGATCTTGCTTTTAATCTCTCCATTCTGTTTGTCTTTCATTGTTTCTAGTTACCTTAGGAAAATCCAGATCAAATCAGGCCACTCCTTCCTAAAGTGTAAGAAAGAAATCTCGGGAATCAACAAGGTATCTAGTCTTGCGTTTCTCTTTTCACACTAAGTAATTCCTTATGTCCTTTGCTACCTGTTTACCATGTGAGTTTTAAAATATTTTTATTTTATTTTTTTGCAGTCCTGGGGATTGAATCCAGGGCTTTAGGCAAGTTCCCTACCACTGAGTCACATCCCCAATGTGTGAGGGTTTTTTTTGTTTTTTGTTTTTTTTTGGGTTGGGGGGTACTGGGGATTGAACTCAGGGGCACTCAATCTTGAGCTACATCCCCATCCCTATTTTGTATTTTATGTAGAGACAGGATCTCGCTGAATTGCTTAGAGCTGAATTGCTGAGGCTGGCTTTAAACTCTTGGTCTTCCTACCTTTTCCTCCCACACCACCAGGATTATAGGCTTGTGCCACTGTATCTGGCCAACTTTTTAAAAACACATTTTTACTTCCAGAACTTTATGCTTTTGCTTAAGGTAAGTAAAGTACCCCCGCCTTTTTTTTTACTTTTGAAATTAATCTTTCAGATCTGCAAATGCTACTCTATGACTTGCCCTTAATCTTTTTTTTTGCTTCCTTACTACTTTGTTGATATTAATTAATTAATTAATTAATTATAGTACTTATCGTATTGTGCTGTGTATTAAACTTTGTGGTATATATCTTTTTCCACATTTTTTATTGATATTATAGTTGTACATAATGGTGGGATTTGTTGTTACATATTCATACATGCACACAGTATAAGAATATTATACGGACAACATCATTTTCAATATTTCCCTGCCCCCTTACCTCTTTTCCTTCTTCCCCTAGTCCCTTTCTTCTACTTTATTGATCTCCCTTTGATTTTCATGAGACACCCCCACCTTCTTTCCTTTTTCTATTTTAGCTTCTGTAGATGAGAGAAAACATGATGGTGATATATATCTTAATTCCCAGTGTCTGTTTATTCTTTTTTCTATTAAGCATAAAACCTCAAATGTCATGAGAAGATCACAACTATTTTGAATGATAACTGTTACTGGGACTATCCTGGGGAGGTCCCCCCAAAAGAGAGATGGACCTCAATTCAGGGTCCTTATCTCATTGCAAAAAAGGAATTTAAGGATGGGTCAAAGTGAAGCACAGATAGAATTAAGAGAAAGAAAAGGTAGATTATGGGCATTGGAGAGGAATATGCTGGCTACATTTTAGCTAGACACATATATATGTATAAGATCGATAATGCAGGGATGATCTGAGCAGGTGTTACTAGCACTCCATTGTGTTGATAACTGGACACGTTGACCATTAACCAGGATGGGGATCATTTTTTTTTCTTCTTTGTTTTTGATGTGTTTTGCTCCATGGATTTACTCAGTACAACATTTGTGTAGAGGTGGATAAGTTTTGATAATTGATTTAAATAGTGCTGTTTGTGATCTTTAAATCTGGATATTTAATTCATGAGAAAGTGGACTGTAAATCTTCACTTAAGTCATGGTCAGTCTTGTCTCACATGCCTCCTTTCTACCTGTCCTTATGTCCTCTGTCCTACCTCAATACTACAGAAATTTGTTAGGGATTTGAAGGGATTACCAATTCCACAGTAGTGTTTTAGTTGATTTTTACCAACATTTTTTTTCAAATGTTATACTGTGCCATCTTTGCAGCTGTTAGCACTGTACAACTGCCCCACATAAATACTTTTTGAAATGATGCAGTTTTTTTGTCTGAATTTCATTGGTGAAAATATGCACACATCATCATTTTTTATTTACTAACTAAACAGCTGTGCTTTTTGAAGAGCAAAGAAATCATTTAGATATATTATCATGAGATTAAGATTTAAAAAAAATAGATCTGCCCTCCCTTAATACTCAATAGCATTCATAATTAAATATTATAGTTAAGTAGATGATGATGTTTGCTGGTAAATTTAAAATCTGAATCTAGTGAAGCAGTTGATGTATAGGGTGTGGTTCCTGGTTTTTTTTTTTTTTTTTAATTTACAGATGTGGAAAATGAAGTTTGGTTTTCAGCAAACTCCAGATTGAGAAGCTGCTGTCACTTCTACCTGCCGGTTATATTCAGTGCTGAGTGTACATTGACTGTATACACAATCATTTTTTTTTTTAAATTTCAATATTTATTTTTCAGTGGACACAACATCTTTCTTTGTATGTGGTGCTGAGGATCGAACCCTGGCTGCACGCGTGCCAGGCGAGTGCACTAATGCCTGAGCCACATCCCCAGCCCTACACAATCATTTTTGTGGGTACTGTTGAAAATTCAAAGTTGTAGGAAATCATATTCTTTTCTCAGGAACTTCCACATCTGTTTGGAATAAGCAGGTGTTCAAATTGTTACAAAACATAATAAAGTGGTATAGGTAAAGCCACGTGAGGATTTGAAGATCAAATAGTATCTGGCTGTGAGGCTGTTAATCTAAAGTATGTCTTGATGTCTTGAGGAACTGTTGAGATTTCAGCAAATAGAGAAGAGCAAGAGATGGAAGACACACGAGCTTAGAAGTAGGGAAGATCTATTACTTAGAAGTAGGGACTATCCCAGAGAATATTCTGGCAATAATAGCCTATTTTGATTGTAATAAAGAAAATGTATAGAAAGAGGTAAAACTGTTAAGATAGACTATAATTGTAATTGGCCAGGACTTGACTGTGAAAGGCTTTGAACACCAGGTTAAGGATTTGGAGTTTAATTTTTCTGGTCTGGGTATTGATTTTTTTTTTTTTTTTTTTTTTTTTTTTTGTGGTCCTGGGGATTGAACCCAGAGCCTTGTGCATCTGAGGCAAGGACTCGTACCAACTGAGCTATATCCCCAGCCCAGGGGTATCTGATTTTTGAATAATTACCTGATTATAGTGATAAGGAATATTAATCCTAGCTGTATGCAGTGGTGTATGACTGTAATCCCAGTGACTCAGGAGGCTGCTACTAGAGGATTGTGAGTTAAAAACCAGCCTCAGTAGTGGCAAGGGGCTAAGCAACTCAGTGAGACCTTGTCTCTAAATAAAAAATACAAAATAGGGCTGGGGATGTGGCTCAGTTATTGTGTGCCCATGAGTTCAATTCCTGGTACCCCCCCCCCAAAAAAAAAGGAATATTAATGTTGTCTTCTGTGAAATGACTTAAATGTTAAAGACTTACGAGTCTTATTAGAATTTGAGGTTCACATTCTTCTTTTGTCCCCTCTCTCTCTGAACATCTTTGTTTGTTTGTTTGTTTAAACTCCCCAATATGGGTATTCTAGTTTTTCAAATTAATTTTCTAAATCCTCACCTGTGACTTAGTGACTTATTCTTACGTTTTCTCTTTCAAACTTAACCTGCTTGGAACTGCTTTTACTGACACCCTAAATTTGTCAGAGCTCTACTTTTTGCTTCCTTGTGGTATTTGAAGACTCATTTTGAATTTATTTTATATTTACTATCATTTGTTTAAATTTTTTTTCTCCTCTAAATTTGTTAATGTCATTCCCCAAATACATAATAAAGGTCTACGTAAGTGAAGTATTTCTGAGACTAGCAAGATATAATACAAATATCATGAATTTTTTTAAAAAAAGCTGGACAATTGTGAGTTTGAAGTCTGTTTGGGCAACTTAGACACTATCTCAAAAAAACTGGGGGGCTGGTGATGTAGCTCAATGATAAGGCACCCCTGGGCTCATTTCCCAGTACTGGAGAAAGGAAAAGAAAAGAAAAGAAAAAAATTAGCTGTGAAGTCAGAGAAAAATTGCTCAACTAGTTTAAGACTAAGTAACTTTTTTTGTAAAATGGATGTAATTTCTATTAACAAAATTCAGATTATTAAGGAAAGATAAAATGTGAATGTGCCTAGCATATATTGTGGTATTAAATAAATCTTAGGTTTTTCTTTTTTCCTTTCTTGGCTTGACTTTAAAATAAGTCAACTTTTCAATAATAGGCATATTTGGCACCCAGTAGAGGTTTTTAAACATAATTACAGCTTCACTGTGATTTAAAATTTTGGTTTCATTTTTTTCAGTTCAGCTTTAATAAGTTTAAGCATGAAATATAAAAGTTTGTTCCTTTCATTTCTTAACTAAGAAATGAACCTATATCCTCTATCACTACTGATTTCTTCAGTGCATCTGTGTAATTGGTTAGATACAGTAGCAGAAATCTCAGTGGAAAGAGAGAAACTGTCTCTTTTTGTTGATGAACTAAGTAAAATTTTACTGAAATTTCAAATTTAATTCCCTAGATTTTCAAATATTTCTTCTTTGCTTTATCCTAGTATTTTATGTAGACTTTTACCTAAAATTCCCTGATGATTATGCTGTTAGATTATAGAAATATTAAAAGTAAAAACTATCTTAGAGTTCCTTAAAAATGGTAGGAACTCCAAATATTTGTTGGTTTCATTTAGATGCATTGGAGAAGGAGTAGTTTGTTCTAATATTATCTAGTTGCCCAGGGAGAATACCTCTGATAGTTTGTTGTTGGTTTTTGGGGTTTGAGGAAGGTGGCTGCTTGGGGTCCAGCAAGCTGTACTACAGCTCTTTTTATTCCTCAGCACTTTTTTCCTTTTTTTTTATACATGACATAGAATGTATTTTAACATACATATATGGACTACAGTTTCCCTTTATTCTGGTTGTACATGATGTGGATTACATTGGTGGTGTATTCATATATGAACATACGAAAATAATATCTGATTCATTCTATTAATATTCCTACTCCCAATCCCCTTTCTTTTGTCTAATCCAAAGTACTTCTATTTTCTCCTCCCCCCAACCTCTTATTGTGAGTTAGCACATCCGAGAGGACAATCATCCTTTGGTTTTTTGGGATTGGCTTACTTTACTTATGATAGTCTTCAGTTCCATCCATTTACCAATAAATGCCATAATTTCATTCTTCTTTATGGATGAATAATATTCCATTGTATATATATAACCACATTTTCTTTATCCATTCATCTGTTGACGGATTCCATAGCTTAGCTATTGTGAATTGAGCTGCTATAAGTACTGAATGGTTGTGTCACTCTAGAGTGCTGATTTTAAGTCCTTTGGTTATAAACCTAGGAGTGGGATGACTAGGTCAAGTGATGATGATTTATTTGTTCCATTCCAATTTTTTTGAGGACTCTCTGTACGGCTTTCCATAGTGGTTGCACCAATTTGCAGTCCTACCAACAGTATATGAGTGAACCTTTCCCCTACATTCTTATATTCTTTTTTAAAAAATTTTTTTTTGTAGTTGTAGATGGATAACATGACTTTATTTTATTTATTTTTGTATGCGGTGTTAAGGATCGAACCCAGTGCCTTACACATGCTAGGCATGTTGTCTGCCACTGAGCCCCAGCCCTTTTTATATTTTTCTTTATTTTCCCCCCAACAAAATGAAAGTTAATTTTATTGGGATTTTACAAGATATTTTTCATAACCAAGTGTCTTTGAGAGTTTATTACACAGGGTACTGAAATATCAAAGAAGCTAAGATATTTATTTATTTATTAAAGTATTTATTCTAATTTTTTATATATGACGGCCGAATGCAACTCATTTCATATCATACATATAGAGCACAATTTTTCAAGTCACTGGTTTACACAAAGTATTTTCACACCATTTGTGTCTTCATATATGTACTTAGGGTAATGATGTCTAATTCATTCCACTGTCTTTCCTACTCCCATGACCCCTCTCTTCCCCTTCCACCCCTTTGCCCTATCTAAAGTTCCTCCATTCCTCCCATGCTCCCTCACCATCGCCATTATGAGTCAGCATTCTCATATCAAAGAAAACATTCGGCCTTTGGTTTTGGGGATTGGCTTACTTCACTTAGCATTATATTCTCCAACTCCATCCATTTACCTGCAAATGCCATGATTTTATTCTCTTTTAAGCAATATTCCATTGTGTATATATACCAGAGTTTCCCTATCCATTCCTCTACTGAAGGGCATCTGGGTTGATTCCACAATTTAGCTGTTGTGAATTGTGCTGCTGTAAACATTCATATGGCTATGTGGAATAGCTGGGTCAAATAGTAGTTCCTTTCCAAGGGATTTCCGTACTCCTTTCCAGATTGGGTGCACCAATTTGCCGTCCCATCAGCAATGTATGAGTATGCCTTCTCCCCCCCCCCCCCACATCTTCGCCAACACTGATGTTGTTTATATTCTTGATAGCTGCCATTCTGACTGGAGTGAGATGAAATCTTAAGAGTAGTTTTGATTTGCATTTCTCTAATTGCTAGAGATGTTGAACATTTTTTCATATATTTGTTGCTTGATTGTATATCCTCTTCTGAAAAGTGTCTGTTCAGTTCCTTGGCCCATTTATTGATTGGGTTATTTGTTTTTTTGGTGTTAACTTTTTTGAGTATTTATATATTCTGGAGATTAATGCTCTATCTGGGATGCAGGTGGCAAAGATGTTCTCCCATTCTGTAGGCTCTTTCTTCACGGTCTTGATTATTTCCTTTGCTGTGAAGAAGCTTTTTAGATTGAATCCATCTGATTTGTTGATTCTTGCTTTTACTTCTTGTGCTTTAGAAGTCTTGTTAAGGAAGTCAGTTCCTAAGCCAGCGTGATGTAGATTTGGGCCTACTTTTTCTTCTGTTAGGCGCAGGGTCTCAGGTCTAATCCTTAGGTACTTGATCCACTTTGAGTTGAGTTTTGTCCAAGGTGAGATATAGGGATTTAATTTCATTTTACTGCATATGGATTTGCAGTTTTATAAGCACCATTTGTTGAAGAAGCTATCTTTTCTCCACTGTAGTTTTTGGTGCCTTTGTCTAGTATGAGATAACTGTATTTATGTGGGTCTTCTCTTTGTCTTCTGTTATGTATTTTAGGAGAGGAAAAGTTTATTTAGGGGCTCATGGTTTCTGAGGTCTTCATCCACGGAAGGCTGGCTTCATTCCTTGGGGCTTGAGGTGAGGGTGAGCATCATGGCAGGAGAGTGTGGCAGAGGGAAGCAGTTCATATGATATTAGGAAACGGGGAGAGAGATAGTCCTCCACTTGCCAGATACAAATATGTACACCAAAGTCATTCCCCTGATTGCCACCTTCTCCAGCTGTACCTTACCACTTTAGTTACCACTCAAATCATCTCTATCAGGGGATTGATTCACCCAATTTCTCCTCTGAACCTTCTTGCACTGTCTCTCATATGAGTTTTGTGGGACACCTCACATTCAAACCATAACATGTGCCTTTGGTCTACATGTCTGTTTTGGTGCCAACACCGTGTCATTTTTTTAAGTTCTGGTATTGTGATGCCTCTTGCTTTACTTTTTTTTTTAAACTAAGGATTGCTTTGGCTATTCTAGATCTCTTTATATTTACAAACATCATTTGTTTTTATCTTTTAATTTTACTTCCCTGTTGGTCTTTCAAGTTTTCTGTTAATTATTAATTTAGCATTTTAAAATCTTGATTGATGGTAATCAAGACAATAAAAAATTTGATTAAAAGTTAATTTGTAGGCAAGTAAGGCTTGTAGTAAATCAGAAATATGGCTGGTTTACTATCAGAGACTCATTATTTTAAAGACAGAAGGGACTTTACAGATTATTTAAGGCTGCTTGCTATTGCTTCTGCTTTTTAAAAAAGAACAGTTAGGTAATTTGAAATCACTTATCTGGTATCTGAACTAAGATTAGAATGCAGGTCTTTTAGTTCATGGTTCATGGCTTTTTTCACTAAAATGTACAGTTGAAAACTGAAGCTCACTAATATCAGATATCAGGGATATGTATAAGAGTTAAATTAGATCTGAGTTTTTGTTTTAAACTCACCTGTAAGGATGAGATAAGAAGCATTGATTTATTTCAGTAGGAAGAACTAGGGCATAGACTGTGACAGTTGGATTTCTTCTCAATTGTAAATTGGATTCTTTGTCTATTTTTTAAAAAGAGCTTTTGTCTCTTCTAGTATTACATTTTTAACAGGTGGTAGGCACCCTAGCAAAGAATGTATTACTTTAAAAGCAAGAAGTTACCAAAAGAATAGGTAGGATGGACAATTTAAATGCAGTTCTTGTGTGCATTTGTTAAGGCAATAGCTTGAGACCTTTGAGTGCTTATTTTAAGTTGTTGTATAAAAAGGTGGCTTTATAAAAGTATGCTTTTGCTATAGCTCTTACATTTTAACTGAATTATTTGTTGGAAAAGAAGATATCAAAGTAAAAAATATAAGTCAAGAATATAATTTGGAAAACTTTAGAGTAGCTGAACATGAAAAGAAACAGAAATATAGTTTACCTGTCAACAGTATTAACTAATTAGAAAACAATGTGAAAATGAGATTAGATTCAAAGTGACAACAAAAATTATAAAATATCTGACAAACTACTTAAAAGAAAATGTAACCATGTAAGGAGAGAGACAGACAAGGAAGACAGAAAGAATTTTAAAAAGCAGTGTAACCACTTGTGAGGAGAAAATTAAAATTACTGAGCCATAAAAGAAATCTTGGAAAGAGACATTGCTCTGACTAGGAACATTAACAATTGTACAGATTATAGTCATCATGCTGCTGAATGGAAATTTTGTAAAAGGTAGCAAGACTTTTACACATTTGTGCCTTTTGACCTAGTAATTTTACTTCTTGGAATTTGACCTAAAGTCATCATTGGGGCGTTTTCTTGGCTCTCCCTATATTATCTGGTATTCAGTCTCAGTGAAAGTAGACAATAATCAAATTGGGCTACATTTTACTGTTCTTTTCTGCTTTCTCTTTCTGTGCCCCTTTATGAGTAAAATATGCAAAGGATGAGTGAAGTGTAGCTCAAGTATAGAGGGCTTGCCTAGCATGTATAATGCCCTGGGTTCTATCCCCAGCATCACAAACAAGCAAACAAACCAAACAAAATCCCTGAAGGACTCAGTTCTTTGCCAGGTCTAGTAATCCATCCATCCATCCATCCATCCATCCATTTATTTATTGGCTACACAACAGCAGTAGAAAGCATTACAATTCTTATTACACATATAGGGCACAATTTTTCATATCTCTGATATAAAGTATGTTCAAGCCAATTTATGCCTATATACATGTACTTTATTGCTTTTTTTGCATTACAATTCTTATTACACATATATACCACTATTTTTGTATCTCTGTATATAAAGTATGTTGACACCAAATTCAAGTCTTCATATCAGTAATCTTTATCTTCTGGTTCTTTTATAGAAATCTTTGAAAATTCTTACTGCTTGGAACACCTCAGTGTGATGGTGGTAAATTTGGATTTGAGCTTTGGAGGAAGAGAGAGGTCCTGTTTAGACTTTGAGCCAAAGGGTAGTGCCTTGATGTGGTTCACCAGAGAATGTTGCTTTGGGGGTATCTAGCAGCAACCAACATAAGAATGATATTTTGATTTCCCCTTTAATAATTTCCTGCACTCCCTATTCCTCTCTCAGCTTCCTCTACCTTCCCTTTCTTCCCTCCCTTCCTCCCATATTTGTGTAGATGGCAGAGTTTTTGTAATCTAGAGTTTTCTGTAGTTCATTGGTTTTCATATCAGACACATAGAGAAAATATTTCAAGACCAAGGATAATGGAAGGGGCTATATAAAGCCAAAGCCTTTGTGTTTTTAGGGTTTGTAGTGTGCAAAGATTAATAACTTTTCAGACTTCTTGTAGAATTGGTGGAGTTTTGAGGAACAATAAGTGTACCATAATATACTGTGGTAACAGCACATAAAAATGAGATTTGAGCCCTGTTTTGTTGTGACAGGCTTGGCCAAATTACTGAACTCCTTTATGGCTGTTTACTCATCCAGAAAATGGAGCTAATAGTGTGTATGTTATAAGGTTGTTAAGAGTAAGAAATATGGTAATGAATGCAAATTGCTCAGCACATGGCTTGAACTCTCAGTAAGTAGTTAATTCTATGCTAAGTTTTGCTTCTTACATTATTAAATCTCTGTGTCTTAGTTTCTCCTTCAGCTCACATTTTAGCCAATGTTATTAGATACTTCTTTGGAGAATCAAAAACTTCTTTAGTCATTTTATAAGAGTTTGAGACAAAATCAGATTATAGTATGTTTGAAAAGCATGATATAAATTTATAGTACTTTAATTCCAGTAGTAGCAGTAATAGGAAACCTGTTGGCATTATATGGGAACTCATTAATAACTGTATGTCCAAATGGATAGAATTCAGATAAGGATAAGTGGATACTTTAGTTCTTTAAAAGTGCCATCCTCTTTCCTGCCTTAGGGCTTTTACATTATTCTTTTTGCCCAGAATTTTCCACCCTGTGCCCATACTTTATGTTTGCCTATTTTACTAGGATGCCACTTTAGAAAGATCTTTCCTGACCATCTAGTCTGAGTGGCTTCCAGTTGATCTTTTAAAATTAATTTTTAAAAAATCATGGCAGTAATTATTACTTGATTCTAGATTTTGGGGTTTTTTCCCCTCTCCAATTAGAATGTAAACCTTGAAGAGCAGGGTCCTTGCCTGTATTGTTTACTGCACATAGATCAAATGCCTAAAAATCATTTGTTGAATGTTTGAATATGAAATGTGAAAGAATTGTTTATAGACATTACCTAGAAATAAATGACTATTGTTGATGGTGTGCTATATAGTTTTATAATTTTATTTTCTTTGTGTGCTTACATATTTATGAGTATCTCTGGTTGTGCTTTTATAGTCAAGATACCTTATAAATTGTATTTTATGTCTCTGAAATTGGGATGTCTTATAATCAGGTGTGTGCTGTGGTTTATTTGACAGTATTTTTAAAATCAGTGGCACATAAAATGAAGATGTCTTAAAATCTGTAGCATCTTAGATTTGATGATATATCATCAAATACACACATATGTTGGGAAAAAATGAAATTATGGTGTTCAACTCTTTTCCCCACCTGCATACCTTGAGAATTTCCCATCTGGCTATATTTCTATCTATCTTTTGTATCCTCCACATCGAGTGTGTGTGTGTGTGTGTGTGTGTATGTGTGTGTGTGAAATTAAGGATATATTATAAATTGTTAAACTACTTCCTCTTGATGAACATTTGTACCTTTCCCATTTTTTTTTTCCTGTTAAAGGCCTTGCATGTATCTTCATGCAGTCA